>NC_059326.1:23241000-23550833 GCF_018350155.1 Leopardus geoffroyi | reverse complement strand
TTTACTAAGAGTTGTACTAAACAAAAATTATAATCCACACAAAACTACCATAGGGCAATAGAAAACTATTATTCATGACGTTAGTATTGGAGAGGCTGTAACTGATACAGTGTCAGATTGCTTATATCTGGGAAGAAAAGAATTGCCTAAAAGCAGAGCCTTGCCCAAGGCAGACACAGTGAGAAATGGACCCGAGGAACTGACAACTCCAAGAGGTACTTAGGAGAGAGCAATGCTGGGGTACCTCCTCTATAATCTCCATTAGCTTCATCAAGCCACCTCCAGTAATCCTAAATTGCATGAAAACTTAGCTTCAAAATGCATGCCCTGGTCCCCTCTTCCAAAAATCGGAAGGTGTTTAATTTGACTTTCCATTTCCCAAAAAGTTTTGGGAACACCAGAAAGGAATGTAGTCCAGGGTTGGTAAGGCTCTAGGCAAGAATCAGAGGAACCATTCCTTGTTCTGCCTCTACTCAGCCAAGAGACCTTGAACCAGTCATTGAATCCCTTTGGTCCTCAATTTACTTGTCTATAAAACAAGAGAATTAGACTAGATCAGTGGTTCTCCACAGAAGCAGCACTACCCACAGGGGGACATTTGGGTCATGGGTGGGAAATGGCCATGTGTGGGAGAAGTTCTGGTTGTCACAGGAATGGATAGTGCTATTGGCATTCAGCAAGTGTGGATAGGGATGCTGGATGTCCTTCAACGCTTAGCACAGTCTGGGACAATCAGTAATTGTTCTGCATCCTGCATGACTTTCTAATGTCCCTCTGTCATTGAGGTAAGTGAAGGACTTTATTATAGTTAATTAACCTAAAACCTGTTTCACACAGAGAAGCAGAATATTTTTGCACAGTTTTAAAATATACTGGTCCTACTAGTTTTTATTCCAATATCTACCTGCACTTGTGTTGTACAGAATGGCTCCTGGTCTTTTAAATCTAACTCACTCACCATAAGTAAAAGCCCCATCTACTCCAGTATGTCTTCTTTCATCAGACCTGTAAGTCTAGTATTGAAATATGTATCATCATCACTTTCATTTTATTTCTCTTTTAGTTAGGGTATTTTTAGATGTATACATATTCAAATTACTTGTCTATGAATCTTACTTTAGGGTAGGACAAGGGTGTCACCAAGGATTCGTTATAAAAGTGTTCTTGGGTCTGAAAGGTTGAGAGTCACTAGACTAGACACTCTGATGTTCCCCCTTCCTCTAAAATTCCATGACACACCATTTGTCCACATTGTCTTCCTCTGCGGGCAAACTACAGGGGGAAAGTTGAATATTTTACTTGTTGCAACATTCTATGCTGCACTTAAGTGTATGCTCAATTGTGGTGCCATAACTATTGACCTTTCTGCCCACAAATAGCCATTCCAGACTTAAATAACCTAAGTAAGTCATCAACAAATAATGGAACCTGAGTTGAGCCACATTCATAATTACTACCAATTTCTTGTCACCTACACAAGACACATTCAGGGCATTGCAATTATGCTAATTTTTAATGAAGATGACTCTCCTTTTAATAGTTCTCTGAACCTCATGCCCAGCTTACTTTGCCTCAGTGAGCTCCCACATCTTGTTCCTCTTGAAAGACTTCTTAATTTGTTTTGCTACCAAAAGAGATAAATGAAACTATTTTTCAAGAAAAACAGAAACTTTTGATAGAGTTGAAATGACATGTCAAATACAGACAGCCGAAATAAGTTGTGTTTGGTTACTGTCTATGTTTCTTGAAGAAAATAATCACCATTGGGACTCATATGCAATTCTGAAGCACTGGAACAGTCGAAGTCATTTATTTTTGTTTCACCTCTGAAAAACACAGCCATGGCAAAAAGTACAGAAGTGATGCATATTTTAAAGCTTAGCTATTTCACTCCCTCCCCTTTTATTTTGAAAAAAATAATAAATGTCTTTATTTTTCTATAACCAGATTAAATTTTCATCTCTACCCATCATCACTTCCACCTGATGGCATGATAATTAACTCAATTCCAAGTGAAGTCTGTCAAATCCAGTGATCTCAATCACTTTGGGTTTAAAACTTAATTTCTTTTAGAATTTTCTCCACACCTTATCCTTCAGGGTATAACATTGGTAAGGAGGAAGCTATTCACTCCTCTATCTTCATCTATGGTAGCCTGTATGAAAGCCACAGGCACCTCCTAATATTGGTGTCTACTGGAAAGCCACTTCTTAAAATTGTACTGTCCACACTGCTGTTTTCAGGTGCATTGCCCAGGCCTGACACTATGGCCACTTCTGCGTCCTTCCTGCTCTTGGCATCTCATTCAAAACACCCTTAACCACCAAGGAAATAGCTGACTGTTTCCCACACTCCACTGGCATCAGAGAGAACTCAGACCCAAGATGCTGCATGCAGCCATCTTTTTTCTGATGTGTTGTCATGGTTCAAGGATGCTTCTGTGGGAACAAACATTTCCAGAGCCGAGAGATCCCCAAGGGTGCCATTTATCTCATTTACTCTTAGATCTCCAAATTTAACGTGGAATAGGGTTCCTTCATCCCCTGCCCCTGCACAGGATTTGGCACATAGGAATGCCAGATGAGAAAGATGCACACAGCTTCTCACAACAGGATCTAAGTCTCTTGCTTTATCTCCCAGTCAATCTGTCTGTCTCTTTCTCTCAACATTTATCTCCCCCTCCCACCTCCAAACTCCAAACTCTAGGGGCACTTATGTAGTTTTTGATTGGCAAATGAGGAAAAGAGTTCTCTCATTCACTTTTTCAAATTCTTTTTTGTCTTATAAATGATCTAAGGCTTTAAGAAGTTTAACGTCTTCCTTCCATTTACAGGCAGTGAAGTAAAACGATCTCTCATAGATTGGTAATGGAAGTTTAGATGATGCAAACTTTCGACATTAGCTTTTGTGAGATCTAAATAGTTCTATTCCTGTGAATCTGGCTTAATAGTCATAACACTGAAATTAATTTTACATAAAAATGCTAAATAACCGTGTCATTTATAATAGCCCAAAATGAAAACCATCCATGTCCAAATATATAGAAGCAGAAAATTACAGCACTTTTCTGTGATTCAGTAACATTCAACAATTAGAAATTGTGTTCAGTAAAGGGATTAGCAATACAGAGTGATACTTACAATACAAAGTTAAATTAAAAAGTAAGTGTAAAATATACACCAGATTTCAAAGACTTCATATAAAGAAAAAGAACGTAAAATATCTCACTGATAATTTTAATACTATTTACATGTTGAACTGATGATGTTTATGTGTGTTAGATTAAATAAATTTTTACAGTAATTTCACCCGTTTCTCTTAACCTTTTTAATGTGACTACTAGACAATTTTAAATCACCTATGTGGGTCAAATTATATTTCTTTTAGGACAGTGCTACTCTAGAGAGTGACCCCAAAAGAAAGACCAGTGAATGCTGTGGTGCTCTACAGGTGCACATGAAGTGAACCACCCCCAAAACAGAGATGCTTTCAACAGATACTTCTGTCTCTCTTAGAGGTGCTTCCTTTTCTAATATTTTTTTTCTACTCTTCTGAGCACACAGAGTAAGGGCTTCTGATAGATGTGAACCTCTTCTGACCTCATTACTCGAGCATTTGATGACACGACCCCCACCCCCCCCCCCGTCTCCCTACTAGGGAGAAAGCCTGGACCCTATTGCTAGGACGGCAGCAGCAGCTAGCCAGAGGCGAGCTGCCCTTGAAGAGCAGCAGGTATCTGAATCCAAGTGAGTGGGCAGAGCAATTGGAAATACTTCAAATGCTAATATTAAATACAGATGGTCTCTGAATAAAAACCAATACATAATTATAAAGCCTCTTTACCTGATTCTTTGTATATTAGTCCCCTGTGACATTTTGTTCAGAGGCTATTCAAAGCGAATGCTGCAAATCCTAAAAATCTCTTTAGAAGGCATCCCTGTACCCTTACCTGAGGGTGAGGTCATTGACAGGAAACTCAGCCCGTAACTTCAAAGGTCTCCTGCTGGGAGAGAAAGGCTCAGAGGTTGGAGGTGGGAGGGGAGGCACCACCTCACCCAGGGACCCAGATGCTGCCCAGTCATGGGCACTCAGCCCCAGGCTCAGGCCATTTGGACACACAAGTGACAGGAAGAGTGAATTACTTAGCCAAGGTTCTTAGCTGGGGCTTTCAGTAACTGATTTGTTGTTGCTGTTGTTTTTCTTAAGGGGAACTGTGCAAGTCAGCAAAACACAGAAAATAAACCTTCCTCTCTGAGCCTGGCACACCCAATATACCCTGATTAAGAGCACATCAATCCTACAGGCTGTCATCCAACAACCAGCAAGCAATTTCACTGTGCTCCTTTATTAAGAAGTGCACATTTTTATATTTCATCTCTTCTAAGGATTGCTATTATTCATCAAAAGCTGATCTACAAATTATTTATGGTTTATTTTCAGAAGCTGTGAGCTCATTTAATTTACAATGAAGGAAGAGCTATAACTGTGTGATGGCAACGACATTACACTTCTCAAAACTCTGCCTTTGCTAAATGACAACCTTGCCATCTGCATTTGCCCTCCAGGTTTCTCTAGAGCTGTGTCTGTCACCAAATGAGCAAAGCATTTCCTTGTTCTCCAACTGCCTGCAGGTAGAAAGACCTCAGTTTCTCAGGAGCTTTGCTGAACTTGTCCCACACTGCAACTGACATGGTTTAGCCACCTGTTATTTTTTATTGCATCTTCCTCTCTTCTGACCAGCTTTGTAGTTTTGCCACAGATCAGAGCAACAGAGGTGCTCCGGAGCAGGCCTCCGTTTCCCTGTCCTAATGCCCCTTTTACCTTGCACACACACACACTTCCTGGCAACAGGTGCATCTCAGTCAATTGTTTTCTTGCTCTTGCCTTGTCTGAGCCAGAGCTGTGCAGTGAGGATCGTGGGGGGATTGCAGGCATCAGGACTGAGAGAAAAAGCGCCATGTGTTTCCATGACAGGGAAATGATTGACCGCGAAAGATCTACAAGGAGTTCGAGGGCCTACCTTTCCATGCCTTCAATGCCGTTGTGAATGGAACTTTCATTACCTTGTACCAGCAGCAGCTCAGGAAGCTCGACTGCTGTTTCCTGAAAAGAGGCTTAAAGAAGAAATAAGATCAAATAGATCTTCATACTCCCTGGCCAACAAGCACTTTCCCTCATGTGGCCTTTTGTCAACTGTGGCTGTGCAGGCTTCAGCATTAACAATGCTTTTTTTCTCCAGTTATGAGGACTGCTCAGGCTATAAACAGGCAAGTCGTTACAGAAACCCATTGTTCTCAGAGAGGCCAGAGCAAAGAACACATCTTACTGGGGGGGTTTTCTCCCTTTGAGGCTCTCAGTGTGAAATCAGAGTGACTCTCTGAGAAGTCTATTTCATGCTTTAAGTTTATAGAAAACATCTTTCAGATACTTTGGATATATAAAGCAATAGGCTCCCCTATCTGATCCCTCCAGCTTTATATCTGGGCAGCAACCCACTCTTAGCTTCCCATCAGGCATCTATGATGTCTACGAAGCTTCTGAGGAAGGCTGTCTCTGCCTTCTAATTTCTCATATCAAAAATTACTTTCAATGGTGACTCCCATGAGGATTCATTTTCACCTGTTACTATTCTTCTTCCATCTACTCCCTGGACACGAGGATTCAGCTTGATATTTGTATGTCGTAAGTATTTAATGCCTGCCTCGCCTGTATCACCTTCCACATTCACATCTTGTCGTCCTTCTTTCTTACACCTGCTCCTTATCTCTAGTCAGTAAGGACATAGAAAACTTTATTCATGAAGTATTTGCAGAGGAAGCAAATAGAAAAGCATGTAAGTGAATGCCAGGAGACAGGGGCTCTTCAGTTCATACTCAAATTTTACAAACGGTTAACATTTTAGCTAAGACATTATAATTAACTGCCAGTTGTTTTAGAGGATTTCATCACTAGTGAATACCTAAGCATTCAAACCAAAAGCAAAGGAGAGAGAAATCATTGTGAGTTTTGAATTCTGTTGCTCTTGGCTTCCCAGGCCATTTAAAAGAAAGAGGAAGCTTGATTTCATGCTTATTTTAAAAATTACCCCAGCAAGCTCAAGTTTCAGACTAACCAATAAATATTTGTTGATTATTCAATGAATAAAACTTGATATCCAACAACTTGCTCAGTTCCTGAAATATGTTAAGCCTGATTTATGTTGGCAAATAATGGTTTGAAAGAAGGAACTGGGAAAGAAAGCACTAAGCACCTGAAGGTGAGAATAAAAGATGTTGAGGTAAAGAAGGCTAGAACCAGACAAGAAGGGGAGCATGAAAGAGAGAACCACTTTGTCACCAGTTTGACCACAGGGTGACATTTCCTGAAAGCGACTGGATATCATTGTAATGGTCTGAAAGTGTAAAAAAGAGTCCTTAAGGAATCAAGAACCCATCCTAGTGCCAGGAGATCTGATCATTAACACAATTATGAGGTATTTTATAACCCCCTTTCTAGAATAATACACTATTCATGTAGCTACCTGAACATTAGAACTATTTAGGAGCTTTTCTTTAAAAATACTGTCTGGAAACTTAACAGAAACCCATGGAGGAGAGGAAGTAAAAAAAAAAAAAAAAGAGGTTAGAGTGGGAGAGAGCCAAAGCATAGGAGACTCTTAAAAACTGAGAACAAACTGAGGGTTGATGGGGGGTGGGAGGGAGGGGAGGGTGGGTGATGGGTATTGAGGAGGGCACCTTTTGGGATGAGCACTGGGTGTTGTATGGAAACCAATTTGACAATAAATTTCATATATTAAAAAAATAATAAAAAAATAAAAAAAATAAAAATACTGTCTGGAATCTATAAATCCAGGGCCGGGGAACAGGAGGTACAACATGAGCCTGGAACACCTTGCCTTGCTAGAAAGTAAGGAGGTGTTGCCAGTACACACACACACACATACACACACACACACACACACACACAGACACACACACACACACACTGGAAACATGTCAAAAAGACATAGAAGGCAGCTAGGTCAGCTTGAAGGGGCTCCTACTGGCCACACCTAGGACAATCTGAGCATCTAAACAGGTAAGAATAGTTTTAGATTATAATCCACTGAATAAAATAAGAATCCATGAGTCCATACTGATAATGTAGATAGATAAAGACAAAGCATAAACACACAGAAACATAATGTAATGTTATGGTAAATGTAGAGATTGTTTTTCTGGGGCCAGAATCAACAATGATTGTTAAACCTACAAGTGTAATACTTGATGAAAGGTGCAATATATGCATTATCTTAAAGTACTTAACCATAAATTGCTTGTTGTTTGCAAGAGGAAAAATGGTAACTGTCAGGTGGAGAAATTGTACAAAACCTTTACTGAGTGATCGAATCTAATATCATTAAGGAGAGGTAGATGAGTTTTAAGCACCTCTGGACAGGATGCCCCGAGAAAGGCACACATCACTTTTATAACATTCTGGCAAGGGATACATAACCTGAATCGAATTATGAGGAAACATGAAGTGCAAACAATGTAAGGATCATTCTATGAAATAAATTACTTGTATTTGTCAAAAGTGTCAGTGCAACAAAAGACAAAAAAAGAGAAACATCGCAGATGGAAGGAGATTAGCAAGACATGGAATATGACTGCATTCCATAACCCTGGACTGGATCCTTTCTTGAAAGAATAACTATCTATAAAGAGCACTGTTAAAACAATTGACAAAATTGGACCATAAACAAAGTCACATTATAAACTACTACATAAAAATAGCACATCACTGTTAAATCCTTACAGTTGGATAACTCTACAGTGGTAATTTAAAAGAATATCCTTGACTCAGGAAAAAGGAAACAAATGTGGAAGATGTTAAAAAATTAGTAAATCCTGATAAAATGAATTCAAGAGCTCTGTGTTAATCTTGCAACTTTTGTGTGGATTTAAAACTATTTAGTTTTAAATTAGAATTCTTCCATTTAATTCCCCAGTGATTCTTTTTAAAAAAAAATTTTTTTTTACATTTATACATTTTTGAAAGACAGAGCACAAGCAGGTGAAGGGCAGAGAGAGAGGGAGACACAGAATCTGAAGCAGACTCCAGGCTCCCAGCTATCAGCACAGAGCTAGACGCGGGGCTCAAACTCACAAACCACACAGGGCTTGAACTCACAAACCGCGAGATCATGACCTGAGCCGAAGTCAGATGCACAACCGACTGAGCCCCAGGCGCCCCAATTCCCCAGTGATTCTGATACAGCACATCATGACTGGAATTTGGAGACCACTGAAGTAATAGTGTGAATGTCACCTAAAGAAAACTGATGAGATGCTTTCTCATCTTCTGTCCAGTTATTTTTATAATAGCCCTTGAATGAATAACCAATGTATTATCTGGAGTTCTTGTCCAAGTAAATAACAAGGTAGAAATTGTCACAGGTATTAAATTAGAAGAAGAAATTCACATGCATTTATACTTAAGCTTCTACATAAACTTTTCATGAAATCAATTACTTGTCTCAACACTTTCAGACTTTTCTAATTACATGTGCAATAATGATCTGCCTGTATGCTTATTCATTATGATCATGACATTAATGATTACAAGAAAGAAACTTCAAAATTTCACAGATACTCAGGTCCGTTTTGCTCTTTTCCTTCCTATTTCCTTTTCACTAATGATAAGACATTAAAACATCTTTGGAGGATACTTCTAATTGAACTATAAGATTCCATTTTAATAACTATATTTTTGAGTACTTTCTATGTGCCAGAAGCTTTCTGCTATATCAGGTGCTTTCATGCTATATCAGGAAAGGACAGGTCATGCTGCTGTAGTCAACACCATCAAAGATCTCAGTGGCTTATAAAAATGCAGGTTTATGACCTGCTCACACTACAGGTATTCTGCACATCAGCAGTGGGATTCTGCTCCCAGTACTTATTCAGGAAGCAAATTGACAGAGCAGCCACCATCTTGAACATTTGATCACCATATGCTAGAGAGAAAGAGGTCTTTAGAGGATTATGTACCAGGCTCAAAATGACACCATAGCTTCCATCCACAATTCACTGGCCAGAATGTCATAGGGCCCCAGCCAACCAACAAGAAGTTAGGACTTAACAATGCTACCGTGGACCTAGGAGGTAGAGATCTCCCATCCAACAGTGCTAATTCCTACAAGCCATGTTTCAAATTGTTTCTCCTTATCTCTGAGAAAGGCTTATAGAAGTTTAGAAAATGCCCATAGTTATACAGTAAAGGAGTCAGAATTTGAACCCAGATCTGCGTGATTCCCAAGCCTGTGCTCATAGCCACTAAGATATGCTACATAGCTGCTCAATCCTGGCTCAGGATTTTACATACAGCTATGAAGAGGCTTTACTCAGCACCATGCAGACTAACATGACAATGGAGGGACAGCCTTACCTGTGAAGAAAAATATTCTTATAAACCAGCTACCTGGGCTGTCTAGCTCATTTCTACTGGTCCGCCTTGGCAGTGTTACCCTTCAGCTTGCCAGCTAGCTACTCTCTTCCCCAGTTCACTTTCCACTGTCAGCATTTTCCCCTCCATCTTTGAGGTTTATTTGCCTCAGCTACTCTCTCAGACAAGCACATCAGAGACATGGCTGGTAGACTTCTTCCACAAATCCTGACCACAATGATCTTCAGATGTGTTAGTACAACTTAACTGGGTAGTATTCCTATGTTCTCAGAATCTATAGCTCAGAATTCTGTAATCCAGCTTTATCATCTTCTGGATAATCTTGCCAGGACATTCCACTGTCATGTTTCTCATCAGTCAGCTGGTAATACTCAGTGAGCCCCTCCACATAAGAGTGGCCAGGCACAACATCATTGGGGTGGTTGGAGGACTGCAAAATCTCGTGCACAGAGTGTGCAATGATATATATGTCTATTTCTATAAAAGAAAATGAGTCACGAATCAGAAACACTAATCCAGACTTTGGCCCCTAAGAAACAGATGAAGGAGCTAATGGATGAATTCCTTACTCTTTCTCAATCCCACACTTCTACCCCAAGAATTGTTCCCAGACAAGGTGTTTCTCTGTGGATTCTCCAGAGACACTACACATGGTAAAGCAATCAGTTTGATTTCTTGCAGGATAGTAACACATCACCTTGTAATTGCATTTGCTCCTTCCCCACTTTCCTTCCACTCTGTTGCAATCCTAGAATTGTACTCTTTAATAAAACATTATCTTGTATTATTTGCCTCAGTCTCTCTTTTCTAGGAAACTATACTTAAGATAGTAGGATTATGAGATACACATCCGCAAACTCTTCTATAATGGTATATTCTGGTATATTCATGGATCCAAAGATGCAGACCTATGACTTGGCATCACCATCGTGCATTGTGTTGCCCCCACCTTGACCCAGGTGAATGTCAATATTTTAAACTGTGACCACAGCAGAAAGTCTTGCAGGTCTCCCTTCTGCCTCTGAACATTCTTTTCTCTCTGCTTATAATGCCCTTGTTTCATTTGCAGAAACATATTCACTCTTTTAGTCTCTGATGCCACTAGCTACCTCCCTATGAAACCGTACTTCACAGATTCTTTATTACCCAGGGCCAGATGCTCAATCTTCCCTACTGATCATACAATTTGTTCTTGTATAGGCTTTGTTAGCAATGGAGGTAGAGTTGGGTTTTTTTAATTAGCATATGCTTTGTATGATATTAAAATCAAGAAATGATCTGACAATAAAAAGGCTACTTGTGAAGTAATGTTATGCTTAACTTCTACTCTAAAAAGATGCTATAACCTTGCAACTAAGATTTTCCCAAGAAAAAGATTAATCAAACTATCTATTGCTTTTCAGAATTGATAGTTGCTGCTTCAAAAGTGAATTTACTCAAGTACTGAATCAAAACAAAACACAACAACAACAACAAAAAACCCATAGGACAAAATGAATTGATTTACTTTGGTTTGCATCCACATTTCGGCCCTGAGCAGCTCCAAAAAGAAAATCAGAAAAGGTGGTGATTTGCTAAGAAGTGAAGTAGCCAATTTGAGGGATCTGCTGGGTATGCTGAGTTCTTTCTTAGTTCCTAGGGAGGAATGTAAGAGGCAGAAGCCAGGAAATCAAAGCAGGCACTGAATTCAAGGTTAGTTTTGTTCTATATTTGTCACATTCTAAATGAGTACTCAATGGAGAACAAGAGCCCTGTTTGTTTAAAGCACATCTTTTCAATTTTCAAAGGCAAAAGTAATTATGGGGAAAAATTTCATTCAGGACACATGTGTGCTTACAAGAGCCTCTGTGTCCTTTCTCCAAATGTAACTACCAAGGCTTTTCAGAGCTGTCAGGACTGAGTGATCCTGGTGAACTACTGCTTTTTTCCCCTAAATAAAATGTGAGCGAAAAACCCTTCAGTTGGTGATAGCATCCGGGTCCACTACCGCATTAAAACCATCTACTTCATTTATAAAAATCTGCTTACATATCTTAAAACAGGAAGTGCTTTTGATTTTCATGGTTCCCATTCTAAGACTGTCTTTCATACATTTCATGGTTTTCATAATGTTCTTGGAAGCCCAACTGTTGACCCTGTTCACTTTGTATATATTGTATCTTTTTCATTTTCTAGATACCAGCCAACTGTGCCATCTCCCACTCCTTTTTAAGTTATTCCAATGTGAGAAATTTCTAGGGATTTTTACTCCCAGGTCCAATATGGCTGCTGTCTTGCATCACTGTCATTGAGAAAGCTACCCTTTCTTTATGGGGATTGCAGGGTGCTCTCAGTGTTTATTCAGGTGACCCCCTGAATATAAAGGCATGGTTAATATTTATCTCTATAATGTAAATTATCAAAAAAAAAAAGCGGGAATTTTAATATCTGAAAAAACTATAATGGAAGGCAAAAATGGCATGGGGAACAAAGAGGTATGGTAATACCAATTAAAAATAATAGGTAAGTTATAATAACCTTAAACACATATTCATCTAACAATATAGCCTTTGAATACCTAAAGCATCAAATTATAGAGTTAGGTAGAGTCTGTTGTCTTCTGTCCATTCTCTTATTTGTTTTCTGACTGAGTTTTGAGAGGTATTTATATAGTCTAGATTCCAATCCTTTACTAAATGTGGTTTTCACGTTTTTCTCCGACTCTTATTTTTATTCTTTTAACAATATCTTTGGAGAGAAGTTTTCTATTTTGATGAAGTTCAATTTATCATTGTTTTGATTTATTTGTTTTACTTTTAGTGTCATAGCAAAGAAATCTTTATTCTAATATCACAAAATTTTCTCCTGTGTCTTCTTTTAGGAGTTTGTGTAGTTTTGGGGGCAGTCAGTTGGTAGAGTATGTGACTCTCAATCTCAGGGTCAGCGTTCAAGCCCCACATTGGGCATGAAGACTTCTTTTTTTTTTTTTTTAATTTTTATTTATTTGTGACAGAGACACAGAGAGAAACAGAGCAAGCAGGGGAGGGGCAGAGAAAGAGAGAGACACAGAATCCGAAGCAGGCTCCAGGCTCTGAGATCTTAGCACAGAACCCAGTGCAGGGCTCAAACTCATGAATGGCAAAATCATGACCTATGCTGAAGTCAGACACTTAACTGACTGAGGCACCCAGGCACCCAGGCATGGAGCCTTCTTAAAAAAAAAAAAAAAAAAAAAAAAAAGGAAGGAGTTTTTTTGTTTTTGTTTTTGTTTTTTTAATTTTAGGACTTACATTTAGGCCTACAATCCATTGAATTAAATTTTATAAATGATAGAAGGCATGAACACAAGTTTTTTTTTCTTGGCACATGAATACCCACTTGTTTCAGCTAATTTGTTAATACTTTCTCCACTGAATTGCCTTTGCATGTTTGTGAAAAATCACTTGCTTATACATATGTGGATCTATTTCTAGACTGTGTATACAGTTCCTTTTGATCTTATTTGTCTATTTTTAGGCCAATGTCATGGCTGTACCTTTATAATTAGTATTGAAATGTGATAGCCCCTAACTTTATTCTTTTTCAAAGTTCTTTTGGTGCTTCTAGAACCTTTACATATCCATATAAATTTTATAATCAGCTTGTCAATTTCTAGGGAAAAGTTTGCTTAAAGTTTGGTTTAGAATTACATCGAATCAACAAATCAATTTAAAGAAAATTGCTACCTTAACAAGACTGACATAAACAAGACTATCCCATGCAGTTATGGTATGTTCTCCTATCTTATATACTGTTGGATTTAATTCTCTAAAATTTTGTCTAGAATCTTTACTTCTGTGATCATTAGCAACATTAGTCTGTAGTTTTTTTGTTTTATGTTTACTTATTTATTTTGAGAGCAAGTGCGAGCATGAGTGGGGGAGGGGCAGAAAAAGAGAGAGAGAGAGAGAGAGAGAGAGAGAGAGAGAATCCCAAGTAGGCTCTGCACCATCAGTGCAGAACCCTACATGGGGCTTGATCTCCATAAACTATGAGATCATGACCTGATCTGAAATCAAGAGTTGGACACTTAACTGACTGAGCTACGAGGCCCGCTGTAGTTTTCTTTTCTTATCATCTTTCAGAATAATACTGACCTCTAGAATAGTCTGAGTAGCATTCCTCTCCCTTCAACTTTCTGAAAGAGTTTGTGTAGAATTACTATTATTTATTTCTTAAATGTTCGGTGAAATTCACTCAGGAAGCCATCTATATTGCCCGGAGTTGACACACATGTGTGCGTGCGTGTGTGTGTGTGTGTGCGCAGGATTCTAACCAGAAATTCAATTTCTTTGAGTGACAAAGGCATTCAGATTATTTTTTGAGTTATGGCTGTTGTGTCTTTCAAGGACTTTTACCATTTGATCAAATCATCAGATTTACTGGGGTGAAGATCATCACAATAGTTCCTTATTATCCTTTTAATATGTGTAGAATTTTTCAGGATGTCACTTCTCTCATACTTTATCATTTTCTGATCAGTCTGACTAGTGACTTATAAATTCTATCAACCCTCTCATTGAATGAGCTTTGGTTTCACTAACCAAAAGTCAGGTGGTTTTTTGGTATGTGGTTCTTATTTTGTCTTCTGTTTCCTTTCCTTTCTGCTTACTTTAGGTTTCATTTGGACTTCTTTTTCTATTCTTTTATTGTTCACTTACTTTTTGCTCTAAAACCTCTAAGATGATTAATTGATACTGACCTGAGTGTATGAGGTTAATGCTCTTTGAAATATTGGACTGCATGCTTGGAACCTGGATGTTCAGTTATTGCCTCTTTTTTGTTTCACTTGTTGCAGAGCATTTTTCTAGGTGCCTATATCATAGCTTATTATATGTTAGTCTGTGATTAGATGAGTTTTGCTTGATTTTGTTTTTATTTGATTATTTCCCAGTCTAACAACTGTGACAGGAAGGACATTTTTCCAACTGTCACCCCAGAGCTCTTATTTCAGAGCCTTGGTCTGAGAAATTCTTCAATAAATGTTTGTTAAATTGATTTGGTCTAAAGTGGCACAAGTCAGTTTTCTGAGGTGCCACAAGCTGATATTCTGGCATCCTAGATCTAAAGTCTTTCAATGAAGCCAGCTTAGGTTAATGGTGTCAACCCCAGCCAACTCTATAGAAATCCAAGACTGAATTTGAGATTTTCAAAGAATGAATAGTCCTAGAAACTTGAAAAAAATAAAGTTAAAAACTGATGTGTTATAATTTCTTCTGCATTGTAATGGAGAGGAAATTCAGGCTGAGAAGCTGGTGGGCAACTGTTCGTTTTTTAGAAGTTCTCTGTTCTTAGAGATAGTTATTTCAGCCTCAAGCAAAGATTCTAACTGTAAAAAACACATTAGACTTTAAGTACGTTCTCTTCCTAAACAGTATGAGGCTTACCTGCCTGATCTCTATCACCTTGTATGTTCCACTTGAGCTTTGTGGTCTGAGAATGCAGACTGGAGATGACTCTTAATAATTTCTTTTAAGCCACCACTGTCATTTTATACCTGAGATGACCCTACTTTCAAAGCCCTAGGAACATGTTTAGAGTACAAATTTCAGATGACCTTGAACAAGCACATTGACCGTAGATAAATGACCAATAAGCAAAAACTGTTTCCTCCTCCAGTTCTGAGTAAAGTCAGGAAAGTCTCTTAGTTTCATTATTTCACTATTTTCTCAATTATAAAATGGCACTATTTGGCAAAATATACCTCTCACTGTTTACCTGAACTACAGACACCAAATGAGGGGCACGGGGCGAGAGGGATCATGTATGGAATTGTGAAAAAAATCCTGTAGAACTGGTTATCTATATTCGTTAGCATAATTGAATAGACTGAGCAGTAGATAAACCAATGTTTGATCTAGAAAGAAACAGTTGGTGGATAAGTACCTAGAAGAAAAAGCTGCCTGGAAATCATGTTTTGACCAACTGGGAGTCTGCATGACCACAATAAAGAAGTAGATTTTTAGGAGAACTACACAATCAGGAAGCAGGAGAAAACCTGTTAATTCTGTCCTGAACAAATTACCCTGCAGATAAGAAGTTTACTATAAGAAAATTATGTTAGAGAAATTTAGAGTCACATTTAAAATAGGGTTTGGTGGCTGAAAGACATTTTAGTCTGGCAATGAATATCCCAGAAGAATCTCTCCCCCTTTATTTTACTTAGTATCTTTGGCATATAGCTTTATTCATTCACATAATGAATGCATATCTGTGTACATATATGTGAACACGTACATATGCACATGTGTGTGTGTGCGCTCACATATCTGTGCTGAGAACAGGTGCTTGGCCCTAGATACAGTGGTGAATGAAAAAGGCATGGAACCTGCCCCCCTAAGGTTAGTTTCCAGTGGCAATTTTAAGCAGGAGAATGACATTAGGTTTGGAGAGTCTTTGAAGGCCAGAACTGACTATATCAAATTCATCCAGGTCTATCACAGTGCTTTAAAAATCCTAAGTGTTCAATTAATGCCTGGTAAACTAATGTTTTAATAATGTTAAATTTTTAATAACTTTTTATGATCTTAAAATGCTTCAGGCTGGAATCACTATCAAAGCTGTGATTTGTGCCAAAAGAAATTGTTCACCATGAACGTATACATGTCTATTATAGCAGATAGATAGAAAAAAAAAGATACACACACTTTGAGCATTATCATTGTTCTCAGGTGCAGTCAGCAGAATCTACTCTAGATAGTTAGATCAGAAAGGCATTTATTGGAGAATGTTAAGTGGTACACAACATCTCCAGAAGGGCCAAGCATCAAGAGTAAATGCTACACAACCAAGAACAAATGCAGACAAGAGAAACACCCTACCCACTGTGAGACCATTGCAGGGCAAACCTCAATCCTGCCACAAGCCACACTCTCCCCAGATTTTCCATCAGAGCTTCCTCAGAAGAACCGAATGCTTCAATCACAGTGCCCACACATCATTCACTCACTTCTTCCAAATCTCATGTATGTATAAAACCTGAGCTACATATGGAAGCTGACTGCAAGGGAACGTGGAAATTCTAGCTATTAACTTTCTAGCCTTCCCAGTACCTAAAAGGCAAATGAAAAGGGGAACTGGAATGAGTAATATACAAACCAATGCATCATGAAATTGCCTTGGGTTACACTAAGACATTTGTTACAACCAGCTGACTAATTGGGACTGCGTTCCTAGAAGAGAACCATAGTTAAAAGTCCAGGGGGACGTTGTCATTGCTAGGATGGTGCTGGAGAGATGGATAGATCCCTTCCCTTACTCCTACTCCTTATCCCCTGGGTTCTAGTGGCAAGCAAGAAGTAACTCTGCAGATGTGGAGGATCTTAGATTTTAAAAGTGGCTGAGTTGCCTTTCCTCAGAGGAGAATGATGCCTGCATGGCTCACTTCATAGAGCTGTTGAGAAAATAATGTATGGGTGTGTCTATAGTTGTCTCATTCCATATCCCTGGTCTCACATCCATGGGCCGTTCCTTCTTAGAGATTTGTGTCCACCAATGGCCATATACCAGCCTCATCACTACTTTTATCTCACCTGCCTCAACTGAATCAATCACCAAGATTAAACATAATCCACTTCAACAATTGCCCTGAAATCTAGGCTCTCCCTTCCATCTCCACTACTGAGTCAGTTCAGGTGCCCGTCCTGTCACATCTAGGTTGTTACAGGTGTTCTAATTATTCACCTTGCCTCTCCTCTCACCAACTTTCCCCCTGTCCATCCTGAGAAACAAATCAGATCATGCCACACTCTCTTGCTTAAGCATTATTTTTCACTGTTATTGCATCAAAATTCATGCTGTGAAAATACCACTGTCTGAGCAAAGATCCCCTTTCTAAAGAGGGGGCAAATAATTCTAGTGGAGACCCCTACAATCACCTGTTGGATGTGATCAATGTTACAAGTTCGAAAAGGTGGCAAACTCATTAAATGATGCTCCGGTGGTCACTTCTAAAGATAGATCAATATTAAAACTGGAATATTCTCTTCATCGAAGATGTTTTTCCTGTCTCCTCCACATAATTCCTCTGTGTGCTCTTCATCTCATTAGTAGGCAACTCATTCCCACCTTTCAGCTTCATTATTTCACCTTACCTCTGTCAACTTCGTCCTAGCCAGCCTTCACTCCTTTCATTTTGCACTGATGAAAAACTGGGACATTCTAGGTTTTACCTTTATATTGCACCAAATGATACAACCCAGCCATATTCCTGATGCCATTCAACCCACCTCATGATGTTGTTGCTTGAGAGAAGTCCTCTATATGTCTACTACCTAATTTGGAGCCTCCATTTGGTTTTTCATCACCTTTACCTCAAGACAGTTATTTCTCTGACAACTATGGAGCTGAACAAATTACCTCTAATAAGCAAACCACATGACACTTTTTAAAGTTAATTCTAGGGGCGCCTGGGTAACTCAGTCGGTTAAGCATCCGACTTTGGCTCAGGTCATGATCTCGCGGTCTGTGAGTTCAAGCCCCACGTCGGGCTCTGTGATGACAGCTCAGAGCCTGGAGCCTGTTTCAGATTATGTGTCTCCCTCTCTCTCTGGCCCTCCCCCATTCATGCTCTGTCTCTCTCTGTCTCAAAAATAAATAAAAACATTAAAAAAGTGTTTTTAAATACAGTTAATTCTAGGTTATTACTTTATTTTTACACCCAGGTAGTTTTTATACCCAGGTAGCTTTAAACAAAAAGAACACAATATGCAAAACAAGTTATTTAAGAACAGAGATCAGCATTCACTTCTAATGCCTAATTATTTTAAATAAATACCTCGCTCACAGAAATCACAGAAAATCAGAAACTGCCTGTCAGACTGTGAAGAATGAAAGATGCTTGATCAAGAGGGAAAAATTCTTTTTAAGGGATAATTGGGAGAAGCATATTTAACGTTTCTAGAGAGATTTTGTACCTCTTGATGTGGGTTTGGAAAAAATACATATCCTTCCACTGAAAATACACTCAGTATTTGGCCATTTCTGTTTTCTTTGGAAGCCCCTCCTCTGCTCCCTACCTGGATACATGTCCTCAGTACTCTCTCCTAACATTCCATCTCTCATCTCTCTGCAGGCTTTCTCTAGTTGTATCTCCTCCCTTCTCATGGCTTCATTAAATATCATCAATATGATGATAACTGCCATATTTATATTTCCAGCCTGGAATTCTCATCTGTGCTCCAAGACATGAGCCTCTTGACTAGTCTACTTGGTTGTCCCAAATACAACTTACAATCAACCTAGAGTGAAGCCTTGATTTTCCCCTTCATAATTTCTCCTCCTCACTGCCTAACCTCTGTAAATGACACTGGCATTTACCCAGAAACTTCAAACCCAAATACCTGGGAACCACATTTGGCATCACTTCTCCATCACACCCCACACCCAGTCCTTCATCAAACTTTGGCAATACAGACTCTACAACTTAACTCAGATTTGCTCATTTCTTACCATATCTGTCAGCACTCTACACTAAGCCATTGTCATCTCTTGCCTGCACTACCTTGATAGACTATCATGTACAGCCTTGTTTACTCTCTAAACTTTAGTTTGAAAAGCAATCATAGTGATCTTTGTAGAACATATATCAGCCTGCATTACTCTTGTTTTAAAATATTTCAATAGGTTGAGAGATTATATTTTTCAAAGATGGCCACAATAACCCCCATCACACAAGCTCATATGACCACATGTGATTATGACTCTCCACATCAAGAGGCAGAGTATAACTCCCTTCCCCCCTTAGTCTGGAATAGCCTGATGACTCACTTACAATTAATGGAAGGCCGTGTACGTGACACTGTGTGAATTCTGAAGCTAGGTCCAAAAGAGCCATGAAGCTTCCATCTGATTTCCTTGAGACCCTTATTTTGGGGGATGCCAACTGTAAAAATTTGACTACTCTGAAACCACCATTCCATAAAAGTCTTATATGGGCATTCTAGTCCAGAGCCTCAGATGAGCTCCCAGCATCAACAGCCAACCACGAGGGAAATAGCTTACCCTTCCAACTCAGCTGAGACTTCAGCTGACAGTAGCTCCAGGCAACACCTGAACATAATTTTGGAATAATTTGTTATATAGCAATAATGACTGCATTAGCTTCCCCTTCTTCTCAAAATAAAACCCAAGATTCTGTATGATCTGGGTCCTGGCTAGTCCTTCAGTCTCTTTTTGTGCCTTGCTCACCAGGCTTCAACCACACTGACCTTTGCCTAGTCACAATTAGGAACTTTGCCGAGGCTACTGTTCTCCTGCCTTAAATGCACTCTTTACCTGGCTAACATCAGCTCAAACCTCCAAGTCTTAACTGTCATTTCTTCAAGAAAGCTAAAAAGACACATGGCAAGGAGGGAAGGTTTCTTTATTGTGATGTTGTTGTCAAATGGAAGAAACCTGAACAAAAGTATCCAGTGATGGGACCTAGTTGATCGAAAAGGAGAGATTGATGTCAGGGCACAGAAAAGATGATTAATGGACAATGGTGCACTGCGGGCATTGACTCCCTGTCTCAGATGTGGGAGAGAAAGAAGAAAGGGTAGGTAGCATGTGGATACCACCTATATTCCCTGCAAATGTACTCCACCCAGCTAAGACTGACCTGTAGTGATTGTACCAACAGGCTCCCATGCTTTCTGATTGCCCTTGAGATCAGCCAATGAGAAGCCCCCAGGCAGGGGGCTGGTGGGAGGCAGGAGAGAGAAGTGGGAACATTTGGTGCCCCATCCCTCCCTATGGGGACACTTCTGGCTGGCTGTTTCCCTCACCATGCAATAGTCAGAGCTCCTCTTATCACAGCCCCCACCTCCTCACACTGGCTCCATTAGGATTCAAGGAGCTACTTCCTTTCCCCACTCAAGTTCCCTCTGTTACTAGCACCAGGTGATTCACTATTCCCTGGGGTTTCCTACGCCCCACCAATGCCTTTGTAAATAGTCTGTTTATTAAACCGTCCTCAAATTATCCCAGTTTCAGTGTGACATCTGTTTCCTGCTGTGTTCCAGTCAGATATGAGGAGGAACACTGATGAGTAAGTAAGTGGAAAGGGCAAGGAAATGTGAAGCAGGCAACAAACTCAACATCTGATGCTATTCCAGTTAAAATAGAAAACTGAAAAATAAATCACTAAATCAATATTACCATTAAACCAAGGAGTAAAATGAAAGAGTTGAGGGGTTGTCATCTGTATAAACATATACATAGAGAGAGAATGCTTATAGATGGGGGGAAAAGTCTCTGCTATTAGACAATGGAATCAAGATTTTCTTTTTTTTCCACTTAAAGCTCTGAACTAGCAAAGTTCATGAGATTATGGGAAACAAACCAGATGACTCATTTTATTCCTTTTCAGTTACCCACACATAGCAAACTTAGAACATCACTCTTGCCATATACATCACAGTGGCCTCCGCAAAATAGAACACTTTATGGGTTTTTTTTTTAATTTTATCTAAGTTTTCCTGAATTCAAAAATAAAACTTTTGGCTGTTTAAATATAATTTATTTACAAATTTGTTTCCATACAAGACCCAGTGCTCATCCCAACAAGTGCCCTCCTCAATGCCCATCACCCACTTTCCCTTCTCCCCCACCCCCATCAACCCTCAGTTTGTTCTCCTTATCTAAGAGTCTATTATAATAAAACATTTTTTTAAATAAATGCCTGAATCAGGACAGATGCACTGTGTCTGAGATCCACTGAGCCTGTGTCAACTCTTGAAATAACCCTGGCTCCTGCAGGAGGAATAGCAAAAGTGTAAATGAGAAATTCTAGTCCAAGTTGATTTGCCATCATCTTCAGCATCCCCACTAGGCTATTTTTAAGGTATTGTTATTGCTGTTGTTATGTTGATGGTGAAAATGATGATGATGATGGTAATGATGATGCTCTGACTGCTGGAGGGAAATGCTAAGAGCATTTATACCATTTATGGAGCATTTACTTTTATGTCAGACAGTGTTTTAAGAAATCATTTAAGTCAAATGTTATCCTCAGGACAATCCTATGATGAAAGACATTTTTACTCCTATTTTCAGATAAGAAAACAAAAGCACAGAGAAGCTTGGTAAGTTGACAAAGTCACTCATTCATCAGCTGTATAACAAAGAAAACCAACAGGGCTTCAGGATCATCAGGGACAACATATAACTGAAATGCTTGAGAGAGGAGATTCTGTTTTGGCACATTGTTTGTTTTTTTCTTTTTAATAATTTATTGTGATGTTAGCTAACATACAGGGTTTACAGTGTAGTCTTGGCCTTGGGAGTAGATTCCCGTGATTCATCACTTAAATACAATACCCAATGCTCATCCCAACAAAGTGCCCTCTTCAATGCCCATCTCCCATTTCCCTCACCTCCCAACCCCCATCTTCATCAACCCTCTGTTTTTTCTCTGTATTTGAGAGTCTCTTATGGTTTGCCTCCCTCTATGTTTGTAACTTAGTTTTCCTTCCCTTCCCCTATGGTCTTCTGTTAAGTTTCTCAAATTCCACATGTGAGAGAGGAGCTTTTGTTTTTCCTTCCTTTTTCTTCTTTTTAACTGCTATGGAATAGTCATCAACCTGGGGGAATTTGGATCTGTCTGACCTCAAACTTCTCTGGGAAGTAACAAAGAAACTTATTCTCACCCCGCTGTCTCAGACAAAGATGATTCCTAAGCGGGGGGGGGGGGGGGGGGGGGGGTTGCTGGGAAAATGGTGGAGTAGAAGGACCCTAAGCATACTTCATCCCATGAATACAACTAGATAGTGTGCCTATCTAGTTGTATCCTGCAATGGGTTCCTGCCTTTAGTGAAACAGCATTACAAATAGCCTAACATCATGCAAGTAGCAGTTTGAAAAACATCTGGAGCATAGGAGAGGGAGAATTATTTATTAATCTCACAGTGTGTCCCAACGGGGCAGGGTGGCTGAGAGACTTCTCCAAAAACCAAAGAGCTGGCAGGTTCCATTTCCCTGCCCCCGAGCATAAACACACAGCCACCTGTGGCCACCTGTGGGAACCCACATGACACCCACATTCACTATAACATGCTTATACCAAGCCCCACCCCACTGGGCTTTAGTGGATCCAGCCTTTCCAGTCATGCTTGCCTCAGTTCTGGCACTGTGGGTCCCCTCTCCCAGAAGGCTGGTGCAAACCTTGCCAATACTGCACACTTTTTACAGGGCCTCAGTCCAAGCAGTGGCAGCAGTAAACCCTGCAGAAGACCTATGTACATCTTGTTAAATTACGCATCCAGCAGACCCACCCTAGCTAGCCCTGCTCAAGGTGGCAGCAGGGCAGATCTCATTAAACTGGAGCACACCTTGTTAAACTTCACACCCCACCCTAATCAGCATGATCCCAGGAGCAACAGTGTCCTCTCCAATATGCTGTTGGTCAGAGTCCATTTAAACTAGGGCCAAAAACCTGACAGTATGCCAACAACCCCACCAGGGGGAAACACCACTCCAAAGGGACTCTACCCTAGGGTGAGGTAAGATAAACATCACACCAGTTAGACTGGGGCCCCAGAAGTGAGCTGAGGGCAGCAGTTGGTCTGATGGCAGGCCCCAGCCAACATGAAAACTTCACAGGGGACAACACAGCAAAAGTGCACTGCAGATTGGTGCTACCTCATCTCTGGCAAATGCCTTGTCTGACTCAACTTAAGCCCAAGGCAGGCCCAGGCCGGTCCACTAAAACCACAGGGAACAAACATTGACCAAAATAAGCAAAGAGAGCCACTGCAGATGACTGGGCTAAAGGACAAAGTGGCCGAGACACAGTAGCAGGGCTCAGGCAATACACAAGGGGATACCCCTGATGCTCCAGGTTCTAGTGAACAGGGGACGTTGCACTACAGAGCACTAAAGGAACTCTACTTTATAAGGCAATTCCTTTCAAGAGCTAGAGATTTATCTGACTTTCCAAACACAAAGAAATAGAGTTAGGCAAAAAGAGAAGACTGAGGAATACGTGCAAATGAAAGAACAGGACAAAATCACAGCAAGAAACCTAAGCAAAGGAATATGAGGAATGTGCCTCACAAAGAATTTAAAATAATAATCATGAAGTTACTCACTGGATTTGAGAAAAAAGTGGAGGACCTCAGTGAGACCCTTAACACAGAGATAAAAAAAAAAAACAATCAAAGACGAAGAACACAGAGTCACTAAGTTCCCTAAGTCTATTTTCATTTTGCATAGTTTTTGGGGTTTTCTGTTGTTGTTGTTTGTTTGTTTGTTTTTTTCTTTTTTTTTTTAAGGAACTCAGTGGCTCCATCAAGCATAATACCATTCACATTATAGGAATCCCAGAAGGAGAAGAGAGAGGAAAGGGGGTAGAAAATTTATTCAAAGAAATGATAACTGAAAACTTCCCTAATCTGGGGAAGGAAACATATACAGATCCAAGAGACACAGAGACTCCCCTAACAAAATCAACCCAAGGAAGTCCACACCAAGATACATAATAATTAAAATGGCAAAAAGTAGTGATAAAGAGAAAATTTTTAAAGCAGCAAGAGAAAAGGAAACAGTTGTATATAAGAGAAACCCCATAAGGCTCTCAGTGGATTTTTCAGCAGAAACTGTGCAGGCCACAAGAGAGTGACATGATATATTTAAAGCACCGAAAGCAAAAAACCTGCAGTCAAGCATACTCTATCCAGCAAGGCTATCGTTCAGAAGAGAAGGAAAGAGACAGTTTCCCAAACAAAAGTTAAAGGAATTCATGACAACTAAACCAGCCCTACAAAAACGGGTAAAGTCCTACTAAAGAGGACTTTTTTTAGTAGAAAGTAAAGACCATAGGCAAGAGTAAGAAAAAGAAGCACAGAAGCAGAAAAAATAAATATATCTATAAAGATCAGTCAAGAGGTGTACAAAATAAAAGGACCCCATATATCTAAAATGTGGTAGGGAGAAGAGTAAGTAATGGATTCAAACTTCAGTGACCGTCAACTTAATATAGATTGCTACATGCAGAAGATGTTCTGTACAAACCTAATGGTAACCACAAATCAAAAACCAGTAATAGATATACAAAAAATAAAGAGAAAGAAATCCATGTGTATCCCTAAAGAAAGCCATCAAATTATGAGACAAGAGAGCAAGAGAAGAAAGGATCAGAGAAGAACTACAAAAACAACCACAACACAAGTAACAAACTGGCAATAAATGCGTACTTATCAATAATTAACTTTGAATGTTGACGGACTAAATACTATAATATGTAAGTGATTAATTACTGGGTTCTACTCCTGAAACCAATACTACACTGTATGTTAACTAACTTGAATTTAAATAAATAACTTTAAACTTAAAAAAAGTCATAGGGCAATGGAATGAAAAACAAACTAAAACACATCTATATGCTGCCTACAAGAGACTCATTTCAGATCTAAAGATGTATGCAGATTGAGAGTGAGGGGATGGAGAAATATTTATCATGCAAAAAGATATGAAAACAAAACCAGGGTAGCAATACTATATCAAACAAAATATATTTTAAAACAAAGACTGTAACAAGAGACAAAGAAGACACTATACGATAATAAAAGGAACAATCCAACAAGAAGACATAACAATTGTAAATATTTATGCGCCTGATATGGGAACACCCAAAAACATAAAACAGTTAATAACAAACAAAGGAAGTAATCAACAGGAATAAAATAATAGTAGGAGACTTTAACATGCCTTTTACATCAATGGAAAGATCATCCAAGCAGAAAATCAACCATGAAATAGTGGCTTTGAATGATACTCTGAACCAGATAGACCTAAAAGATACATCAGAACATTCCATCATAAAACAGCAGAATGCACATTCTTTTCAAGTGCAGAGTGAACATTCTCCAGAAGAAGTCACATATTAGGCCACAAAACAAGTATCAACAAATACAAAAATATTGAAGTCCTACTGTGCATCTTTTCTAACCACTATGAAACTAGAAATAAACTACAAGAATATATCTGGAAGAAGCAGAAATACATGGAGGTTAAACAACATGCTAGTAAACAATGAAAGGATCAAACAGAAAATAAAAGAAGAAATAAAAAACACATGGAAACAGATGAAAAATGAAAACACAATGGTCCAAAAATCATTGGGATGCAGCAAAAGCCATTCTAAGAGGGAAGTTTACAGCAACACGGGCCTACCTCAAGAGGCAAAAAATCTCAAATAAACAATATTTATTACACCTAAAAGAGCTAGAAAAAGAAGAACAAACCTTACACCTAAAAGAGCTAGAAAAAGAAGAACAAACAAAACCCCAAATCAGCAGAAAAAAAGAAATAATTAAAATTATAGCAAAAGTAAATGATACAGAAATTTAAAAAAACAACAGATCAATGAAAACAGGGGCTGGTTCTTTGAAATATCAACAAAATTGATAAGTCTCTTACAGACTCATAAAAAGAGAAGACAGAGAACTCAAACAAAATCACAAATGAAAGAGGAGAAATAACAACTGACACCACAGAAATACAGAGGATTATAAGAGACTATTACGGAAAATTATATGCCAAATTAAACACCTAGTAGAAATTAATAAATTCCACAAACATATAACTGACCAAAACTGAAGTGGGAAGAAATAGAAAATTTGAACAGACCAATTAACAGCAACAAAATTGAATAATAAAAACTCCCAAAAAACAAAAGTCCAGAATCAGATGGCTTCATGGGTGAGTTCTACCAAACCCTTAACAAGAGTTAATACCTATTCCTCTCAACTTTTACAAAAAATAGAAAAGGTAGAAAATCTTCTAAATTTATTCTATGAGGCCAGCATCACCCTGTTTCAAAACTAGATAAAGACACAAAAAAGAGAACTACAGGGCATTATCTCTGATAAACATAGATCCAAAAATTTTCAACACAATATTAGCAAACTGAGTGTAACAATACATTTTTTAAAAATCATCCACCATGGGGGCGCCTGGGTGGCGCAGTCGGTTAAGCGTCCGACTTCAGCCAGGTCACGATCTCGCGGTCTGTGAGTTCGAGCCCCGCGTCAGGCTCTGGGCTGATGGCTCAGAGCCTGGAGCCTGTTTCCGATTCTGTGTCTCCCTCTCTCTCTGCCCCTCCCCCGTTCATGCTCTGTCTCTCTCTGTCCCAAAAATAAATAAACGTTGAGAAAAAAAAAAAATTAAAAAAAAAAAATCATCCACCATGATCAGGTAGGATTCATTCCTGAGAGGCAAACATGCCTCAATATTTGCAAATCAAGCACTGTGATGCATCAATAAGAAAAAAGATAAAAACCATATGATCATTTCAACAGAAGGAGGAAAAACATTTGACAAAGTACAACAACCATTCATGATAAAAACCTTCAACAAAGTAGGTTTAGAGGGAGCACACCTCATCATAATAAAAGACTTAATATGAAAAACACACAGCTAACATCATTCTCAATGGGAAAAAAAAACAGAGAACTTTTCCCCTAAGTTCAGGATTTCCAAGAGAAGGTTTTCCACTCTCACTGCTTTTATTCAACATTGTACTGGAAATCTTAGCCACAGCAATCAGATAACAAAGAAACAAAAGGCATCCAAATTGGTAAACAAGAAGTAAACTTGGTTTACTTGGTTCTTGGTAAACAACAAGTAAAACTTTCACTACTTGCAGATGACATGATACTATATAGAAATCCCTAAGCACTCTACCAAAAAATCTCCTAGAACTGATAAATAAATTCAGTAAAATCACTGGATACAAGTCAACGTACAGAAATTCATTGCATTTCTATACACTACCAATGAAGCAGCAGAAAGAGAAATTATAAAACAATCTCATTTACAGTTGCACCAAAAATAATAAAATATCTAGGAATAAACTTAACCAAAGAGACGTAAGACTTATGTTCTGAAAACTACAAAACAGAGATGGAATAAATTGAAGATTACACAAATGGAAAGATATTTCTTGCTTATTAGATTGGAACAAATATTATTAAAATGTCTATACTACCCAAAACAATCTACACATTTAATGCAATTCTTATCGAAATACCATCTGCATTTTTCACAGAGCTAGTACAAATAATCCTAAAGTTTGTATGAAACCACACAAGACCTCAAATAGCCAAAGCAATTTTGAAAAAGATGAGCAAAACTGGAGGTACCATAATTCCAGATTTCAAGTTATACTACAAAGCTATAGTAATTCAAACAGTATGGTACTGGCACAAAAATAAATGCATAAATCAATGGAACATAATAGGGAGCCCAGAATAAACCCCATAATTATATGATCAGTTAATCTTCGACAAGGGAGTCAAGAATATGCTATGGGAAAAAGACAGTCTCGTCAACAAATGGTTTTGGGAAAACTGGACAGGTACATGCAAAAGAATGAAATTGGACCTCCAGCTTACACCATACACAAAAATAAACTCAAAATGGATTTAAATGTGAGACCTGAAACCATAAAAATCCTAGAAGAGAGCATAAGCAGTAATTTCTCTGTCAGCCACAGCAACATTTTTCTAGATATGTCTCCTGAGGCAAGGGAAATGAAGCAAAAATGAACTGTGATGACTACTTCAAAATTAAATGCTTTTGTACAGCCAAAGAAACAATCAACAAAAATAAAAGAGAATTTATTGAATAGAAGACATTTGCAAATGATATATCTGATAAGGATTTAGTATTCACAATATATAAAGAACACGTACAACTCAACACCAAAAAAACAAATAATCCAATTAGAAAGTGGGAATAAGATATGAATAGACAATAGATGGCCAATAGACACATGAAAAGATGCTCAACATCACTCATCATCAGGGAAAAACAAATCAAAACCACAATGAGCTATCTCCTCATACCTGTCAGATTGGTCAAAATCAAAAACTCAAGAAACAACAAGTGGTGATGAGGATATGGAGAAAAAGAAATCTTCATGCATTGTTGGTGAGAATGCCAACTGGTGTAGCCATGGTAGAACACAGTATGGAGGTTCCTCAAAAATTCAACAATAAAACAACCCTATAATTCAGTAATCACACTACGGATATTTACCCAAAGAATACAAAAACACTAATTCAAAAGGATATATGCATCCCTCTGTTTATTGCAGCATTATTTACAAGAGCCAATTATGGAAATAGCCCAAGTGGTCCACTGATAAATGAATGGAAATCAAAGAAGTGGTATGTATGTATGTATACACACACACACACTGAAATATTATTCAGCCATAAAAAGAAAGACATCTTGCCATTTGCAATGACATGATGGAGCTAAAGAGTATAAATGCTAAGCCAAATAAGTCAGTTAGAGAAAGACAAATACCATAAGATTTCACTCCTATGTGGAATTTAAGCAACAAATAAACAGGAAAAAAAAAAAAGAGAAAAACCAAAAAACAGACTCCTAACTATATAGAACAAACTGATGGTTGCCAGAGGGGTGGTGGGTAGGAGGATGAGTGAAATAGGTGAAGGGGATTAATAGTACACTTATCTTGATGAGCACAGAATAATACATGGAATTGTTGAATCACTATATTATGTACCTGAAATTAACATAACACCCTATGTTAACTATACTGGAATTATCATTTTTAAAAAAATTAAATTTAAATTAATCACAAAAATGAAAAAAATTTGAAATAAAATTGAAGCATGGTAATGGCTGCCCAACTCTGTAAATTTATTTAAAAATTTAATTCACATACTTAAAAATGGATAAATATTATAAATTATACTTCAGTAAAGCTTTTAAATATTAAGTGTGAAATAAAATTAAAAAATAAACAAAGACACTCACAGAATAGCATGTTACTTGTGATTAGTTTTACCAATTGAAGCATATGCTGTACATAGATGTCCACTGAAGTGCTTGGATCATCTTCATAAATAGCTTTAGGAACTCCATGCTTCTGATCAAGTTTTGGGGTGATGGTGGGGTGGTCCAGAGTCAACAACCAAGAAAGAATTCCTCAAGGTGTCTTTGGTGCAAAAAAGGTGATTTTATTAAAGCACGGGGGACAGGACCCATGGGCAGGAAGAGCTGCTCTGGGGTTGTGATGGGTAACTCATTATATATCCTCAAGGTATGTACCTTCCAAGGAATTTTGGAAACAAGGTTTCCAGAACCTTGAGGGGCTAGCTGTTGCTAGGGAAACACCATAAATTACCACTTAATAAAACCACAGTCTTGAGACCCTTCAGATGCATATCAGGGGGCCAATAAGGTTGGAGCATGATTGCCAGCATATATCCTGGAGCAACTGAGATAAAGGAGGTAGATTTACAGGATCCTTGAGGTTGGGACAATGTTAAACCAAGGTTCTCTTTTGCCCCTAAAGAAGTGTCCTCACTGAGGCAGTTGAGCTCCTAGAGGGAGGTCACTCTGCCTGTTTCAAGGACTTGTCAATGGGCTGAAGGCAGTAAGGGAATTTAGTTTTCTTTAATTTTTTTAATGTTCACTTATTTTTGAGAAAGAGAGAGAGAGACAGAGTGCAAGCAGGGGAGGAGCAGAGAAAGAGGGAGACACAGAATCTGAAGCAGGCTCCAGGCTCTGAGCTGTCAGCACAGAACCCGATGTGGGGCTCCAACTCACTAACCGTAAGATCATGACCTGAGCTGAAGTTGGACGCTTAACCAACTAAGCCACCCAGGTGCCCGCGGAATTTAATTTATTTGCCTTAGTTTCCCACATCAACATGGCAAGCACTTAAACCCCTTTCCTTTGTTCTTGGGTAGCCAGGAGTGTCAGGATCCCACCTGGGGGGCTGAGGGGCGAGGTGCTAGCTTGTGCTTTGCCCCTCAGCCTGCCTCATGCTTCCTCGTCACTCGTGAGTTTGATGCTTAGGTGACCCAAATTCTTAGGAAGATTTTTTTTTTCTTTCAGTCTGTAATACAAAGTGTCTGGTTTTGCTACAGGACTCTTGTCCAGAGTGCTTTTTCTATCAATGTTTGGATTGTAAGTTTTGTATACACTACCACACTGGTGGGTTCTTTCTCTAACTCCATTTTTTTGGTTTAATTTCCCATTTTGAAAGTAACATATGCTAATTCCATAGTAGATGAGAGTAAAACAAACCTCCCATTGGCCCACCATCCAGTAAAAATAACTTAAAAATAATAACCAGTATTAATAAGTTCCCCCATTTCTTTCTAGTCTTTTTGTTCTGCATGGTTTTCTATCGTATATAGAAGCTCATGGACGGTAATTTTTAATAATGTTTATTTTTTCAGGATATTAATGTATGTAATTATAGATCTTCAAAATATAGAAAAATATACATTAGAATTTCTCCACTCAAATTTCATTAACTGAAGGGTGATTTGCTGGATCTTCTGGGTTGTAGGTGCACAAGGTTTTGTTGAGGGTGGAAATTAAAACTCTGCTTCAACATGACTTTGCAACTGCTTCAATACAATGATGTGTTTGCACAACAGTAAGCTTTAAGTTGTTCTGTGGCCTTTCTTGATACAGTGGAAAGAACTACCAAGGCGGCCTTGAAGGGATTTTCCACTTCTTTGTGTTATTCTCTTTGTTCAAAGAGCAAACTGAGATGGCAATATTAAAAGTGTTCTCCTTTATACCACCACTGTAACCAAGGAGAAATTTATCAGAATGGGGGCGGGATAAGGAGGGTTGTGGCATGGAAACAAAATATAGAAGTCAGAAGTGGTTTATATAAAACAAATCTAAGATAGTTCAGGAGAGTGAGGAGGAGGAGGAACCTCACCCAGAGTAATTTCTATTTCATCTTATTCTAATTGGAGGGCTATCAGTACTCTCTGAAATTCTGATTCGTCAGGGTGGCCCCCTCTTGCCTGGTTTAGAAGTAAATATTGAGGGAAGAGATTATGCAAGTAAATATAGAATTGGCACTTTTACTTATGTATCTGTGTTACAGAGCTCCTTAATGACAGGAAGAGAGGTAATTTAAAGAGAGAAATTGGCAATTAGTTAGCTCCTTGCAATCATTACCATGTATGGGAAAAGGACTCCAAAGTCAGTCCCCTGCCAATGACACATGGCTTATAACCTCTCACGCCCCGTTACCATTTCTAATATGACCACCCTCTTCTCTGGCATCAGCTCATTCTTTTTCCCTTACAGAGTCATTAAAAAGTAAAGGCTGAAAGCCCTTCACCTCCTCCAGGGCAGAGCAGGAGAAAGAAACTCAGACATCATCAGAACCTACTCTCCAGGGCTGATTGTGTCCCCAGGGAAAGACATCACTTCTAATCAGTTCTGAAAGCAGTGGCTATTCCCTTTTACAGGGAAAACAAAATCATCCCTCTGTGGAGTTCTAATAGATCTACTTAAGATTTCAGGGGGGTATAAAAGAAACTGTCTCAAAAGGAAAGACAGACAAGTGAAGACTTTGCAACTAGATAGCTTATTAGAGAGGAACATTGCTCCTTTGGAAGGTGACATTGTGATGTTGCCCTCATGGCAATGAAAAGAGCAATGGCCTGTCAGTCAGAAATCAGGAGTGCAGCTCTGCACTTCCTAGCTGTGTGACCCTGGGTAACTTACTTGAGCTTTCTGGTCCTCAAATGTCTCATTTAATCAATGAGATATGTTAATAACACTCCTTGGTACAGTTAGTGATTCAAATGAAAATGCATTTGAAATGTCTTTGCATTATGATTATTATTATTTTCAAGATATGATATTGAACAACACAGAAATGGGTTACTACCTTTGAAATCTAAAATTTAGTAAGGGAAATATATCAAACAAGTAGGCAAATGGACATATTGCTGAGAAGGTGGAAAGGGAGATGAACTTGTAATTGATGATCAGGGAGAAAGACAGTAAATAATCTGAAACTTGAAAAATGAGAAAGTGCCAGTCATGAGTAAGAGTGGGGGTAGGGGGGGGTGCTGAAATTCTGTGGTAGATAAAATAGATCAGTGAGTTGAAGACACTAAAGTAAGATTAGTGACTCTGTAACACACTAAATGAGCGGGAGAGTGGCATGAAATGGGAATGTAAAGAGATTCTGGAAGCTTCTTTTTTATCTTTTACATACATTCTGAGATAGAAAGATTGGGATGGGATAGTTTGCCCAGAGCTGGAGAACAACACCTGACAGCTCAGACTCAACAATAACAGACCTAAATCCCAAAGTCTGGCCTCACTACCCTCAACAAAATTGCAAGTGCTCATGTACATTAGGCCCATAACATTCCAACACTCTCCCACTGGCAAGATATAGGAAGACAAGAAATCAATAATATTTCATGATGACCACTGGAGACACTACTCAGGTCACTTCTCCAGTGTGGAAAGGTATCCACTGAGACTCCTTTGAAAGAGAGCTTAAACTCTTTAATCTCAAATCAGGAGCAACAGAGGCTCTATCTGCCACTTTTCCATCCTGGCTATTTTCTGCTACGTGTTAACCAATCTGAGCATTTGATCCAACCAGTTGGAAATGTTAATTCATTACTTATAGGCACCCCTATCAGGAAACTATTTAAAAATAATAATTGCTGCCCAATTTGTATAGGAGATGCATTTGTCTGTTTAAGGCGCAGACCCAGAATCTCTCTTCTTTACTCTATGGCCCCACCCTAAATAGTCAAATCCAAATCTCTGGCATAAAAATCAGGAATATTGGGATAAAGCCCAGATCTATTCTCTGGCTCTGACCTCTCTCCCACATGCCGAAATGCTGCTAACCATATCCTGGGTAACTTTATTAATTTATCCCATTGGCAAATTGATCACCTTTCTCCAAGCCAGCTCCTCCACAGTGAGGTCATTACCATCTGATACCAAACTACTCAACCAAGAAATCTGGGACTCACCTTTACTTCCACTCTTCCACATTCAGTCAATCATTGGTCTCTATAGCTTCTACGGCCTTAATACCTCTTGAGTCTTCCCTCCTTCCACCCATCCTGTTAGGTTAGGCCTTCACCATTTTTTGCTAGATCTCCCAACTTCCCTCTGACCCACCTCCATTTGCCCTCCACAGAAATATCACGATGTCTTTATCAAAGGCAGACAGTTATGTCAGATCTCTGCTTAAAATTATTCAGTGTATTCCCTAACCCCCTAGCTTTCATAACAATGGTCATATGCCATTACTCAGGACCCAAGACCCCTCCTGATCTCTTTCCTGCCTTTCTGGCTGTGCTTTCCTCAGCCCTTACACACTTTTCACTCCAGCCCAGCTAAACCATTTGAACTTCCCTGTACATGTGCCTTGCAAGTTTGTTTTTCCTGCACTTATTTTTCCAGGTCTTCACTTAACTTTTTTTCTTTATCCACCTAAGTTATATTTAATATATTGCTAAAATAAGCAAACACTGAGACAAAATTACTTTTAGTCTTTTAGGGTATTAAAATCATGGAAGCCACCTTCCACTCCAAAAAGTTTTCTCAAAGAACAATTTCAAGTTTCTTTGGATGTTCAGAACTCAGTTCAAGCCCCCTGTTTGGTTTAGCTGTGCTTCCTCCGTGTCCCCAAAGCACCCGGTTCCTGTTTGTACGTAACACTCACCACACTGGGCTACGCTTACTGGTTTACTTGTTTGTCTCACTAAATGGACTGCAAGAGCGTCTCTCATTTGTTTCCCCAACACCTAAAACCATGCACAGTGTAAACATGTATGCAGAATATTTAACCAGCGGAATATTAACTACAAACCACAATATAAGTGATCTGAAAACTATGAAATATATGGGAAAAAATGATTGTGATTTTATCTGAGAGTGTTCCATACACAATATATTATGGAAGAGTTTTGTTCATGGTATTCCATCAAATGAAACTGTAGGTAAAGACATACTTAAAACACAAATCTTCCTTTCTATTCTTGCAGTCATTGTCAAAAGGGTAAAATATCCTGCCACAGAGAACTATCCTCTTCTGATAGTGATAAATACAGGGAAAATCACTGCAGCGACACAACTCAAATCATTTGCAGAATGCAAGTCCACAATCTATTAACCGAAATTCTGAAGAAAGAATTCAGAAAGTTCTGAAAACAAATGTTTTTTGGAAACTCATTTGGCAGCAAAACCTGGCCTGACCTAAACCAAATTGATGACAAAACTTAATGCAAGGGCTATTTTAAATTTATTTATTTTTTTGATGTTCATTTATTTTTGAGAGAGAGAAAGAGCATGGGTGGGCAGAGAGAGAAAAAGACACAGAATCTGAAGCAGACCCCAGGCTCCAAACTGTCAGCACAGAGCCCAAAGCAGGGCTCGAACCCACAAACTGCAAGATCATGACCTGAGCTGAAGTCCAACACCTAATGAACTGAGCCACCCAGGTGCCCCTGCAAGGACTATTTTAAAGTCATTATTTATCACATCCTTGGGAGTAAAATTCAATACTAATTCAGTTCAAATTTTTTCCCCAATAATCCTTCTCCAGTTTCACTCTAAAATCTGGTTAGTAAAAAAGGATAAAAGGTCAAAAATATAAAATAAAGTAAAATATAAAATAAAATAAAATAAAATGTCTGGTTAGTAGTGGGGCACATGGGTGGCTTAGTTGGTTAAGCATCCGACTTTGGCCCAGTTCATGATCTCACAGTTTGTTGGTTCAAGCCCCAAGGCAGGCTCTGTGCCTGGAGCCTGCTTCAGATTCTGTGTGTGTGTGTGTGTGTGTGTGTGTGTGTCTGCACCTCCCCTGCTCACACTCTGTCTTCAAAAATAAATAAATATTTTAAAAAATAAAATAAAATCTAGTTAGTAGTTAGATAGATAATAAATAAATAAATGAAATGAAATGAAATGAAATGAAATGAAATGAAATGAAATGAAATGCTATTGTGTCCTTTGTCCTCAAAAGTCTGGTCCACACCTCACAATACTTTAAGGCTCTTTAACCTTCTGTTCTTCCATTCCATACCTACCACTGGTCAGAACTCTTTGTGTCTGCCTCCAAGCTAATGTAAAGAAAGAATATTTCTTTACCTAAGTTCTATTTAATACGTGGCTGAAATAAACAAAAAAGAATAGAAATGAAATTGCTTCTAGTATTTTGGAATGTTGAAATCATGGCAGCCACCTTCCACTCCAAAAATTTTTATAATAATTCTAGTATTTTAGGATAAAAGAACATCTTCAAGTTTCTCATTCTCAATTACTTATTTTTCTGGTCTAAGCTAATTGTCTACCCAGGGATTCCAACTTTATATCAGCAAAATTTCCAAATACCTTTAAAAATTAAAAAACAAACAAAACCATGGTATTAGAGGGAAAACAGGAGAATATTTTGTACAACTTCAGAATAACAGAGACCTTTATAACTTTTATACCTTACAAAATTTCAAAACAAATTTTTTTAAACCAATTTTAACCGATAAATTTGACTACTTTTAAGTTAAAATTTTCTGCAAAGCAAAAACACCATAAGCAAAGGCAAAAGACAAAAGATAACTTTGGGAAATTTATGTATCAGTTTAATTAATACATAATGAATTCCTACCAATAAAAAATAGAAAAGGCAAAAGAAATGAATAAATAGTCCACAGACAGGGACCTATATATACTAAATATAGGAAATGCCTTCAATCACATTCATAACAACAATGCAAATTAAAATATACTGTGTTTTTAATTTATGCAATTGGCAGCATTTTGAAAATTTGGACGCAGCTTTGTTGGCAAAGCAGTGGCAAAAAGATGAACTACTCTTCCATATTGCTGGTGAAAATGCTGTTTGGAACAACTCATATAGAAGCAATTTGGCAATATCTATTAAAATTACAAATGTGCATATTTGATGTAGCAATTCCTCTTTTAGGAATTTATCATACAGATAGATCAACAGATTGTAAAAATGACACATGTATATGGTTACTCATTGCAGCACTGTTTGTAGTGGAAAAGATTAAAAATTACCTAAATTTCCAGCAATATGAAGTCAGCTATTATCTTACTTACATCCATTCAGAATACTTCACAGCAATTTTAAAAAAAAGAAGGAAGCTCTTTGTGTACTGGTATGGAAAGATAGCCAAGATATTTTTTTTTAATGAAAGAAGAATAAAAGCACTGGCCACAACTGTATCTGATATATACATATGTTCCAGCTACAATTCTCTAAAATGTCCCTTCCATAAATCTAATTTTGAATATCAATCTCTTCTTGAACTAAACTTAGAGAAAAAGAAATTTAAGGTAAAAGGACAAATGTAAGAGAAATCATATATTTTCCAAATGAACTGCTCAAAGAAAGTCTCCTTCATACTGAAGCTTTTTGAATTCACTCCTTTACATTCTGGATTAAATTGGCTTCCTACATTATTATAAGTTTCATTAAGTCCCCAGATCTATTGAAGAGTCTTTTCACACACTCCATTTTAAGACAACCATTTATAGAGTACCATTATTTTTGAGCACCAAAAATACTCTGAATTTGTGAATACTCCTGATTTGAATGGTGATTCATTTGCAGAGGTAATTAATTCTATCAGTTTCAACCCACAGGATTAGAGGCATTTTGCACTGGTAAGAGGTTCTCCTACCTTTCTGACAGCTCTCTTACTCTTGGCTGACTTATCTTCTTCCTTTCCCTGTTTTTCAATTACTGGTATTCTCAAGGATCTTTTCTCTCTTTATAATGTCCCAGGCAGTCTCATTTTCTTCAAGAGCTTCACCTTCTATTGTAATGAAACTGACTTCCATTAACTCCATCTAGGTGTCCTATGACCCCTCAAGCACATATCCAAAACTTAACTCTTTTTCTTCACCCAAACATCTTTTCTCCTCCTGAATCATAGTCTTCTTTCTTCTTTACCCCTAGTATCCAACCAGTTGCTGAATACTATTTTTCTACCTCTCAAATATCTAAGCCAGTAGTCCATCCCCACCACCCCCACCTGGTTCAGAGCCACTTCATGTCTCACACCAACAATTGCAATAGCTTGCTAATGTGTCTCCTTCATCTATCTAACCTGTCTTTAAATCAGTCCTTGGTACAGCTATCATAATTTCATCTTTAAAGTAAAATCTTGATCATAATACTTCTTTCCTGGATTGTTGAATGGCTCCTTGTCAGCTATAGGATAACATCCATACTATTACCTCACCCAGCATACCAAACCTCCAGGAACTGGCTCCTCTCTACCTTTTAATTCATATCCCTCACCACTCCCCTAAACCTACTGCGCAGGTTTCAGCCTTACCCTTCCATCCAATTCTGAGACCTACCAGGCTGTTTACTTCATTCTCTTCATCCTGAAAGCCCTCCTCTACCCTTCCCACATCTCCTTTCACTTAGTGAGCTCCTAGCCATCTTTCAAGACCACCTCAAATGTAACCACCTGTTAAGCACTCTGGACATCCCCAGAATTGTCTGTTGTACTCCACCTCCATCAGAATGCATATGCTGTGTAGTATCTGCTTGTTTAATGAAAATCTATCCTAACCTGCTGGTATGATAGCATCTCAAGAAGCAGTGTCAGCTTCCTTATCTCTTCATCCCCACACTTAGCACAATATCTAGTACCAGGGTGTTCGATAAATTATGGTTGAATTAAATAACAATATCTAATATATGTTTGGTTCTTAAAGCTCCAATAGCATAGTGAGTTAAAGAAGAAATGTTTGAAAGATTAGAAGTGGAGTGTCTTAAAAAGCAAGTAAAAGAAGAGAGAGAGAGTTTAAACAACTACCATGGCAAATGTTCAAGAAAGAGGGCTGAAAATGATGTATGTGACATAAGGAGTGGGGGTCAGAAAAGTAGCATAATGAATAGATGTCCCCCAAGAGATCTAGTGGTAATAAGCTTTCTTCTTTTGCCAAAACCAAGCAGGATATTAGGACTATTGCCTTGTGCTTTCACTTCTTCTGAAATCACTACAAATTTATAGACAGAGTCACTTTTTGACTGCATTAACATCCTTTAGCATATTAATCAGGCTTCTAGTATACCCCATTTCTAATTCCATTCTTGCACCTCCTGCTGGTAGCCTCAAGTGTTCAACTTCTCTGGTACTAGGAAAATAAATATCTGTGGGGATCATTTCCCAAGTAATTCTGCTTTCCTATGTCAAAAGAAAGTCGAGTAGCAATATTTATACTGGACAAACTAGACTTTTTTGTTCTATTTTTTTCCTGTTTTGGTACCTGGGTACTACCAGCTTCATGGAATGATTTTGAATGTGTTCCCTCTATTTCATTATTTGTAAGATTTTGATAAAGCTTGTTCTTAATTACTTTTTTAAATGTTTTGTAGTATTCACCAGTGAAACCATGTGGTCACGGGCTTCTCTGTGCTGGGAGATTTTTGATTCCTAACTCAACTTTCATTCTTGTTATTGTCTAATAAGATTTGCTATTTCTTGGATTAAATATTCATGGCAACTTGTGCATTTTTAGGAATTGTCTGGTTTTTTTCTAAGTTATCTGATTTATTAGTATATAATTGTTTATAGTAACTTGTTATCACATTGTGTTTATCTGATGATTGTCTTCCATTTCTCATTTTGGTTTTTGAGGCTTCTCTGTTCCTTTTTTTAATGTAGTTAAAGCATTGCCAATTTTGCTTATTTTTTTTGGAAAAACTGGTCACTATGTTCAACGTTATGTATTTGTTTATTCTGATCTCTATTTTATTTCTGAATTTTCTTTTATTTCCTTCCTCTGCTAAATTTCAGCTAAGTTTCTTCTTTTTCTAGTTCCTTGTGTTATAATGTTAAGAAAAAAAGTTCAAATAAACAACTTAATACAAGCATTTATATGATAAATTTCACTCTAACATCTGCTTTTGCTACATCCCATAGGTTTTGGAATATTGTGTTTTTGTTTTGAGACCTATTCTGATTTTCCATTGATTTATTTGGCCCATTGCTTATGTAGTAGTGTGATGTTTAATATTAATATATTAAATATTTAATATTTATATTGTAAATTTTCTGGCTTTGTTTTATTGTTGATCTTTAATTGTGTGCTATTGTGATTAGAATGATTTGATTTCAATCTTCTTAAATTTGTACTATTTGTTATGTTTCTTATTATGTGAGTTAACCAGGGGATTCTTCCATGTGTTCTAGAAGAAAGTGTGTATTCCATCTTTCTTGGATGGAATATTTTAAATGTATCTTTTAGAATCATGTATTCTGAAGTATGCTTCAAGTAAAAATTGATCTTGTTGAAAAAAAAAACCTTAAGTAAGGGTACTTGTTTAAAATAAAGCATATCAGAGGTGAGGTGGGTGGGGGAATGGGTGAAATAGATGAAGGGGATTAAGAGTATCCTTATCATGAGGAGCACTGAGAAATGTATAGAATTGTTGAATGACTATACCGTACACCTGAAACTAATATAACACCATATGTTAACTATACTGGAATTAAAATTAAAAACTTAACTAAAAAGAAAAATAAAACAACACTCCAGGTATCTAGCTGCTTATCTAGATCCTAGTCCTGAAAAATGTGGCTTCTGAATCATTAAACCCATTGTCACAAGGAACTTGAGTTAGCCACTTTTTCTAGAACATAGCCCAGAAAAGGAGGACTATATCGTTCCTAGTTTTCTTCTCTGGTACCTTCCTGTCTATCTGACAAGATTTCTCTAAGTGGTCCCCTTTTCCCATCATTTCCTGTCTCATCAGTATATATAGTTCTACTGTGATGGTCTTTGTAACTCTGGCACCTGCTTCAGGTCAAACTGATTTCTGTTTATCAACTGTCTCAAACAATGTCCTTTTTCTCTCCTTACTTCTCTTCTGCTTCTTCCTCCTGACTCCCTTCTAATCTTCCTCCCCACTTCCCTCTCCCTCTCCCACATACAGACACAGAGAACTCATACACACAATCTCCATTATTTGTCTTTCTCAACAACTACTAATGTTCACAAAGCACACATTTACACTTAAGATGGCGCCAGCCTTTCAAGACAAATGCACTTTCAGTTCCAAACATGCTTTTGGGAGACAGACTTTTGCCATCAAGAGAAAATGCCTGATAAACAAACACTCTGGAAACTGACTGGAAAAAAAAAGTTCAAGCCAAAGTAAGAGAAAATTTTATTTTCTTCGTGGTGTTCCCAGAATGTATACTGGCCTCTGTTCTAAAATTCAGTGCAGGTGTGTAGGAGTAACCGAAGCAAAAGATTTAGATTCACAGTGGGGTGAAATATCTATGGCTTAATAAAAGCCAGTAGAACAATTGCAGAAAAAAAGGAAGAGATGCAGAGGGAGATAGTTATACAAAGCAGTTTCAGAAATGTCTTGACTCTGCTCTCATAAATAAGTATATAAATGGCCAACATGTACTAGATGAGACTCAATGTCTCTATTATTTTTAAGTATCTTTTTTCTTAACCTAAGAATTGTTGACATAGTATTATACCATACAATTCCTATCCAAGTTATCACAAGATTATATTCCAAATATATACACTTTTTGTTAATTATATTTTCTTTCAATCTCTTGAAATCCAAGATATTTTTGTTTGCATTCATTTCTGAACCCAATTCCTATCCAACCCATATTTTCTCTACACACACACACACACACACACACACACAAAAGCAAACAAAATTCTGCACCAACAGAACTCATCCAGTTCTAAAGTGATGAGATTAAATTTGCACATTCTCACCTACCTATCTCTTTACGTAACCTTCATGCCTAGCACAGAGCCCAACACAGGGCTTGAACTCACAACCCAAGGTCAAGACCTGAACTGGGATCAAGAGTCATAACCAAGTGAGCCACCCAGTTGCCCCTCACCTTCTCATCTTTTTTTTTTTTTTTACATTTATTTATTTTTGATAGAGAAAGACAGAGCACAAGTGGGGGAGGGGCAGAGAGAGAAGGAGACACAGAATCCAAAGTAGGCTCCAGGCTCTGAGCTGTCAGCACAGAGCCCCACGTGTGCCTGGAACTCACAAACCACAAGATCATACCCTGAGCCGAAGCTGGACGCCCAACTGACTGAGCTACTCAGGCGCCCCGCTTCTCATCTTTTAAATCTCAGTTTAAATGCTAACTCCTCAAAAGACTTTGCTAGAAAAGATCTAGTTACTCCTAGATAGCAGCAACTTCTTTATTTTCTTCATGCAGTTATTCAAGTGTGTAATTTCAAAACTGTATTTCATTGTTATTATCTGATTCTTCCAATAAAACATAAACTTTATGAAGGCAGGAACCATTTCTGTGTCTCTTGCTTTGTAGCCCCATCACATAGGATTGTGCCAAATACATTGTAGAGGTTTACTAAATATTAATTTAAAAGTATGTATTTTTAATTTTCTGTAAACATAAAAGTATGTATGAGATGAAGGGATTTAAGAAAATCTGCTTACACAGAATTTACCACCCAAAATTCTTGATGTTAATACACAAACAAAACCAATAGTAACAAAGTAGGAAACCAAAATGAAACAAATAAAATTAGCAGGTAACACAATTAACATTTTATCCTTGATACTCCAAAATGGATAATGGATTAAAAAGTTTTCTAATAATGTTTAACAATACATGAAATATACACACTTATTATCTCAGTTTCTATGGACCAAGAGTATGGGCCTAGTTGGGTCCTGTGACTCATGATTTCACAAGGTTCCAATCTAAATATCAGTGGGGGCTGCAGTCTAATCTGAGTCCCAACTGGAAGGATCGATTTCCAAGCCCACATAGTTGTTACCAGCATTTGGTTTTTTTAAGTTGTTGGACTGAGAACCTCACTTTCTTGCTAACCATTGGCTGGAAGTCACTCTCAGATCTCTGCCTTCCCAACATAGTCATACCTTTCCTCAAAGCCAGCAGGAGAGAATATCCTTGCAGAACAGGGTTTACAATATTATATAATCACTTACATATAATCACATATGTCTTATCACATTTGTCATATTCTATTTGTTACAAGCAAGTCACAAGCTCTACTAACACTCAAGAAAAGGAGACCACAAGAATCAGAGAACAAGAAAGCAGGGATCATGGAGGCACCCTATAGTCTGCCCACCACAAACAGAACAGTAATTATGACCCCAGTTCATCTAAGAATATTAAGAAATAAAATATTTTCTGGTAGTAAAGAATTTGTCCAACCTCACAGGCTCTTCCAAAGTTTTATGAATATTAAAATAATTCACATTAAATATTTAGTAATATTTACTAACTTACATTAAAATATTCACCCAAATGATACTCTATGGCAGGAGACTAAAGAATTGTGAATGTCTTCAGAGTTTTATCAAAGACAGATGGAATAAATAAGTTAGATGATGTAAATAGCATGAAGTAGCTAAAGATTCTATATACAAGAAACTAACTGAAACCCAGAAGTACATATGGGAAATTATATCACAACCCTTTATTCTGTCCTCATCTTTGTCATGGTTCACTGTGAATACAGTAGATGTGCTTGCCCCATTGGCTTTGGAGTTGGTCATTTGACTTGCCTTAACCAATCAAGTGTGAACAGAGATGACAATATGCCAGCTGTTAGCAGAGACTGTAAGAGGTATTACAAGCTTCAGTTTGCCCCTTTTGCATTCCTGTCCTCCACCATGAGAATAACTCACGCCAAAGAAGATCCCAGAATGAAAGACACATCAAGCTTAGCAAAGCCCAGGAGAGCCATGGCCAGCCCACCATTAGACTTATAAGCAGTGAATCAATATTTGTTATCATAAGCCACTAAATTTTGGAATTGTTCATTATACTACATTGCATCAGCAAAAAACTAACAGTGCAGAATTTTTCAAGTAACTGATCAATAAAATGAGAAGTAATATCTCTTAGCATATCTCTACAATTAAATTGTTTTGATAAAAGTGTTTATATGTGTTTTTATACCACACATTCTGATCTCTGGCAATATTATCATTAATTTATTACCATTGTTGAAGAGCAAGGTACAAAAGGCAAAGAGGCCTATTAAATGCCAGAATTAAGCTTCTCACTAAGGCAAACATAGACAAACACAGTCTTTGCTTACAAGGTCAGAGGCCTCTACCACTGAAACTGATAGATTGGAGAGTAGATCTGAACAACATCACTTCTCCTCACTTAGTGGGGAGAGAGGCCAGAAGCATTAGCCTAAGGAAGTTTCTAGAAGAAAATAGGAGAAGGAAGTCTTTCGTATTCTAAAACCATTAATCTCTCATACTCTGGTATTTGCACAACATCCTAATTATAGCACTGATTAGAGCTACCTTGTATTCTAGCTATTTATGCCTTACCTGTCCCTACCACTGACTTGCAACTCCTTAAAGAGCAGAGACCACAGTTTACTCATTTTAAAAATTCCCGTGACACACAGTACCCACAAAAAACAGGCATGAATTGAGGGGCACCTAGGTGGCTCAGTTGGTTAAGCTTCTGATTTTGACTCAAGTCTTGATTGTGCAGTTTATGAGATCGAGGCCCACATGGGGCTTTCTGGTGTCAGTGCAAAAAGCCCACTTCAGATCTTCTGTCTCCCTCTCTCTCTGCCCCTCCCCTCCTCGCTCTCTCTCTCTCAAAAATAAATAAACATTAAAAAAGAAAGAAATGAATTGCATTTCTATGTTCTTTGATAAAAGTAGTTTCTTTCCTATCAGTGAAAAATAACTAGAGGTAAGTAACTAAAGTGCTAAATGGGAGAAAAATTGGTTGAGTTTCATTTTAGGCAAAATGTAGGAAATTCTCTTGTTGTCTTGATGATAGAAGGCCAAATTCCCCATGCCTGGAGACCTAAGACTTCAGACCCAGAAACATTGGATTCATGCCAAGATCAGCTCTGATTTTTGGCAGCACTTGTAGAGAATTATCTTTGATGAGTTAGCTCCACAATACTATAAATGTTATTGGTAAAAATCATTGTTCATATATTAAGGAATATATAAAATTTTGTGTATCTAGTTTAGTGAAACATATTGATCTCCTGGAAGATTTGAATATAACATACTCCAAAGTGCATTTCAAATTACCTCTTAGATTTTCTGACCCATAGTCTGCCATGTTTAAATAAATATTAGTATAAGACTGCTTTCCAAGAGTCAGGCTTCAAAAAAAAACAAATAAATAACCATGCGTTCATTCAAAGATAAAAAAAAATCATGTAGTCTGGCACAATAAAAAGTACATTTCTGTTCTAAAAGGAAACTTCAGTAATTGAAAATTCCTAAACTCAATAGAGAATATTTCTTTCTGATAATTGGTTCCAACTTCATACAAGTGAAAGATGCTGAGGTCAGACTGAACATATTCTGTGATTCAGCCATGTACTCAAGCAGGAAATGTCCTAGGTTTGGGAAATACCCAGCAAAGAGTTGTCTGCAGCCAGGTAGGGCTCTATTCTCCAATCAGGCTAAAGAGTGGCTTTCAGCAACCCACTTGACAATTCTGATTGAGATGAGAGTGCAGTCTGCAAGGGGTCAAGAAAACTTATATTATAGCTGCCTAGATCACAGAAATGTCAAAAAGTAGGTGACAAGAACACGAAGTATGTAGAGAATAAGAAAACTTGATAGCCCTATCTCCTCCAAGCATGGTAAAAGGTAAAATGTGGCTGAGAACAAATATTAGCTGCCAGGCCAGACCAATGGGCCAGAGAAAAAATCAAAATGGAATCCAAAAAATCTTGAGACAAATGAAAATGGAAACACAACAAACCAAAACTAATGGAATGCACTGAAAGCAGTTCTACCAGGGAAGTTTATGGCAATAAGCACCTACATTATGAAAAAAGAAAGATCTCAAATCAACAACCTGATATTACACTTCAAGAAACTAGAAAAAGTAGAAGAATGTTAATAGAAGGCAGAAAATAACAAAGCAGAGCAAATATAAATAAAATAGACTAGAAAAAAATAGAAAAGATCAATTTCTAATATTGAGCGAATATTTTTTAAGTAAGAAAAATTTTCTCTATAAAAACTAGAAAAAAAACAGAGAGAGAAGACCAAAACTGGAAATGAAAGACGTGACATCACAATGGTTAACACAGAAATACTAAGGATGATAAGAAATTACTATATGCAATTATATGCCAACAAATTAGACAACCTAGAAGAAACCAGAAATTCCTAGAAACATACAACTGACCAAAACTGAATCATGAAGAAATAGAAAAATGGGATAGACCAATTATAATTAAGGAGATTGAACCACTAATCAAAACCTTACCAATAAACAAAAGATTTTGTATCCTCACCAGGACCAGAGCCTTCACTGATGAATTCTACCAAATATTTAAAGGAGAATACCAGTCCTTCTCTAACTCTTTAAAAAAAAACTGAAGAGAGAAAACTTCCAAACTATTTTAAGAGACCAGATTTACCCTGATTCCAAAATCAGACAAGGACACTAGAAGAAAGAAAAAACTACAGAGGCAAAACTCCTAAACAAAATATAAGCAAACTGGGGTGCCTGGGTGGCTCAGTCAGTTAAGCGTTCAACTCTTGGTTTCACCTTGGGTCACGATCTCATGATTCATATGTTTGGGCCTCACATCAGCCTCTGCACTGACATTTGGATCCTGTTGGGATTCTCTCTGTCCCTCTTTCTCTCTGCCCATTCCCTGCTCATGCTGTCTCTCTCAAAAATACATAAACATTTAAAATATATATACATAAGCAAACTGAATTCAACAATACATTAAAAAGATCATACATCATGATCAAGTGGGATTTACTCCTAAGGTACAAGGATACTTCAACATATGCAAATTAATCCATGTGAGACACCACATTAACAAAATGAAGGATAAAAATCATATGATCATCTCAATACATGAAGAAAAAGCATTTGAAAGAAATCAACATCCTTTTTATGATAAAAATTCTCAACAAATTGGGAATAGAAGGAATGTATTTCAAAACAATAAAATTCACATATGACCAGCCCACTCTTAACATCATGGTGGGCTTTTCAATGGTAAAAACCTAAAAGTTCTTCCTCTAAGAACAGGGACAAAACAAGAATGCCCACTCTCATGACTTCCACTGAACATAGCATAGCAATTAGAATTGCTAGCCATAGCAATTAGGGGGGAAAAAAAAGGAAAGAAAGGGCATCCAAATCAGAAAAGAAAGAAATTACAGATGGCATCATCTAATACACAGAAAATCTAAAGATTCCACCAAAAACACTGTTAGAACAAATAAATGAATTTTATAAAGCTGCAGGAAACTAAATCAATATACAAAGTTCAGGTATATTTCTAAATACTAACAATAAGCTATCAAAAAGAAAAATTAAGAAAACAATCCCATTTATAGTAACATCAAAAAGAATAAAATACTTAACCAAGGAATGGAAAGTTCTGTACACTGAAAACTATAAAATATTGATAAAAAATTGAAGATATAAATAAATGGAAAGATGTTCTGTTTTCATGGATTAGAAGAAGTAATGCTGTAAAACTGCCCATACTACACAAGTAATCTACAGATTCAAAGCAATCCCTTATCAAAATTCCATGTATTTTCCATAGAGTAAAAAAATTTCCTAAAATTTGGAATCACTAGGACCCAAAATGGCCAAAACAATCTTAAGAAAGGAAACAAAGCCTGAGACATCACACTTCCTGATTTCAAACTATATTACAAAACCATCGTAATCCAAACAATATAGATGGGCATACAAACAGACACATAAATCAGTGGAAGAGAACCAAGAATCCATGACAAACTCATGCTTTACATGGTCAATTAATTTTGGACAAAGTATCCAAGAAAATACAATGGGGAAAGAGCAGCCTCTTCAATAAATGATGCTCAGAAAATTGTATATCCACATGCAAAAGAAATAAACTGCACCACTATCTTATACCATACACAAAAATGAATTAAAGACTTGAAAATAAGACCTGAAACTATAAAACTCCTACAAGAAACCATAGGGGATGAGCTCCTTGACATTGGTCTGAGCAATAATTTTTGGATTTAACATCAAAAACAAAACCAAAAGCAAAAATAAACAAGGGGTCTACATCAAATCAAAAATCTTCTGTGTAGCAAAGGAAACCATCAATAAAATGAAAAGCCAACCCACAAAATGAAAGAAAATATTTGCAAACTACATATCTAATATCCAAAATATACACGAAACTCCTACAACACAATAGCAAAAAATTTTAACATGGGCAAAAGACCCAAATAAATATTTTCCCAAAAAGAAATAAAAGTGGCCAATGGGTAAATGGAAAGGTGCTCAAAATCATTAATCATCAGGAAAATGCAAACTGAAACCACAATGAGATATTATTTCATACCCACTGGAAAGGCTATTATCAAAATGACAAGAGATAACCAGTGCTGGTAAGGATGTGAAGAAAGGGGAATTCTTGTATACTGTTGGTGGGAAGGTAAAGTGTACAATCATTATGAAAACATTACGAAATTTCCTCAAGAAATTAAAAATAGTGCCACCATATGATCTAGCAATCCTACTTTTGGGATATACATAGCTAAAGAAATTGAAATCAGGAGCTCAGAGAGATTCCTGCCCTCCCATGTTCATGCTCTTCGCAACATTATTCACAATAGCAAAGATATGGAAACAACCTAAATGTCTGTCAACAGATGAATGGATAAAGAAGATGTGGCATATATACACAATACAATATTATTTGATCTTTAAAAAGAAGGAAATCCTGCCATGCATGACAAATGGATGAATCTAGAAGGTATTACGCAAAGTAAAATAACCCGACGGAGAAAGACAAATACCGCATGGTATCTCTTATATGTGGGAATCTTTTCAAAATACATATGTATATCAAATCATCACACTGTATACTTCAAATATATTACAATTTTATTTGTCAATTGTATTCCTTGGTAAAACTGGAAAAAGAAAGTTCTTACCACAACAAAAGAAAGTTTTAAAAAAGAACTAGAATCTATACATCGTGATTTTTTTTTTTTAAGTTACAGTACTTCAAAGAGAGGAGAAGCACAACCAATTATGGGAATTAAAAAAAAATTCCATAAAGGAGGTGGCCTTTCACCGAGGTCTAAAAGATGACAAGAATTTGACAGAACCCAGGCTGTGGGGCATTCCTGGTCAGAGGAATCAGCATGAGACAAGTTCAGGAATCATAATGCCTAGAGCACAAGGGGAAGCAATGACTCTCCTGATTATGTAGGAATATGAAAATAGACAGTGAAGTAAGCCTGTGAAGGTGATTTGAGGTCATTAAAGAGAACTTTCAATAAGATGCTAAAGAATTGGGGCTTAATTGCATAGACACTGGGGACTATTGAAAGTTTCTGAGATTAGCGTGGATGGTCACAGCTGGGCTTTAGGGAAGAAAGTCTGATGCAGTTGTAGAGGATAGAGTCAAGGGGGAAAGACCTGGAGGCAGGGAGCACAGCTGGGAGGAAACATTTGCAGCAGGCCAGTGTGCAACTTACATCTCATGAGAATAAATCCCGAGGTGCTATCACCACCAATAACAAAACTATTATCCAATTACATTTTAAAATCATTACAAGCACCATAAGACTGAAATTCCTATGGCACTTTATAGTTAGTAATCAAGTACTTAGCTGATGTTAGGTAGAAACTAGATGTCAGCAGTGGAAGGAATGCGGGAGGCAGAGTCCCAAATCCTTAAAGGGGAATGATAGGGACATAAACGGGGGCAAGGATAGTAAGAAATAAAGTACATTAGAAGCCTGGGGGCACAACATCCTGACCCAGTGGCTTCCAAGACCTTGGGGCTGAAAGATCAAGAGCCCCAGGTGTGGAGCATGAGATTTCCTCTTCCACCTCTGCTCCAGGGTAACCCCTAGACTCATTGTAATGCATTTGCACAGTGGGACAGCCCCACCTGATAGAGAAAGGTTTCCTTAATGGTTCTGGTACAACCTCGTAAAGGGTCAAAAACTCCCCAACCTGTTAAAGGACTTGCCCCAAATTATTAGAAGCAGCCTCCAGTAGAGACCACCCCACTGTAGCCACAGCTCCTCCAAGCCCAAAGAGGTGCAAAAAATATCCAATACCAAAACAACCCTGGAGCCACCTCAAGGACCCTGCCCCTCTCCCACCTTGAGAGTGTACTTTTGCTTTAATAAACTCCTTTGTGCTTACTACTTTCCTTCTGGCTGTCTTTACTCCAGCATGGATAGTCACATAAATGTTTTCACGGGGGAATTCAAGGGCTGAGACCTTCATTCACACAGGGCAGACTCTCCCACCAGAGACACTATGATAAATTGAAGGAGAGGGATGTTCACATAAAAGTAAAAGTGTTATACAAGGAAAAGATCTTAAGATATTATATACTTAATTATAGGGATCACACTATATTAGATCAATTTGTCTATCAAGAAGGTAATAGCTAGTTTAATGGCTTTTGATAGTCTGAGCCTAAGACTGAAATATACATGGCAGGTAAGGAAATTATACTAAAAGTTATGATAGATGTAGATACAGTACATTACATTATGCAGGTGTTCACAAATGAAGATTGGTTGAACAGCTGAATTAATCAGATCCCCAAAATAAGAAAGAATCTTGAGCTGATATTTACTACCTATTATTATTTTGAAACATCATTCATTCATTCAAGGAATACTTATTAAGCACCTACTATGTTCCAGACATTGTTCTAAGTAAGTGCTTGGGATATGTGAATCACTAAAACAAATATCCCTGTAGTCTTGAGGCTTATATTCTAGCAGAGGAAAAAGAAAAAGACTATGAACAGAATAAATAGCATAGTATATTAGAAGGTGACAGATGCAGGAAAAAGGAAATAACAACAAGGTATAGGGAGTCTGGAGTGTTGCAATTTTAAATACAGTGGTTCAGGATGGGTGTCTTTAGGAAGGTACTACTCAAACAAACTTTCCATAACAGATCATAGATAAAAGCTGTGGCTTCAAAGACTGATAACAAAAATTCCACCCAGGATGCCAAAGAGTCTATCATCTGAGGTTCTAGAAAACATCAGATTCCAAACTTTTAGCTTCTAGAGTAAAAGCAATATGGAGGGATAGCTGGCATCCTCTTAAAGCTGTAGGTCCACTCACTGCTGTTGTATTAGCAAGTAGTACATGAGACAGCAGACAGCACAGTTGTGTGGGCCCTGCCTACCACTCTTCTTTGACACCTTCCTTTCACTATCACCCGCCAATACTCCCCACCACCTACCCCAGCCAACTCCCTTTCTGTTTGCACTGTATGATTTGGCTATTGCGTGTCACAGTCCCAGATTTGAGTTTCAAATAATCAAGTCATTCAGACTTGATTTTTGCTGTTAATCAGAATTCCTAAACTACTCACGGCAGTCAGCAAGGATTTTTTTAATCCAGGGCTTACAACAAGGAGAGAGTCTTAGCTTTCTGAGAGATTAGATACTTATGCATTATGCAAGTCAGTAAAGATGTAAGTAGGAGTCCAAGTGCAGAAGGAAACAGAGTAAAAGCTTCAAGAGATGGCAGAAAACACCTGGGACACATCTATTATAGAATTAGCCAGCAATTAGCTTGATAGACATCAGCCAATGTGCCGAGGCTAAATGGAGAAGTAGCCAAAAGCTGTCCTGGAGCTGAATCTACATCATCCAACAGAGAACTGGGGAAATGTTAATGGATCTGTGAAGAACCTCTTTTGGCAACCTCAGAGGCTGTGTCTCTAATTGTAATTCACATTCAAGTTGACTTTTATAGGCAATGTTTTTACACAAAGAGAACTTTAATAAAAATTAGAGACAGAGGAAAAAGGAAAGGATTTATGTTAAATTGCTTTCCTTTTAAACTTCCATGGGAATGGAACATTTCAGGCATCTCTAACAAGTTAAATAAGTTAAAGGATGCACCTAAAGCAACCCAGATCTGTACCTGGACGTGTTATAAAACAACAATGATTGTTTTTAAATGGCATCTAATCTTTTGACAGATCTATCTCCAGATCCTTCAGCTAGCACCCAATGACTTGATATAATTGAACTATTTCTGATGAAATGAATTCAAGGACTCAGAGGAGAGATCAAGGGCCACATATAAAGCCACACATAAAGCAGTTTAATCCTTGCTTTGTTCTGTTTGGTAACTTCACAATGCCAAGTGGTTTAAAAAAAAAAAAGAGGGCTATTTTTACAAAGGGAGAAGATCTTGAGACTATGAGGGCTGGAGACTAAGAGGGTTGGAGAGTCGGGGGAAGAGGCAGTAGAGCACGTATCTCCAGAATGGCCTTTTAAAAACATAAATCAGATCATGTCATTCCCTAGTTTAACACCTTCCAACGGTCTCCCTTCCAACCAGTCAAGTCCAAACTCCTCCTAATGGCCTTCCCTTCCTTTTCCTTGTTCATCCCTCACCTGCCAAGCTGGCTTCTTGCTACTCAAACATGCTAAGCTCCTTCCCACCCCAGGGCATTTGCACATTCTTCCATCTGCCTGGTTCACCTCCTGCCTTATTCTCACTTACCATTTGGGGTCTGCCCAAAAGTCACTTTTTCTAGGAGGTCTTGCTTCACTTTCATTTGTGAACATCGACTTCCACTCCCTTCTCTAATTCAAACACTCTGTAATCTGCCCTTGCTTCGTTTTTCCATGACTTATCTCCATCTGAAATTATATGAATTCTTTTTTGCTTATTTTCTACCTCCCTGACTACAACATAAGCAGAAATTGAGGTGCCACATTACCCTTGAAAAACTAGGAAATAATAAGGAGTGTTAAGTACCCAGAGAGAGCAGCAAGGATGGGCTAAGAAAAAACTTAGTATGTACAATAATTTAAAATAGTCATTACTTAAGGCAGAAAAAGAAAACACATTTCAGAAGCTGTAGAAATGTCCTGGAGGAAGTACACGTAGGAGTGAAATTAAATGGTCAAATAAGGGAAAGCTATTAATTAGTACCTATGAGATTTTCTTTCTTTTCATTCTAACTGGGATTTGCAATTTATACATAAGAAGTTACCAATACCTAAGTAAATTATATAGTCAGAGGAGAGAAGTGAAAATAGATATCAGCTAGACAACAGTAAAGTCTAATTATATCCAATATGGAGAAGTATTAAGTATGATAATTTCCAGGCTTTTCAAGTTGAATAAAATCTCGTATCTGGCACTCTCAGACGTTGTTGCTTCACAACCTTGAGAGTTCCCCTGGTGAAAAGAGAACCTGGTTCCTGGCCCAGAGAGCAAGGAGGAGAGATGGAAGAAAGGCCATTGCAGACTGGAAGGTGGCCATCTCAATAAGCAAGGGAACTTACTTACCAGGCTTATCTTGGGCAGCTGGGAAATGAGTAGATGCCCACACCTGCCTTCCAGAATCTTAAAAGTTTATATAGAGACCTGCACTGAGTTCAGTCACAATGTAGCCCAGATGGTCTCAACAACATGTGGCTTTCTCAAGGAAGCGTCCTTGAAAATGGTTCTGGCTGTGGGAATAACCAGGGAAGTGGAAGGTATAGTCCAAGGATGGGGAACAGGTGAGCAGCCTGATAGCCCAGGTGTAGCTCATAGGTCAACAGGCGGTCACATCCTCCTGACCCCTTTCAACAAACATACATTTATTAGTGTGAATACAAAGTGTTGCAACTTTTTTGTATTCACAAATATGAGTATGTTTATTTAAAACTGAATAGGAACCTATTCTGTCAGAAAGTTTATTCTTTTGTTGTAACATAATGTTACATGAGTTTCCGGTATATAACCTAGCCATTGAACAACTCTGTGTACTATGCTATTCTCCCCACAAGTGTAGCTAAAAATGGTGCAATTTATGAAGAATAACATGGCAATAGACAGCTATCAATCCCACTTTTAAGAATTTATTTCACAAATACATATATTTGCACAAAGATGTAAGGAAGTTGCTTTCAGGATTAATTGTAATAGTGGGAAACAACAAAAGGCCCATCATTTAACTTGGTTGATGAGTTGTGATGATTCCTTATGTAAGATGCAATAATTAGGTCAGGTAGAAATGGAATGGAATTATATCAAAAATAGTTTTTAAAAAGCAGTTTGCAGAAATAGGCACAGTGTAAATTGTAAAAATAAAGATTGAATGCACAGGGAGGTATGCACAGAGAAAAATGAAAGAAAACATGGAATATCTTAAAGGTTTTGATTCCTCTGGGCAGTGGCACTAGGAGATAAAGAACTTTTACTTTTCACCTTATATCTTTCTGCATCATTTGGATTTGTTTACTGTAAATAAGTATTGTTTCATAATGGAATACTAGCTAATAGAAAGAGAATAGCAGGCAACTGCATGTGTGATCTGACTCCTGCTTAGTTCCTATATTGCCATTTATCTACCTTCACAAACTCACCTATTCACATACAATTCACTCTTTTCTTTCCAGCTTTATTGAGATATTGCTGGCATATAACATTGTATAAGTTTAAGGTGTACAATACTATTTAACACATATATATTGCAAAATGACTACCACAATAAGCTTAATTAATACATCCATCACCTCACGTAATTACTTTCTTTTCTGCAATTCTACTTCTGGATATATATTTGAAAAAAAAAAGAAATCACTATCTTGAAGAGAAATCTGCACCCCTATGTTCATTGCAGCATTATTCACAATAGTCAATACAAGGAAACACCTAAGCATCCAGTGATTGATGAGTGGATAAAGAAGATGTGGTAAACATTTACAATAGGATATTATTTAGCCAGGAGAAAGAAGAAAATCCTGTCATTTGTAACAACATGGGTGGACCTTGAGGGCATTATGTTAAGTGAAATAAGTCAGACAGAGAAAGACAAATGCTGTATCATCTCACTTATATGTAGAATCGAAAAAAGCCAAACTCAGAGAAACAGTAGGGTGGTGGTTGTCAGGGACTTGGGGGGTGGGAGAAATAAGGAGATGTTAGTCAAAAGGTATAAACTTCCACGTATAAGATGAATAAGTTCTGAGGATCCAATGTAAGTGTGGTTACTATAATTGATAATACTGTATCATATACTTCAAAGTTGCTATGAGAGTAAATCCTAAATGTTCTCCCTGCATACACCACTTGCTGGGACAGAAACATCATCTCCAGAAACATCAGCTCTCCACCCAGACCTAAAATCCCTTTAAGACTATATGCACAGATGCAACCTCATTTTAGCAGTTGTCCCTGACCTCAGAAAGCTGAGCTGGTGTGCCTCTTCATGTGCACCTCCCAACTACCCCTGGCTGACCCACCACACTGCTCACCCCCCTAAAAGTTGTGGCTATATCACTTTTATGCAATCATGAGAATCTTAGTATGCACAGCTCATTCTTGAAGGAGTTACAGTTTGGATCCCAAACTTCAGACACTTCTCCACAGAGGTTTTTAGGAACATCCTGTGTGGGAGTGAATACTGTCTTGTCTTTACAGGTGAAATGTCCTATGAGCCCTTTAAAGCAAGGATCATGTCTCTATAATCCCCAAATCTATCCCTCAGGCACACAGTAGGCTCTCAATAAATACTGGTAAAAGGAAGACTTAAAGCTCATGTTGAAAAAAAAAAATCTGAAAACCTGCTTAAAGTATTTACATTTTAGGGGCCCCTGGGTGGCTCGGTCGGTTAAGCATCCGACTTCAGCTCAGGTCATGATCTCACAGTCCATGAGTTCAAGCCCCACGTTGGGCTCTGTGCTGACAGCTCAGAGCCTGGAGCCTATTTCAGATTCTGTGTCTCCCTCTCTCTCTGCCCCTCCCCTGTTCATGCTCTGTCTCTCTCTGTCTCAAAAATAAATAAACGTTAAAAAAAATTTTTTTAAGTATTTACATTTTAAAAAAGAATAGCCCATCTTTCAAAAGAAATGTTCCAGCCCCTCAGAGAGAGCTGTCTGTCTGGTGGGGCAGATGTGGCCTCCTTCACATAAGCTTAGTGCTAATTCCCAGAGCCTGGGCTTAAGAGACTACAGAGCACTGTGCTCTCTTTAACTCAGGTGGCCCAAGTACATTTGATTGAACGATTATCTAGACATGTAGGGTATAATCTGCCTCAGAGTTGAAATCTCCAGTTAGCAGGAATTCCCAAGGTGTCAGTATTAATGATCACAAAAGGACCTCAAATGAATACAGGAGAAAATGGCTTATTAAAAGGTTAGAGAGGGAGGGAGCCAAAACATAAGAAACTCTTAAAAACTGAGAACAAACTGAGGGTTGATGGGGGGGTGGGAGGGAGGGGAGGGTGGGGTGATGGGTATTGAGGAAGTCACCTGTTGGGATGAGCACTGGATGTTGTATGGAAACCAATTTTGGCAATTTCATATTTTAAAAAAAGCAACTATTTTACCATAAAATAAATAAATAAATGTTTAAAATTTTTAAAAAAAGATAATGTAGATCCATATTGGTTGTCATCTTTGAATCTTCTTTTATTCTACTCATCAACGTATTCATCAAGTTCTTTTGATTTTGTTCCTCCTACATATATTTTTTAAATGTTTATTTTTGAGAAAGAGAGCACAAGCAGGGGAGAACCACAGAGAGAAGGGGACAGAGGATCCAAAGTGGGTTTGAAAGGGCGGGCCTACGCCAGCCGACTCCATCTTGTTCTGTGTCCTTCACCTTGACCACACCTCCTCCCCTTGAGTAAACCCCCCCTCACCTGCCTAACAGGACTCGGACCCTTCCCCAGGACCCTTCCCCAGCCAATCGGCTGAGGCCATAGCCATTACCTCACCAACTGCCCCCAGGCCCCAATAAAACCTTTGTCCTTTTGAACCTCGCTCTCTTTCCCTGGTATCTCACTGCTGCGTCGGTGCAGGTAGGGGATTGAGCTCGAGCTAGCTCGAATAAAGGCTCTTTGCTTTTGCATCGGACTCGGCTCCCTAGTGGTCTTTGGGGATCACGAATTCTGGGCATAACAGGTTCTGCTCTGACAGCAACAAGCCCAATGCACGGCTTGAACTCATGAACCGTGAGACCATGACCTGAGCCAAAGTTGGATGCTCAGCCAACTAAGCCACCCAGGTGCCTACCCCCTACACATTTTTAAATATGGCCCTCCCCCGTTACCCCAGCTCCTTACCAAGACTTCACAGTGTCCCTGTGATCAGGATCCCGTAGAACAATATTCTGGCCTCTTCTCTTGCAATTCCCTGCCTTCATCCATTCTTCCATTCATTCAGCAACGATGACTGATCATAAACCATGTGCCCTGGGTCCTCAGGGAGCTGAGTCTATAACAATAAGCAAGACAGGTAATGTCTTTGCCTTCAGGAACAATGTTTCAACCACTACAAACTGCTTCCAACTTAGCCCCTTAAGGGCCAACTGCCTAAATTCCCCTCCACCTGGTTAACCCTTAATTGTTTCATGCCTCACCTCCTCCAGGATACCTTCCAGAATTCCCACATGCTGTGTTAAGTGACCCTGTGCTGCATTTCTAAGGTGCCTCCTCCATCTGGCAGGAAATAAGCCACACATTTAGTGAGGGCACCCAGGGAGGCCCTTAATAAAGTAACTGTTTACAAAATGTGGCCAGGGTCAAGAGATACAAAAGGATAGCAAAGCCCTGAGGCTAGTAACACCAGAGAGCTGTCATCTCCTCCTAGGACTGGACCAGCAGGGGAAGAGGCAATTACCAAAACCTTGAGAAATCAGTAAAATTATAAAGGAGGACCAATCACTTAACAGAAGCTGTGCTCGTAAATAAAAGAACTCATATAACCTATGATAACCAGGAGAAAAGCCAAGGAATGCCTCAACCTGATTGCCCTCCCTCCCTCCAATCTCTTGCTAGTGCTTTCCTTTGCCCAAACCCTACCTGGAGCCAGAGGGTAAGAAACCTTCTGATTTATTCATGGGGCTCAAAGCATGATGGAAAAGGGAAGAGAGTAGAACTGGAAGGGCAAACAAAACATCCAATGCAATTTCACTCATTGTGCTTACATGGTATAATGGCTTTCCCAACTGAACTGTCACTTTGATGGAGAAGACTCAGGCCTCTTTGATGTCGGAATTGAGATGTGTGTTAAGTTCATCAACCACATGAATAAGATACAATTAGAGCTGTCTTCCAACCTCCTTTAATCCTTTGCCTTTGTCTCTACTCTGAAAAGAAAAAAAAAAAAAAAATGGAAGCCACTGAAATGCAGCTCTACTCTAGCCTTAACATGAAAACACTCCGTCTATGCTTCATTGGGTTGAATATACTAAAGAATTTTTTTTAATTAGATATGACCCTTCTGGGCCACAGAGTGACTGTGTGCATACACTGCATACTCTGATCAGCATTCCCAAGTCCTAGAAGCTCAAAGGTCACCCAGCCAGGACTTCTGTCCTGTCAGAGGAATGGTGGGGACCTCAGTACTCAGCCCACCTGCCCCAGTGTGGCCAAAACTCCAGTGGCAGCCACCTGGGCCATGAACATCCTTGCTCACTTAAAAAAAAAAAAAAAAAAAAAAAAAAGGGATTGAGGGTTGCAAGCCTGTTTTCAAGGCAGGTTTTAAAATAGCACATGATGAACACATATTACAAGAAAATATTGAAATCTCTGATGTCTCATGAGAAAATCAAAGGAAATGTTCACCACTAGCATATTTGATATTACTGAGCCCCTTCTTCAGGCCAGCAGTGTGGGTAAGAATCAGGATGAGATCTGAGCTCATCTAATTGCTGAAGACATATGCTGCACCACAAGCTCAGCTTGTCCCTTTTAAGCTCATTGTTTTTACCAAGTAAGTTCTTTTTCCTCTCCAGTGCTGCTTAATTTAACCAGAGATTAGAATTCTAAGCCCTCTGGGAATGATCAGAACTCTCCTCCACCATGATGTTTCATCCAAGGGAGTTAAGGCAAAGGGAATGTGTTTTTTCCCAGGGTCTCCCATAGCTCAAGAAAATTTAATCACATTCTCTCCTTTGACATCTTCTTAAAAGTCCCTTCAGAAGCTTCCCAGAACTTGGCCCCCAAAACTGATCTGAGTTTAAACAGGCTTAGTGAAGGGCAGTTTTTGCCCCCACTCTAGGCTACAGTGTAACAGGTTTACCAAGCACCCCCATAGGGGTTGAGAGCATTTCTGTAAGGCAGCCTCCCTGCAGAGGTGGCCTTTTCAGACCTAAGGCTCTCTCTTTTGCAGTTATTTTGATTTCTGTAATGACCCACCTGCCTGATGCTAATAATCACTCTGTGTGCTCCACCCACATAACATTCTCTCCAGTTCAGGAATCTAAGCTTCCTTTATGTTCTAGATGAAAACTCCACATTTGTGTGAGTTAAAACCATGCTGATTCAACTCAATAGACATCAACCAAGTGTCTTCCATGTACAAGACATTTGGTGAGAATTTGGGGGAAGGACACAGAAGAGTAAGACACAGTCCCTTCAGACAATTTACAAATGACTTGTGTTGAGCAAGAGAAGCACAAATACTGAAGAAGAGGTAAGTGACTAAGAGAGGGGGCAGAAAGAAGTGGTATTTCAGCACGAGAAAAGAAGAGGTCCCTTCCAGCTGGAGCATCTTGTGAGGGGCTTCCCAGGGGAGGGAGAATTTTCTATGGCCCCAGAAGGGTGTGGGCAAGTTCCAGGAACAGAAACTACTACAAGCAGAGACAGCAGTGGCATCATGAACAAATGTCTCCTCTACTAACCTGATTCAGGCATCCCTTTGTTCATGCAATAAGCATTCATGACATGCCTAGAATGCCTGCACTGAGGAAATAAAAACAAGTAAGAGTAAGACCTTCCACTACCAGTTTACAGGCTGGTAGGGAAGGAGAGGTAAACAGTAGTTGCTATACTAAGGGATAAGCACAATCATAGAAATTCAGCCCATGGTGGCCAAGAGAGATCCCCTCTAAATGGAGAGGGAAGTCTCCACAGAGGGAGAGCCATCTGAATTGCATCTGGGAGAATGAGTACATGCTTGATAAATAGGCAAAGAGGCAAGGTATTTCTGGCAGAAGGAAATGCAAAGACATGGACACGGGAAATGACGTGGGATACCAAGAAACTGCAAGCCTTCCAGCCTGGCTAAAACACAAGTTTCATGAAAGGGAATGGCAAGGAAATGAGGTAGAGAGTCAGGCATGAACATAATCCACAAGGTCCTCTTATGATGGCCCAAGAAGTTTCAAGTTTTACCTGTGAGATATGAACCTTAAGAAAAGCACTAACCGGATCTGATTTACATTTAGAAGAAGTCAAGAAGCTCTAGAGAGGATAAAGTATATTGTCTGGAGAGGGAAGAATAGGTTAGGAGAGAATTGCATGGGTACAGGCAGGAGGTGATAGTGGCCCAAGCTGAGTCAGCTGCTGTGAAAATAGAGAAAAGAAAGAATGAATTAACAAGGTGCAATGATTCTTCAAAAAGGTAAAATGAGCACTCGAGATGCCCAATGGATTTGGAAATTAGAAAATCCTTAGTAACCTGAGCTCAAACAGATTGGGTTTTTTTTCCAATTTGGAAAATGTATTTTTGAGATTTTTATTAAAGTTTAGCATGCACACCAAGAAGTACACATAAATTTACAGTGTGAACACATTCACATAACCAGGTTAAGAAATAGAACAATACCAATACCCCAAAACCTCCCCTTGGCCCATTGCACTTATCCTGCCAAAGATAAACATTAGCCTGACTTCTAACACTATACATTAGCTTCTCTATTTTTATAACCTTTTCAAAAAAATTTTACTTACTTTCTAATTGAAGTATAATTAAAGTACACTATTATATTACTTTCAGGTGTACAATTCTATAAATTACTCGGTGCTCACCATAATAAGAGTATTCTTAATCCCCTTTATCTATTTCACCCATGTTCCCACACATCTCCCCTCTGGCAAACACCAGTTTCTTCTCTGTATTTAAGAGCATGTTTGCTGGTCTCCTTTTTCCTTTGTTCACTTGTTTTGTTTTGTAAATTCTACATATAAGAGAAATCATTACAGTATTTGTCTTTCTCTGACTTATTTCACTTAGCATTATACCCTCTGGGTCCATCCATGTTGTTGCCAAGGGTAAAATTTCATTCTTTTTGTGGCCATTTAATATTCCATTGCATATATATACACCAGATTTTTTTTTATCCATTCATCTATGGATGAACATTTGGGCTGTTTCCATATCTTAGCTACTGTAAACAATGCTGCAATAATTTTTTTTGTAGTGCCTTTGTCTGGATTTGGTATCAAGGTAATGCTGGCATCATAGAAAGTTTGGAAGATTGTCTTCTCTTTTTCTGGAATAGTTTGAGAATCGGTGTGAACTCTCCTTTCAATGTTTGGTAGAATTCACCCATGAAGCCATCTGGTCCTGGACTTTGCTTTGTTGGAAGCTCTTTGATTACTGATTACTTGTTAGTAATGGGTCTCTTCAAATTTTCTACTGTATCTTGAATCAGTTTTGGAAGGTTATTTGTTTCTAGAAATTTATCCATTTGTTGTAAGTTGTCCAATTCCTAGGATATGATTTTTTATTCTCTTATAATATTTTGTATTGCTGTGGTATTATTTCTCTACCACTTCTTTTTTCCCCTTTTCAAATTTTTATTTAAATTCTGGTTAGTTAACATATAGTGCAGTATTGGTTTCAGGAGAATTCAGTGATTCATCACTTACATACAACACCCAGTGCTCATCATAACAAATGTCCTCCTTAGTACCCATCACCCTTCTAGCCCATCTCCCACTTCACCTCCTTCCATCAACTCACAATTTGTTCTCTGTCACTAAGAGTCTCTTGTGGTTCATTTCCCCCTCTTCTCTTCCTCTGCTTTCCTAGATGTTTATCTGCTTTGTTTCTTAAATTCCACATATGAGTGAAATCATATGGTATTTTTCTATAATTTTTCTTAGCATAATACACTTTAGCTCCATCCATATCACTGCAAATTGCAAGATTTCATTCTTTTTGGTGGCTGAGAAATATTCAGTTGTATATGTATATACCACTTCTTCTTTATCCATTCATCAGTCCATGGACATTTGGGCTCTTTCCATAGTCTGGCTATTCTTTACAGTGCTGCTATAAACAATGGGGTGTATGTACCCCTTTTAATCTGTATTTTTGTATCCTTTGGATAAATACCCAGTAGTTTCTGATTCATAGAGTGCTTCTATTTTTATTTTGAGGAACCTCCATACTGTTTTCCAGAGTGGCTGCACCAATTTGCATTTCCACCAAAAGTGCAGGAGCGATTCCCTTTCTCTGCACCTTCACCAACACCTGTTGTTTCTTTTGTTTTTAACTTTAGCCATTCTGACAGGTGTGAGGTAGTGTCTCATGGTTTTGATTTCTATTTCCCTGGACATAAGTGATATTGAGCATCTTTTCACATATCTGTCAGCCATCTGTATGTATTCTTTGAAAAAAATGTCTATTCATGTCTTCTGCCCATTTCTTATTTTGATTATTTGTTTTCTGGATGTTAAGTTTGATAAGTTATAGATTTTGGATACTAACCCTTTATCAGATATTTCATTTGCAAATGTCTTCTCCTATTCCATAGGCTACCTTTTAGTTTTGTTGGTTGTTTTCTTCACTGTACAGAAGGTTTGTATCTTGATGAAGTTCCAATAGTTCATTTTTGCTTTTGTTTCCCTTGCCTCTGGAGATGTGTCAAGTACAAAGTTGCTCTAAGGTCAAAGAGGTTTCTGCCTGTGTTCTCCTCTAGGATTTTGATGATTTCCTGTCTCACATTTAGGTCTTTGATTCGTTTTGAATTTATTTTTGTGTATAATATGAGAAAGTGGTCCAGTTTTATTATTCTGCATGTTGCTGTCCCATTTTCCCGACACCAAATGTTGAAGAGTCTTTTTCCACCGGTTATGCTTTCCTGATTTGTCTAAGATTAGTTGACCATTTAGTTGTGGGTCCATTTCTGGGTTTCCTATTCTGTTCCACTGATCCCTGTGTCTTTTCATGTGCCAGTACCATACTGTCTTGATAATGACAGTTTTGTAATATAGCTTGAAGTCTGGAATCATGATACCTCCAGCTTTGCTTTCCTTTTTCAGGATTGCTTTGGCTATTTTGGATCTTATACGGTTTCATACAAATTTTAGGATTGTTTGGCTGGGTGAGTAAAAAATGACGGGAACTATTTTGATAGGGATTGCATTGAATGTGTAGATTGCTTTGGGTAGTATAGACAGTTTAACAATGGTTGTTCTTCCAGTCCATGAGCATGGAATGTTTTTCCATTTCTTTATGTCCTCTTCAATTTCTTTCATAAGTGCTCTATAGTTTTCAGACTACGGATCTTTTATCTCTCTGGTTAGGTTTATTCCTATGTATCCTAGCTGAGGCTAGGACTTCCAATACTATGTTAAATAACAATGGTGAGAGTGGACATCCCTGTCTTGTTCATGATCATAGAGGAAAAGCTCTCAATTTTTCCCAATTAAGGATGATATTAGCTGTGGGTCTTTCGTATATGGTCTTTATGATGTTGAGGTATATTCCATCTATCCCCACTTTGTTGAGGGATTTTATCAAGAACGGAGGCTATATTTTGTCAAATGCTTTCTCTGCGTCTTTTGAGAGAATCATATGGTTCTTATCCTTTCTTTTATGAATGTGGTGTATCATATTGATTGATTTGCAAAGATTCCTTGCAGCCCAGGAGTAAGTCCCACTTGGTCATGGTGAATAATTCTCTTAATGTACTTTGGATTTGATTTGCTAGTATCTTGTTTAGAATTTCTACATCCATGTTCATCAGGGATATTGGCCTATAATTCTCCTTTTTAGTGGGGTCTTTGGTTTTGGAATGATGGAAATGCTGGCCTTGTAGAAGGAGTTTGGGAGTTTTCCTTCCATTTCTGTTTTTTGGAACCATTTGAGAAGAATGGGTATTAACTATTTAAATGTCTGGTAGAATTCCCCAGGGAACCCACCTGGCCCTGGATTTTTGTTTGTTCGGAGTTTTTTGATTCAAAATTCAATTTCTGTTCATATTTTCTATTTCTTCCTTGTTTTAGTTTTGGTAGTTTGTATGTTTCTAGGAATTTGTCTATTTCTTCCATGTTGCCCAGTTTGTTGGCATATAATTTTTCATAATATTCTCTTATAATTGTATGTGTTTCTGTGGTGTTGGTTGTAATCCCTCCTCTTTCATTGTGATTTTATTTTTTGGGGTCCTTTCTCTTTTCTTGTTGATAAGTCTGACTAGGGGTTTATCAATTTTATTAATTCTTTCAAAGAACCAGCTCTTAGTTTCACTGATCTGTTCTACTTTTATGGTTTCTATATTGTTTATTTCTGCTCTAATCTTTATTATTTCCCTTCTGCTGGCTTAGGCTTTATTTCTTGTTCATTTTCTAGCTCCTTTAGGTGTAAGGTTAGGTTGTATATTTGAGACTCTTCTTACTTTCTGAGGTAGGCCTGTATTGCAATATACTTCCCTCTTAGGACTGTCTTTGCTGCATCCCAAAGGTTCTAAACTATCATGTTTTCATTTTCACTTGTTTCCTTCTAATTTCTTATTTCCTCTTTAATTTTTGGTTAACCTATCCATTCTTTAGTAGGATGTTCTTTAACCTCCACATATTTGTGGTCTTTCCAAATTTTGTCTAATGGCTGATTTCAAGTTTCCTAGCACTGTGATCTGAAAATATGCGTGGTATGATCTCAGTCTTTTTTTACTGGTTGAGGATTGATTTGTGACCCAGTATGTGACCTATTCTGGAGAATGTTCCATGTGCACTAGAAAATAATGTGTGTTCTGCTGCTTTAGGATGAAATGTTCTGACTATGTCTGTTAAGTCCATCCAGTCCGGTGTGTCATTCAAAGCTATTGTTTCCTTGTTGGTTTTCTGCTTAGATATCTGTCCATTGCTGTAAGTGAGGTGTTAAAGTCCCCTAGTATTATTGTATTATTATCAATGAGTTTCTCTATGTTTGTTATTAATTGATTTATATATTTGGGTACTCCCAGATATACAAATTTATATATTTGGGGCATAAATATTTACAATTGTTATATATTCTTGATGGATAGACCCCTTAATTATGACATAATGCCCTTCCTCATCTCTTGTGACAATCTTTGGTTTAAAATTTAGTTTGCTGATATAAGTATGACTACTCTAGCTTTCTTTTGATGTCCGTTAGCATGATAGATGTTTCTCCATCCCCTCACTTTCAATCTGCTGAGGTCTTTAAAATGATTCTCTTGTAAGCAGCATATAGATGGATCTTGTTTTATTTTTATTCTGACAGAATATCTTTTTATTGGAGCAGTTAGTCTATTTACATTTGGAATGGTTATTGAAAGATACTAATTTGGTGCAATTGTGTTACCTGTAAAGTTGGGGTTTCTGGTGATGTTCTCTGTTCCTTTCTAGTCTGTTTTGCTTTGGTCTTTTTTCCCCAAAGAGTCGACTTTAATATTGTTGCAGGAGTGGTTTAGTTGTCACAAACTCCTTTAGTTTTTGCTTGTCTGGGAAACTCTATCTTCCCTTCTAATCTAATGACAGCCTTGCTGGATAAACTATTCTCACCTGCATATTTTTCCCATTCAGCATGCTGAATATATCCTGCCATTCCCTTCTGGCCTGCAAGTTTCCTTGGAGAGATCTGCTGTGAAACTGAATTTTCTGCCCCTGTAGGATAAGGAGTTCTTTCCCTTGCTGCTTTCAGGATTCTTTCCTTGTCTGTGTATTTTGTGAATTTGACTAAATGTCTTGGCAATAGCCAGCTTTTGTTGAATTTAATGGGAGTTCTCTGTGCTTCTCAGATTTTGATGTCTGTGTCCTTTCCCAGAGTAGGGAAGTTTTCAGCCATAATTTTCTCAAATAAACCTTAAATTTTCTGTCCCTTTTTCTATCTCTTTATCTTCTGGGACTCCTATGATACAATTATATTTTAAGAAGTAACTGAGTTCCCTAAGCCTACCTTATGATCCAATACCTTTCCCTCTTATTTTCTTCTTCATTATTTTACATAATATTATCTTCTATATCACAGATTCTATATCTTCTGCATCGTCCATCCTCATTGTCATGGTATCCATTCAAGTATGCATCTTGGTTATGGCATTTTTAATTTTGGCCTAACTATATTTTAATTATTTTATCTCTGCAGTAAGGGATTCTCTAGTGTCACCTATGCTTTTCAAGCCCAGCTAGTATTCTAATAATTGTTGTTTTAAATTCTAGTTCAGATATCTTACTTCTATCTGTATTGATTAAATCTCTGCCCATTACTTTTACTTCCTGTTCTTTCTTTTGGGGTGAATTCCTCTGTCTTGTCATGTTTCCCAGAAAAAAAAATATAGAGAAAACAAAACAAAAATCTAGATCCTAGGTATGTTTTTGTCTGCTTGATAAAAGAAGCTAGGTCCAAAATTATGTGTGTGTGTGTGTGTGTGTGTGTGTGTTTAAAAAGAAAAAAGAAAAATAAATAAAAATTTTTTAAGTTTTAATTTAAAGATTAAAAATAAAAAGGAAGCTCCTATTTCCTCTAGAGCTGAAGCTTTGTAGCACTCTATGACCAGTAGACTTTGTGCTTGTGAGGGGTTTGTGCTCCTCTTCTGTAGGAGAGGCCTGTTGTGCTGACTCTCAGGGGGACTTGCCCTGGCACAGGGTTGTGAGGCTTGGTGTAAGTGACTCTGTCTTCCCCTTGGTGGCACTGCTTTTCTCAGTGAATTCAGAGCTGATGGGTGGGGTGAAAATGGCTTCATCCTGCTCTCTCATCTCTAGAACAGGTAGTTAGCACCTACCAACGTTCAGGAAGCCCTCAAAGAAGAGCAACCCCCTCTCCCCCACTGTGTACCCGGCCTCCATCTGATCCCTGCTTTCACCCTGCTTGTGTCTGAGCTATCTGCCTACCAGGCAGCACAGCACTCCTGGGCTTTATCTCAGGCACACAGCTGGATTCCAAAACTCCAAATTTTATAGATGCATGAGGTGAGGGCCTGTGCTTATTCTCTGGGGAAGGGTCTTATTACCCTGCAGCAACATACAGGTTTGGCCCAGAAATAAGTCAGATAACCATGGAGCAGCTTGGACTTTATGGCAAAGCACAGCAAAAAGCCAGCATTGAGACTCACTGCCTTTAGCTAGAACCCCCATTCCTATGCTAGCAAATGGGGCAGCTCAGTGGTGCCTGCCAGGTTCCTTGCCCCCAGAGAGGTTGCACCCCCTCTCCCATATGCACTCGAAGCAGGGGAACTGCCTCTCCCTGTTCAACCCAGGGGATCTTTGGACCTTCCCACCTGCTCCCTGGTCTCCACCCTCCTTCTCCACCAGAGAGCACTGCTAAAACCACCAAGGCTAGCTACCCTGGTGATGTCACAGACCTCCAAAACCTCAGACTCTGCACTCTGCTGTTTATAAAAACTTGCAGTAGTCCTCCCCTCTCCTTTCCTCAATGTTTTTGGGGAAGAGTTTTTTCTTGTGCAATTCCCCACATGTACTTCCACTCTTCCTCTCTCTCTTTCTCCCTTCTCTCTCCACAATCAGGGCTCCCCCTACCACTGCAGCACCCACACTTCTTTTGTCCCCCAACTGAAATCTCCATAGTTCCTACTTTTCATGATGTAGCAGCTTTTTCACCTCTAGTTGTACATTTTTTATTTCTCACCCAATTTCTTGGGCATTCAAAATGATTTTATATTTATCTGTGTTTGAGGGATGAGGCAAGCCTAAGGTCTCCCTACTCCTCCATCTTAACTCCTTCCCTTCTCCATTTCTGATTTTATTTACTTCAGTCATCTCTCTTTTTTTGATAAATCTGGATAAATATTTATCAACTTTTGATGTTTTCAAAGAATCAGTTCCTGGTTTCATTGATCTATTTTATCTTTGTTTTGTTTTTTAGTCTCTGTTTCATTTATTTCTGCTCTAATCTTTATTATTTCCTTCCTTCAGTTGGCTTCAGGCTTTACTCTTTTTTGTAGCTCTTTTAGGGGTAAGGTTTGGTTGTTTATTTGAGGTTTTCTTATTTCTTGAAATAGGCCGGCATTACTGTAAATTTACATTTTAGAACAGCTTTTGCTGTATCCCAAAGATTTTGGACTGTTGCGTTTTCATTTTCATCTGTCTCTATGTATTTTTTATTTCCTCTTTGATTTCTTGGTTGACCCATTCATTGTTTAGTGGCATGTTATTTAGCCACCAAGTATTTGTGTTTTTTCCAGATTTTTTTTCTTATGGTTGATTTCTAGTTTAATACTACTGTGGTCAGAAAAGATGGATGATAGGATTTCAAACTATTTGAGTTTATTTAGACTTGTTTTGTGGCCTAATATGCAATATATCCTGGAGAATATTGTGTGTTTGAAAAAATGCATTCAACTCTTTTGGGATGGAATGTTCTGAAAGTACGTTAGTTCTATCTGGTCTAATGTGACATTCAAAGCAACTGTTTCCTTGTTGATTTTCTGTCTGAAATATCTGTCCACTGATGTAAAGTCCCCTACTATTGTTGATTGCTGTCAATTTTTTCCTTTATGTCTGTTAATAATTGCTTTATGTATTTAGATGCTCTTTTGTTTGGTGCATAGAATTTACAATTGTTATATCAACTTTTGGATTTTTCCCTTCTTCATTACATAGTGTCCCACTTTGGCTCTTATTACAGTCTTTGTTTTAAAGTCTATTTTATCTGATATAAATATTGCTACCCCAGCTTTCTTTTTGCTTCCATTTGCACAGTAAATGTTTTTCTATCCCTTCACTTTCAATCCACATGTGCTTTAGGTCTGAAGTGGGTCTCTTGTAGGCAGCATACAAATGGTTCTTACTTTTTGATACAGTTACCCTGTGTCATTTTTTATTTTTGTACTTTGTACATACTAAATCATATAACAAGTCACCTTTTGTATCTGCCTTCTTCACTCAACATTATGTCTTGTGTGGGTTTTTTACTGAAGTGTAGTTGACACTAGTTTCAAGTGTACAACATAGTGATTCAACAAGTGTATACCTCATGCTATGCTGACAAGTGTAGCTACCATCTGTCACCATACATTGCTATTATAATACCATTGACTATATTCCCTATGCTGTATCTTTTATCCCCATGGATTTTTCATTCCATAACTAGAAGACGGTACCTCCCACTCCTCTTCACCAGTTTGCCCATTCTCCCGAACCCCTTCCTTCTGGCAACAGTTTGTTGTCTGTCTTTATGAGTGTGGTTATTTTTTCGTTTATTTGCAATGGTTTGATTTTTAAATTCCACATATAAGTGAAATCATATGGTATTTGTCTTTCTCTCTCTGACTTATTTTACTTAGCATATCTTCTAGGTCTATCCATGTTGTCACTAATAGCAAAATCTCATTCATTCTTATGAGCAGTTTTGATAAAATTATGGAGAATAGAAGTCTGAGAAATGGTTGGAAGGTGAGGAAGCAGGAGCAATGAGCACAGATGTCTCATTCAAGGAGGTTGACTTTAAAGGGAGTGAATATAAATGGGTGATATGCATCTGGGGTTGGAGTGCACTTATTAAGATGATAGATATTTTAGCATCTCTTTTTTTTTTTTCCTTAAGAGAATGTAGCGGAGATAAAGGTTTAAAATATAAAGTTAAACCCCTAATCTCTAGCTCTGTTTAGAAGAAAGGAAGGGGTGACTTTAAAACCACACTTCTCAAACTTTAAGAATGTGCATACAACTCTGTGGTTGTTGTTAAAATGAAAATTCTGGTTCAACAAGTATGGGATGGAGACTAAAATTCCACATTTCTAACAAGACCAGGTGATGTCTATGTTATTGGTCTAAAAATTACATATGAGCAAGACCTTAGTTAATAAGAGGGTCCCTTCAATATCATAAAGATAAAAATTCTCCCCAAACTACGTATAAATTCAGAGCAATTCTATTTAAAATACCAACAGTATTTTCCATGAAAATTGATCCTGAAATTCACTTTGAAAGAATAAAAGGCCAAAATAGTCAAGACAACTTGAAAAAAATAAATAACAATGAGTCACTCACCCTTGAGACGCCATAGATGTTAAGACAAATTGCAAAGCTATAAAAGTTGTAGTGTGGGAACAAAGAGAATCACACAGACCATGAATAGAATAAAATGTGCTTAGACAAAAGGTCCTTCATGTACACAGTGAAAAAATTACATTCTAATTTTATACCATACAAAAAGGTCAATGCAAATAGATTAAAGAACAAAGGTATTTTTTTAAAAAATCAAAGCTAAACTTAAAGAAAATATAGCATAGAGGAGGAGTTAAGATGGCAGAGCAGTAGGGGGACCCTAGGTTTGCCTCATCCCTAGAACATAGATAAATATTAAATCATTCCAAACACCCAAGAAAGTTATCTGAATGCCAAAGAACAAACTGAGGAACTTGAGGGAGAAAAGAAGCCACAATGTGGCAGGTAGGAGGTGTCAAGACATAATTCCAGGGAGAAAAGAATAGTGGGTGCTGCAGAGGGGAGTGAGTCTTGATCTCAGAGAGACAAAGTGGCACACAGGACTGCACAAGAGAATACTTCCCCAAAACCAATGACTTGGAAATGAGAGGGGCTGATTATTGCAAGTTTTTATAAGCATCAAAGCCCAAACTCTGAAGTTTTAGAAGTCTACACCACCTCTGGTTGGACCCTGGAAGGCATAGCAGTACTCCTGTGGGGAAGGAGGGCAGAGACATGGGAGTAGACAGTGTAGTAGTCTAAGAATCCCCTGGGTCACACTAGGAGAGACAATTTCCCTTCTTGGAGTGCATTTGGGAGAGGTGGCATGGTCTCTCAGGGGACAAAAGAGATGGTGGGAGCCAACATGCTGCCCCATTCATTAGCATAGGAACACAGACCCCTTTTTGAGGGCAGCAAACCTTGGTGTTGGTTTTTTGCTGTACTTTACCATAAACTCCAAGCTGCTGCATGATCATGTGACTGCTTTTCTGGGACTAACTGGCACAACTGCAGTGTGAGGAGACCCTCCCCCAGAAGATCAGCAAATGTCACCATGCCAGGTCCCTAAAATTTGGAGTTTGAAACCCAGCTGTGTGCCTGAGATAAAACACAGGCAGACAGCTCTGGCACAGGGTGAAGGCAGGGATCTGAGGGAAGCCAGGGACACAAGAGGGGAGAGTGTTCACTCTTCTGTGAGAGTTTCCAGAATAGTGGCAGGTGTGAACTCCATGCTCCAGGGACTGAAGTGTGGGATGATGCCATTTCTCCCTACTCCCCTGCCCCTCGGCACTGACAGACCTCAGTGAGCAACACACTGTCCCCAGTGGAGGCTGGAGCAACTTACACCAACCCCTACCCACTGCGCTCTCCAGGTGCATCTTTTCTAGGCAAGTCAGCCTGAGAACCAGGGCATCAGGCCCATCACCCAGAAAACCAATACAATTCCCCACACACACCAAGTCTACTGATCATGGAGCTGCAAATCTCCAGCTCCAGGGGAAACAGGATCTAGCCTCTTAATAAGCAGACTAAAACACACTTATTTAAAACTTGCCACACTGTGGACAAGGTCCAAACACTCCCCACTGCAGTCAAGGACAAAATCTGCAGAGGACTGTCCTGAGGAAGAAAGCAGCCAAAATACAACAGCAGAGTGCACGCTCTGAAATACTTCCTGAAGCATCAATCCATGGACAGTACAGCACCTCTTCTTAATATAGCCATCACTCTCAGTCAGGAGCAGAATATATAACAAATTTCGTAACACACACACACACACACACACACACACACACACACACACAACAATAACCTAGATAAAATGACAATATAAAGGAATTCACCCCAAAAGAAAGAACAGGAAGAGGTCATGGCCAGGGATATAATCAAAAGAGATATAAATAATATGTCTGAATCAAAATTTAAAACAACAATCATAAGGATATTATTTGTGATTCCGAAAAGCATAGAACACACTAGAGAATCCCTTTATGTACAGATAAAAGAACTAAATTCTAGTCAGCCCAAAATAAAAAATACTATAACCCAGATGCAAAACTGAATGGATGTGGTGACAATGAAGATGGACAAAGCAGAGGAACAAATCAGTGATACAGAATATAAAATTACAGAAAATAGTGAAGCTGAAAACAATAGGGAAAGAAAAGTATTAGATCACAAATGTAGCCTTAGGGAACTCAATGGCTCCATAAAGCATAAAAACATTTGTATCATAGCAGTCACAGAATGAGAGAGGGAAAAGGAGCAGAAGGTTTATTTGAGAAAATTATAGCTGAAAACCTCCCTAATCTGGGAAAGGAAAAAGTCATCCAAACAAGGAAGCACAGAGAACTCTTATCAAATTCAGTAAGGCCAGCCAAAATGAAGACATATTATAGTACAATTTGCAAAATATAGAAATAAAGAAATAACCTTGAAAACTAACTTACCAACACCCTAACCAACAGGGAAAGATAAATCAGGTTATCAGTAGATCTCTCACAAAAACCTGGCAGGCCAGATGAGAATGGCAGGATATATTCAACATGCTGAAGGGGAAAATATGCAGCCAAGAATACGTTATACAGAATGGTTGTCATTCTGAACAGAAGAAAAGACAACGAGCTTCCCAGACAAACAAAAACTAAAGGAGTTTGTGGCCACTAAACTAGCCCTATAAGAAATATTAAAGGGGTCCCTTTAAGTGGGAAAGAAACACCAAAACCAACAAAAAACTAGAAAGGAACAGAGAAAATCTCCAGAAACAGTGACTTTCTAGGTAACACAATGGCACTAAATTATCATCTACCAATAATTACTATGAATGTAAATGAACTAAATGCTCTAATCAAAAGATATAGGGTATCAGAATGGATTTTAAAAAATAAGACCCATCTATATGCAACTTAAAAGAGACTCATTTTAGACCTAAAGACATCTGCAGATTGAAAGTGAGGGGATGAAGAACCATCTATCATGCTAATGGAAGTCAAAAGAAATCCAGAGTAGCTCCACTTATATCAGACAAACTAAATTTTAAACCAAAGATTGTAACAAGAGATGAAGAATGGTTTATATCATAATTAAGAGGTCTATCCACCAAGAAGATCTAACAGTTGTAAACACTTATGCCCCCAACTTGAGGGACATACATATATAAATCAACTAATAATCAATATAAAGAAACTCATTGAATACAATAATAGTAGGGGACTTTAACACCCCACAGTCAACAAGAAAACAATGACTTTGAATGATACATTGGACTGAAAGGACTTAACAGACATATTCAGAACACATTATTTTACAGTGAACATGGAACATTCTCTAGAATAGACTAAATACTGGATCACAAATCAGCCCTCAACCAGTACCAAAAATTGGGACCATATTAAGCATATTTTCAGATGACAACACTCTGAAACTTGAAATCAACCACAAGAAAAAATTAGGAAAGACCACAAATACATGGAGGTTAAAGAACATCCTACTAAAGAATGAATGGGTTAACCAGGAAATTAAAAAATTTTTAAAAAAATAGAGGCCAAGAAAAATAGAGGTGAACTGGGTGGTTCAGTTGGTTGAGCATCTAACTCTTGATTTTGGCTCAGGTCATGATCTCACAGTTCATGGGATCTAGACCCACGTCTGGCTGTGCACTGACAGCACAGGGTCTGCTTGGGATTCTACCTTTCCCTTTCTCTCTGCCGCCTCTCCTGCTCACTTGCTCTGTCTCTCTCAAAATAAGCTTTAAAACAACTTTTTTAAAAAAGAAATAAAAATATAGGGAATCAAATGAAAATGAAATCATGATAGTGATTGTCCAAAACCTCTGCAACACAGCAAAGGAGGTCCTAAGAGGGAGGTATATAGCAAAACAGGCCTACCTCAAGAAGAAAGAATGGTCTCAAATATACAACCTAACCATACACCTAAAGGAGCTAGAAAACAAACAACAAATAAAGCCTAAAGCCAGCAGAAGAAAGGAAATAATAAAGATTAGAGCAGAAAGAAACAATATAGAAACAGACAAACGAGAAAGAGTAGAAAGATCAATGAACATGGGGCACCTGGGTGGCTCAGTCTGTTAAGTGTCCAACTTCAGCTCAGGTCATGATCTCATAGTTCATGAGTTCCAGTCCTGCATCAGGCTCTGTGCTGACAGCTCAGAGCCTGAAGCCTACTTCAGATTCTGTGTCTCCCTCTATGTTCCTTCCTCCCCTGTTTGTGCTCTGTCTCTCTCTCTCTCAAATATATTTAAAAAATTTTTTAAAAAGAAAAGAAGGTCAATGAACCTAACAGCTGGTTCTTTAGAAGAATTAAAATTGATAAACTCCTAACCAGACTTATCAAAAATAAAAGAGAAAGGACCCACATAAATAAAATCACAAATGAAAAGAGATATTACAACCAACACCACATAAATACATATAATTATAAGAGAATAGTATGAAAAATTATATGCCAACAAACTGGGCAATATGGAAGAAATTTACAAATTCCTAGAAACATACAAACTACCAAAACTGAAGATGGAAGAAACAGAAAATATGAACAGACTCATAACCAGCAAAGAAATTAAATCAGTAATCAAAACTCTCCCAATAAACAAAAGTCCAGGCTTTCTAGGAGAATTCTACCAGACATTTAAAGGAGAGTTACTACCTCTTCTTCTCAAACAGTTCCAAAAGAGGAAATGGAAGGAAAACTTCCAAACTTCTTCTATGAGGCCAGCATTTCCTTGATTCCAAAACCAAAGACCCCACTAAAAAGAAGAATTATAGGCCAATATCCCTGATGAACATGGATGCAAAAATTCTGAACAAGACATTGGCAAATCAAACCCAAAATACATTAAAAGAATTATTCACCATGATCAAGTGGGATTTATTCCTGGGCTGCATGGTGGTTTAATATTTGCAAATCAATCAATATGATACATCACATTAATAAAATAAAAGCTAACAAAGGATATAGGAGTGCTGATTTGAAGGGGCACAGGCACCCCAATATTTATAGCAGCACTATCGACAATAGCGAAAGTATGAAAAGAGCCCAATTGTCCATCAACTGATGAATGGATAAAGAAGATGTAGTGTGTGTGTATCCATGTATGTATGTATGTATGTACATTGTATAAATATACATACACACAATAGAATATTAGTTGGTAATCAAAAAGATTACCATTTGCCATGTTGCCATTTGCAACAACGTGGATGGAACTAGAATGTATAATGCTAAAGGAAATAAGTCAGTCAGAGAAAGCAAGTATTTTATGATTTCACTCATATGTAGAATTTAACAAACAAAACAGATGAACAGAGGCGAAGGGAAACAAAAATAAGATTAAAAAAATAGAGAGGGACAATGTCACTCATCATCAAGGAAATACAGATCAAAGCCACATTGAGATACCACCTCACACCAGTCAGAGTGGATAAAATTAACAACTTAGGAAACAACAGATGCTGGTGAGGATGTGGAGAAATGGGAACCCTGTTGCACTGTTGGTGGGAATGGAAACTGGTGCAGCCACTCTGGAGAACAGTATGAAGTTCATCAAAAAATTAAAAATAGAACTACCATACGACCCAGCAATAGCACTACTAGGAATTTATCCAAACAATACAGGAGTGCTGATTCATAGGGACACATGTACCCCAATGTTTATAGTGCTTTTTATATAAAATGTAATACTACTTGGCAATGAGAAAAAAATGAAATCATGCTATTTGCAGCAATGTGGATAGAATTGGAAGGTATTATGCTGAGTGAAATAAGTGAGTCCAAGAAAGACAGATATATTTCCACTCATATGTGGACCTTGAGAAACTTTACAGAAGACCATGGGGGAAGGGAAGGGGAAAAAAAAAGTTACAGAGAGGGAGGGAGGCAAACTATAAGAGACTATTAAATACAGAGAACAATCTGAGGGTTGATGGGGGGGTGGGGGAGAGAGGAAAATGGGTGATGGACATTGAAGAGGGCAGTTGTTGGGATGAGCACTGGGTGTTGTATGTAAGCAATGAACCACAGGAATCTATCCCAAAAACCAAGAGCACACTTTACACACTGTATGTTAGCCAATTTGAAAATAAATTATATTAAAATAACAATAATAATAAATAAAATAAAATAAAATAAACAGAGAGGGAGACAAACCATAAAAGACTCTTAAATACAGAGAACAAACTGAGGGTTGCTGGTAGGGTATTGGGTGGGGAATGGGCTAAATGAGTGATAGGCATTAAGGAGGGCACTTCTTGGGATGAGCACTGGGTGTTATATATAAGTGATGAATCACTAAATTCTATTCCTGAAATCATTATTACACTTGGTAACTAACTTAGATTTAAGTAAAAAATAATAATCAAAAGAATAGATAAATAAATAACCAAAAGGAAAAGAACCATATGATTATCTCAAAAGATGCAGAAAAAGTATTTGACAAAATACAGCATCCATTCTTGATAAAAACCCTCAACAAAGTAGGGACAAATGGAGAATACCTCAACATCATAAAGGCTATATACAAAAGACTCACAGCTAATATCGTCCTCAATGGGGACAAACTGAAAGGTTTTTCCTCTATGGTCATGAACAAGACAGGGATGTCCACTCTCACCATTGTTATTTAACATAGTACTGGAAGTCCTAGCCTCAGCTCTCAGACAACAGAAAGAAATAAAGGCATCCAAATGGACAAGGAAAAAGTCAAACTTTCACTATTTGCAGACAACATGATATACTACGTAGAAAACTCAAAAGACTCCATCAAAAAATTACTAGAACTGATACACAAATTCAGCAAAATTACAACATATAAAATCAACGTACAGAAATCTGTTGCATTTCTATAAACCAATAATGAATCAGCAAAAAGAGAAATCAAGGAATCAATTCCATTTACAGTTGCACCAAAAACCATAAGATACACAGGAATAAACCTAACCAAAGAAACAAAACATCTATGCTTTGAGAACTATAGAACACTAATAAAAGACACAAAGAAATGGAAACAAAAAATTCCATGCTCATGGATTGGAAGAACAAATATTGTTAAAATATCTATACTACCCAAAGCAATCTACACATTTAATGTCATCCATATCAAAATATCACCAGCATTTTTCACAGAGCTAGAACAAACAATCATAAAAATTCATATGAAACGTCAAAAGACCTCAAATAGTCAAAGCAGTCCTGAAAAAAGAAAAGCAAAACTGGAGGGATCATGATTCCACACTTCAAGCTATATTACAAAGCTGTAATCATCAAGACAGTATGGTACTGGCACAAAAACAGACACATAGTTCTGTGGGACAGAAAACAGAACCCAGAAATGGACCCACAACTATATAGTCAACCAATCTTCAACAAAGCAGGAAAAAGTATCCAATTGAAAAAAGAAAGTCTCTTTAACAAATGGTGTTAGGAAAACTAGATGGCAACAAGCAAAAGAATGAAACTAGACCACTTTCTTACACCATACATGAAAATAAATTAAAAATGGATGAAAGACACAAATGTAAGACAGGAAACCATCAAAATCCTAGAGGAGAAGACAGGAAAAAATCCCTTTGACCTTGACTATAGCAACTTCTTACTAGACATGTCTCCAGAGGCAAGGGAAATAAAAGCAAAAATGAATTATTGGACTTCATCAAGATAAAGAGCTTTTGCATAACAAAGGAAACAATCAACAAAACTAAAAGACAATCTATGGAATAGGAGATGATATTTACAAATGACATATCAGATAAAGAGTTAGTATCTAAAATCTATAAAGAACCTATCAGACTCAACACCCAAAAAATAAATAATCCGGTTAGGAATTGGGTAGGAGACATGAACAAGTATTTTCCAAAGAAGACTTCCAGACGGCTAACAGACACATGAAAAGTTGCTCAACATCACTCATCATCAGGAAAATACAAATCAAAACCACAATGAGATACCAATGAGATATATATTGTATATACATACACCATGGCTTCCTTCCATGGGGTCTAGACTAGATCACAGAATGGACACAGGAAGGGATTGATGAATTGGAAAAGCAAATAAAAATGAGGAACTGGGGGAATTTAAATGTTTTCTTGGCATAAAGAAGATATTTTGTATGAGTATGGAAGTAAGAAATCAGGAAGGACATGAAAGTATGGTTGAGGTATAAATACTGACATTTAAGACATCAGAGATTGGGCAGTTCCTGGGGTATCAATCTTCCAGCCTTGGAAGTGGGTTGAATCTAGCACATCATTAATTGGAATATGCTATACGCCATCATTTTATAAGGTACTAAGAAAGAAAAAAAAATGAAGATAATTAAGGTACAATACATTCTTACCACAACTTTTTATAAAAAAAAAAAAACTTTAAAATTTTAGATGCAGATTTTTTCACATATCTCTCCTATACATTTATTTAAAAGGAAAAATGTATACTTATAATAAATTGTTTAAGGCATTCCCCAAATTTTTTCACACTGGATGTAGCTCTGTTCAGATTACTTTTTGACTCATTGATGGTCATGTTTTTCTGCATATTACTGTCCTTTGTGTCATTAAGAGCAGCATTTGTCTCTCAGGCTTTCTTTCAAGCCCTTTACCATGCAAACTACCAATTTTAATACTAGCACTTTTTTTTTCTTTTTTAACTTACCAGAAAGGGTAATCAGAAAGTTCCCAGACAGGAGCACCTGGGTGGCTCAGTCAACTGAGTGTCAGACTTAGGCTCAGGTCATGATCTCACATTTTGTGAGTTCAAGCCCCACTGCTGCTGTCAGTGTGGAGCCTATTTTGGATTTTCTGTCCCCCCCGCCCTCTCTGCTCCTTCCCCACTTGCACTCCCTCTCTCAAAAATAAATAAACCTTAAAAAAAAAAAGTTCCCAGACAAGAGCCAGGATTCACATTCCTTCCTCAAATTGTCTTTAAATGGTCTGTGGCTGGAAATGTTGAAGGCTTACAGATGTCCCATCATGCCCTGAAAAATAATAACCAAGTCCCTAAACTTTATGTGAGTTTGTTCTTTAATTATTTGAACATATATCCAAATTACATTAAGAATTAACATTTTTGGTGATTTATGCACAGCTACAAGCAGTCAATATCAGATTACATTAAGCCAATCTTCTATCAACTCAACCATCATCCATCCATATTCTTAAATCTTTGAGGAGTATCTTATTCTTATATATTGTTTCGTGGACTAAATTAAATATGGCTAACAACTTCTGGCCTCTGAAATTTTACATATTATTACAGTAATATGATGTTTTTCCCTACCCATGATCAAGTTCTTTATCTCTCTCATACCTCTAACATAAAAATTTCTAAACATGCAAAAATTATTGAGACTTCATCAGCATTTTCCATTTGATTTAATTTATACTTTTTTCCTCAGTTGAATCACATGTTGCTGAAAATTAATCTGCTTCCATTCAAAGTTAGCAAAATTTTCTCACAAATTGATGTTTAGTGATGCAGTGGCTTTTAAGCATCATCATCTTCAACACATAGCCTCCTGTGGCTTTAAAAGTTCTTTTCATGTATTCTGAGAACTTTGACAATTTTTCCATCTTTATTTGCATATCTAAGCATGGGGCTGGCAATCCTTGTATATATATCTCAGCAATAAAATATAACAGTTTTTTTTTTATTTTTTTTTTACATTTATTTATTTTTGATAGAGACGAAGCACAAGTCGGGGAGGAGCAGAGACAGAAGGAGACACAGAATCCAAAGCAGGCTCCAGGCTCTGAGCTGTCAGCACAGAGCCCGACGCAGGACTCGAACTCACCAGCCGTGAGATCATGATCTGAGCCAACGTCAGACGCTTAACCGACTGAGCCACCCAGATGCCCCAAAATATAACAGTTTTATCTACTCATGGGAGTTTTCCTTCCTTAGGTCCTATCTTGGCTCTTCCTGTTCAAGTGAATATGGAATTGTTATCATGCCTCCAACTACAAATATCCCCTTAAGTAATATTAAATGTACATGCTGCTGCTCTGTTTCCATGTCTATTTGGGTTCATAATGTATCACTTTAATGCCAACTATCAGCATAACATTTATTAAGGTATTTAAAATAACAATCAAACCAACAGTGTACATAACTCAATTGCAGCAACAATAATATGAATAGCTGTGGCCCAGTTTGTTCATGCAATGACAGGCAATGCCAACTGCATCACAATTCCTGCCTGGCCCACAACAACTGTAAAACTCCATCCATTTTAAGATTGATCCCAGTTTTTGAAATGCAAAAATGTACATTTGAGAGCCAATGAAGTATGGTGACAGGAGTTGAGAAGAAAGGGGATTTTGGACTCTGGGTGTTAGTAAGTCTCCACAAGGATGTTGAAGTGGTCTCGGATAGTGGTGAATCTTGAGACGGAGAGGCCACTTACACATTTAAGCACCCACTTCTCCATTTCCATTTGTCCTTTTCTGTAAACATAGGGGTGATTCAAATACTAATGCCATTTGTTGCATGATTCTTGTATGTCAGGCATTGTTCAAAGTGCCACATATGCATGAATTCCCACAGCTCATGTTAATCTTTACAACAACCCAGTGAGGTTGGCACCATTATCATCCGAATTTTTCTGAGAAAACTGAGGAACAGAGAGGCTAAGTAACTTGCCTATGGTAGTAAGTGGCAGAATCTGGATTAAAATCCAGGTAGTCTGAATCTGAATCCATAATTTGGCCATTATGCTTCTCTATTCATACCTTCCCATGTTTCCCAGCAGGATCAATAGATCTGCTAAAAGAAGTGCCTTATGCCCCTCCAGACCCTTTATTATTGGCACCCATCTTCTATCCCATCCTCTGTCATGCCTACCTGTGGTCTCATGTACAATGCAATGTAATGGCAAAAACAATAAAAGCTAACATTATAATAGTATGTACTTTACAATTTATAAAACATTTATATACATCATGTAACAACCCTCACAACAGTTCTGTCAAGAAGCTATGATTTCCCCAATTTTACAATAAAGATATAGATGTTCTATTAAGGCTAAGAGTAAGTACCTATAATGAGACAAAAAATGCCGTGGATGAAATAGACATTTGTCTCTCTCATACTTTATAGTATGGAGCTTTGGAGGTGCAAGCTGGCAGGGCAGCTAGATGTCATGAAGACATCTTGAAATTCAGGTCCTTCCATCTTATTCATCTGCTATCCCCTAGGGGTGTTGTCTTCATCTACACCATAGAAGCTGGGTCATCCTGCCCCACTAATACAAGGAGAAGGAGAAAGAATGCATGGTAGGCAATTTCCCCACACATCACCTCTCCTTACATTCCACCGGAGAGAACATAGTCATGATACCATACCCAGCTATGAAGAAGGCTGAGAAATGTGGTCTCTAATTGGGCAACCATGTGCCCACAAAGAAAGAAGGAAAGATTTTAGAGTACAGCAGATGCTCAGAAAGACTATGTGAATTTCCTAAGGGCACTTAGCTAATGAGTCAGAACTCAAACCCAGCCTTCCAACTCCAGACCTAGGAGTTGATTTTCCTACACCAGAGCACCTTCATGATGAAAACTTCAAAGACACCTTAAATAGCATCCCTACCCAATTTACAGAGACTAAAATCAATCCTGTTTCAATTAAGGCAAGATGAGCAGCCTAGGAAACATGTCCACTCTAAATGGGCAACAAGAGTCCCTGAGGATCAGTTTTTCTCAGAGGTCCCAGCAGAGATGACAAGTAACACAGTCACATTACACTCTCAATGACTTATCCAGATCCTTTTCTTTTTTACACCATTTGGAATGCCAGCTTTTCCGTTATTTCTGTTTTCTCTGCACGTCTGTAGCTCTTGTTAAAATTTGCTAGTAGATGGGATTGAAAAGGAACAGCTTATCTGAGCAGCTGTTAGTCAGCGACAGGCGGCACCTGAAAGCAACATTGTGACATTTTTGGAATGGGAGATTTGGAGGTGAAGAGAGACAGGGAAGATTTTGGAAGCCTCAGACTAGCACTAAATAAAAAAAGATTTGAGGTACACTAAGATATGTAAATATTTAATGATGGTTAACATATGGAAGCCAGTAATGTCTGGGTAGAATGCACTGAGATACATCCAGTGAGAACTTTACAGAGGAGAAAGATGATGTGTCATCATTAATGTGACCTTTCATCTTTTCTCTTAACTGGGTCCTGCCCCTCTTGGATCACTGAAGCTCATCTGCCCTGAGCTTGCTCTCGCTGTCTCGTTCTCTCGCTCTCTCTGGGCTTCAATCCCCTGGCTTCCAGGACTGACTGCAAATGACCCCTGCCACCACAGCATGACACTCCAAAGAAAAAATGTCACCTGTCCTGACATTGCATTTCACCCAATAACAGAGCAATTTTGCATGTATATGGCATTTTGCATGGTACAAGGTTGGTGCTGTTCAGTGCAGCACCGGCCAGGTGTCTTGTGTAGACATAGCCCTCTCCCTTCCAGGGCTCACCTCCACTTCAGGGTCTCTTCAAGGTCAGGAATAAGAACTTAGTGACTAATGCCTCTCCACCCAGTCTACAGATGGAAAAAGAGGCCCAGAGTGGCAGAATAGCTAGACTTACCTCTTTGAGTGGACAGACTAGAGCAGCACCTCTCGAACTCTGATGTGCACGTGAAGTAGCTGAGATTCCAGATTCTGCACTAACAAGTTCCTAGTGTTTGCCACCCTGGTCCTTATTCTTCGTGCATCACTCCTCATACCTACTTCTCAGTCTGTTGAATGAACTCCGTATTTCATAGAACTCTGCATTTCAATTCTGTGACCAAATGTGATTTATAAATATGAGGTGACATGGGAAGTCACTCTAGAGTTAAGAATCTAGTCCTTACATTCTGATGTTAACACTCCAAAGCTTTCCATTCACTCCAGCTTTCCTCAACCATTAAGTGAGTTTTATGAAGATGTTTTCTTAGTCTAGACCTAACATACATTCTGAAAATCTGAAGTTAATTTCTTTTGCCTTCATTTTCCTTAGGAAATTCTTACACATATCAGTGAAAGTCTATTTTTAACTATTAGGGAGGGGAACAGAAGACAGTTCTTCTTCAGGATTAATATTCCATTTTACAGTTTTGAGTTTTTAAGCCACATTTAGTCATGTGGATAATTTGCCATAAGAACTTTATTTCCTCCAATTGCTACAGACATCTTAAAGCACACAAGTTCCTTATCTTCTATTCAGTGTGTTGTTGTCACTTTGATTCCCTAAAGTTCAAGGACATTTTTTCAATGTCCATTATGAGGCAGCTGGGAGATCCTAGTGGTTCTCAAGGAGCACCTTCTAATCACAGAGCCTGCAAGGTGACTGATTTCATAAAACAAATGTGCTGCTTACAACTGATTGTAGGTCTGGCTTTTCAAAGCACCTACAGGTAATTCACAAACAGTCTCATTGAAAAGTGACATATCGGGGCGCCTGGGTGGCTCAGTCGGTTGAGCGTCCGACTTCAGCTCAGGTCACGATCTCACGGTTCCTGAGTTCGAGCCCCGCGTCAGGCTCTGGGCTGATGGCTCAGAGCCTGGAGCCTGCTTCCGATTCTGTGTCTCCCTCTCTCTCTGCCCCTCCCCCATTCATGCTCTGTCTCTGTCTCAAAAATAAACATTAAAAAAAAAAAAAAAAAGAAAAGTGACATATCTGTTAAGATAAATTGGCCTGAAGATGAGACAGTATACCCTCTCCACTTCCCCTCTGTATCAAGAGGGGATTAAGACAACAGTAACAGAAAGATATTTTCTCAACATCAGTTTAAGATAATTATTACTGACGTTGTATCATATATTAATTTTTGTTATCCAATGAGAATTAACTTTCTCACCCCTGGAAATATATTGTGTAATGCCCCTTGGTTTCTTTAAAATCAAAAGCTTTTTTCCAGGCAATTTCATCAGTATATTGTATTTATTTACTCAATTTCTGCTCTGTTTCTATTTCTTAAAGTTTCTTAAGTCACACCATCTATTATTAGAATATATTTTACTAACATTCTAGCAGTGACATGGACATTTCTTTATCCTTTAACATAATGATGTATGATTCAATGCAGGCCATACATATCTGAGCACCCACGTAAGCAAAAAAAATATTGTTTAGACACTGTGTAAATAAAGATTGTTAATGACAAATGACTCCAGAAAACAACAGCCAATCTTCTGCCTATTTCAGTCATCCATTCATTCCTTAAAAATTTTTTGAATGTCTTTCATGTGACTGACACTGTGAAAGTCACTTGGAAATCAGAGATAAATGGGGCATGGTTTCTACTGTCAAGATGCTCAAGGCTTATTTTTTTAATTTTTTAAAATTTATGTATTTAAATTCAAGTTACTTAACACACAGGGTAGTATGGGCTTCGGGAGGAGAATTCAGTGGTTCATCACTTGCATATAACCCAATGCTCATCCCAACAAGTGCCTTCTTTAATGCCCATCATCCATTTAGCCCATATCCACACCCATCTCTCCTCTAGCAACCCTCAGTTTATTCTCTGTATTTAAGAGTTTCTTATGGTTTGCGTCCCTCTAAGAAACAAAACTGATGAACACAGAGGAAGGGAAGGAAAAATAAGATGCTCAAGGCCTATTAGAGAGTAAGACTATTAAAGACAATTGTCCTTCAGGGTAATAAGTGCTACTGCAGAAGAATTCAGTGTTCCTGTGGGATTACACTGAATGATCATCTAACTAACAAGGTCAAGGAAGTATTATACAGAAGACACTTGAGCTTGATTAGTAGGATTTAGCCATTCCTAGAGGGAGAGAAGAGGAAATGGGCATATCTGACTTGGGGGATAGCACCTGAAAAGGTCAAGAATTTATGGAGGCAATATACATGGACTTCAGGTGCATCTGAATGGTTGGGAATAGAAAGTGACATAAAGTGAAAAGCGATGTGCCTAGAGAAACATTGGAAAGGGGTCAGAGAAAACTCAGTTCCAGTCTTTCCAACTCCAAACACTGGTGCTTCTACCATACCAAGCTGTTCAGAGCAACTATATGAAAAGCCATACATGCCATACATTCTGTAGGAGGCTGGAGGAAGTGCAAGTGACGTTAGGTTGGCTCAATCATGGAAGAGTCTATAGAGTAAGAAGAAACTTCACTGCATCTGATTCATGTTGAACAGTTGGAAAGTGTCATGGTGTGCACGTTCCTGTGTCTTTTTTATCCTTTTCCGACTGGATCATTTCCAATAGCATATAATGGGCTCAAGGGATTACCATCTTAAGAAAACCTTCCTTGGGGAACCTGGGTTGGTTAAGTGTCTGACTTTGGCTCAGGTCATGATCTTGCAGTTCGTGGGCTCAAGCCCCATGTTATGATCTATGCTAACAGCTCAGAGCCTGGAGCCTGCTTTTTATTCTGTCTGTCTGTCTGTCTCTGTCTCTCTTTGTTCCTCCTCCATTCATGCTGTCTCTCTCTGTCTCTCAAAAATAAATAAATATTTTAAAAATTTTTTTCAAGAAAATCTTCCTTGACCCCCATCCCACACCCCCTTCCACTCTACCTTATTTCCCTGCTGTTCTTCCTGTGTAATTTTTTAGGGTCTTTTACACCAGACAGTCTCCATGTCCTTACCTCTAGTTCTATCCTCAACGGTTCTAGTCTGGCTTCCCACCATCAACCTGAGGAAGCATCTCTATCAAGGTCATTGATGCTGCCATGGTTGTCCCACTAGTCAATAACATTTGAAATAGTGACCACTCCTTCCTTCTTGACCAAATCTTCTCTCTTGGCTCCTTTGACATCCTTTCCTGATTTTCCTTCTATTTCCCCTTCTACTCTGTCAAACACCTTCCCTATGCATCCTCTAAATGTTGAAGAACTTAAGGCTCAATCTTTGGGTCATTTCTCCATTCTCTACTCTCTCTTCCTAGATAATCTCAACAATCCTTCTGGAGTTAAATGTGTTATGCTATTGACTCTGAAACTTGTACCTCTAGCCTACACTTTACTGAAATTGGAGGCAAACGTCTAAATTCTTACTTGATGTCTTCACCTGACTATCCCATAGGCAATTCAAATTAATATCTCCAAAACAGAATTCATCATCTCCCCACTTGTCCTCTACTTCTAGTCTTACCTATCCCTTTAGCTGTTCACCCAGGAAAATCATGGAGAGTAAGAAGGAACAAAGGAAGACAGGAAGCAACCAGTTTATAAAGGACCAATGATGGAAAAGATGAAATCTGGGATTAAAGATGGTATATTAGAGGGGAACCTGGCTGGCTCAATTGGTTAGGTGTCCAAGTTCAGCTCAGGTCATGATCTCATGGCTCCTGAGTTCAAGTCCTACTCCGGGCTCCATACTGACAGTGCAGAGCCTGCTTGGAATTCTCTCTGTCCCTCTCTCTCTGCCCCTTCCCCTTTCATGTGTGAATGCTCTCTCTCTCAAAATAAATAAGCTATTTTTAAAAAGATTATATGTTAGATAGACTATCACCAGCTGCTTTAACAAATAAGTCGTAAAATTCTAGTGACTTAACACAAGAGAAGTTTATCGCATACTTATGGCACTGTCCAGGCGTTTGCCAAGTGTCTTCACGTGGTAATTCAGGACATAGTCACCTTCTGCCCGGTGGCTCCACCATCCCCTTGGACCTCAGAGTTATTTGAATCTTGTCAGAGGTCCTGAGAAGAAAGGGCTGAGAATGCACAATCATTTCTTAAAACCCCAGCTCAGAAGAGAAGCATATAGCTTCTGCTCATATTCTATTTGGAGAAAACTAATCACACAATCCTGCTTTGATTCAAGGAGACTGGGAAAAGTAGTCTCCAGCTGGACAGTTGCCCACTGTGGAAAGGGAAGTACACATGTGTGGTGGTTAGCTAACTGTCTCTGCTATAGCCAGATAACCCACAGAACCCAGAACTGGGGCTTATCTGAGGAAAAGTAAAGATCTAAGGAGAAATTACAAATACAGTGAAAAATAATTTTCATGTGAAGAAAGAAAAGAGTATTATGTGAGGGTAGAGAAGAGAATTGAGGTGTTACAATACTATAAAATTTTTACGAGGGGATTTCTTATACCTTCCCTTCTAAGTTAACCTGAAGCTCCTGCTCTCTGGACTCCTACAAGCTATATTTCTTTAGGATATGAAAAAGTACGATCTCTCCATGAGACTACCATGGAAGAGAAACTGAAAACTGGATTTCTACTAGCTCCTGCCAGTGTTTTTAAACGAATGAACACACAAATATGTTCTGACAGTTGCAAGAACAGGATAAATAATGAAGTAGATCCAGAAAAAGATATTGTCAGCTAATTGTTCTCTGCTACTTTCTTACGTTCCCTTGGATGTCTGTTACAAATGAAGTTTTTAGTAAATGTAGTTTTCAAGGTAGCCTGACATCTTACCTAGGAATTTGGCAGCCCTGTGTAATGAGCTGCCAGAGAATGGGATGGCAGGTAATGAAGAATTGAGTGCTCTAAACTCCCTTCCTCCTCTTTGACTTCATGTTCTTATTATTAAGAAGTGGGTCATGAACAAGAAGAGAACTTTATTCAAGTGTCGTGACAGATCAGCTGCCAAAGTATATTCCTGGGTTGGAAGAGACAGAAAATCACAAAGTCCTGCAGGGCATGGATCATAGAGGGAATATCAAGGTCACAGACAATGGCCAGATTGGCAGCCATAAGCCTTTCTCCTTCTGAGAAGTTTGGTTTTCCCACAGAATCCATGACCTGGGATACTGGCCACACCAGAATAGAGAACATAGACTGGAAAGAAATGGGTGGTGTCATGTCAGGTGGAGATCAGTAGAGTCCCAAACTATGAAATACAAGAGTCTAAATCCTTCTCAGGACAAATATTCAGGGGATAATATTCTAATATGATGCTCTGTAACTTGTTAGAAATGAAAAATAAACAGCTGGTGGCACTTTTCCATAAGTCAGGGTGGCTGTGGGACATGTTCTCACCCACTTAGTTGCCAAAAAGACTTCCAACTAGGTTGCCATGGAGACAACCTAGAAATCAAAGACATGACTTAAATTATTAAAATCTACTAATCCAAGAAGGAGAAACTCTGATTGAATAGGTTTTTACTGAGACTGGCAATACTTATCTCAGGGAAAATGAAGAATTAAAATCTTTTTCTACATTGTTTATGAGCTGTGACACCAGGTTTATATCACTGTATTCACTATTAGTTTAGACATAGAGATTTTTATAGCACAGTAAATTCTTTCAGTTTATCAATGTAAACGTGATTTATCATGTATATTAGTCTCACACATAACAAATGTGTTAATCAATGCCCCCCCAACAAATAATCTATGTTCTATCCCAGTTCAATGTCAGAAGATGGCATAAGAATAATTCATTGGTAGGAAAATCTGCCATTTGACTTGTGATGCTGGTGGCTTGTGAATTAAATACAGTCATGAACATAAAACAGCTTTTGCACAGAAGGCCACCCTGTTCAAAGTCTATCCCCCAGGAATCTAGAGAGCATCTAGATAGAATTCTAGATTCTAGGGCTTAGGTATTCAGTGGCACTGAGATGAGTTAAAGGACAATGTCTACCACTAAACACCCTTGCTTAGGCCAAGTAGAAAACTTGATGTATTAGATAGATGGTACGAACTTGTATCTTCCCAAATCCCTCCTACTTAAAATTGCCTGCCTCACTAGTATAATAATCTCTGCGCTTCCTAACTACTCAACCAGAAAACATGATCTTAGAGTCATTCTTTTGCTTTAGACAGCAAATGTACAGCCAGTGTCTCCAGAGGAATAAGGAAACTCAAAAAAACCACTTTGGTTGTTGACAGAGAAGACAGACAACCACCAAACAGGTATTGTGGACCAAAGCAAATCCTTGTAAGACTCATCAAACAATAATGGGTGAACAAGAGGTTCTCCTTTCAGAGAGGAAAGGAAGGCAGAAGTGGTATGAAATTTAAGGAATACTTACCTCCTAGGTCTTCTCTCTTAGAAACAAAATGGCACCTTATATGTAGTGGAAATTAACTAAATTTACTAAAAATGAAGGGATTCCATTCCTCTAGCATCCAATTCCTCTTCCTGACAGTACCTTCCTCTTTCTTCTATCCTTTCCCCCATGTCCTCAACCTACAGTTGTTTCTAACCACCACTGCAACAAACTATAGAAAAGAAAAAGATAATAAATAATGGAAACTGCCAATATCCATTCATCCTTTCCTCCTCACTTAGAGAATCCCAATTTTGTTTTGGGAGGCAATATGAGCACAGAGAAATATCCATCTCCTCAGACTCAATTCCACTGTGGAACACCATGGAACATAGTTCTGGCCAGTAAGATGTAAGTGGAGTAGGGAAGCTCTTGTTTTGCTGCTAAAAGTATTTTAAAAGTATTTTATTCTCCTCCTGCCCTTTCTTTCTTCCTTTCTTCTAGAATGGAAATACAAAGCTGTATTGAGCAAAAGGTTAATAGAACTTTGTTATCATCTTATATCAGGAGTAGGAAAACCATGGCCCAGGGGTACTAGTGGGGGGCTAGAAGGTGCCTTGGTTTTTAAAGTTTCCCTTGAGGACCCAGATTAGACTGCAGACTAATTGTTATGTAAAAACAATAAAGCTCTTTTGATGAAGACATTATGTCTGTTTTATGCCACTAAAAAGTAATGTTGTCCAATATGCCATGGCTGTTATTTGACAGTGTGAGAATTTCCATGAGCGGAGACACATTTAAATATCAGGGAATGATGGAAGAGATGCCCAAAGGTACATGTCTATACCAAATCAGGAGCTGTGGCTTAATGGCTTGGCAGGATTGTCAAGGATTTGGAAGGAACAAGGTTAGAAAACTGGTGGCTAGGAGGTCTAGGAAGGAGGTATGTAGACAGCTATTTTTGAATAGACACAGAATGTGAAAAATATTTTTGTCCCATGTGAATGATCTCAGAGGATTTTAACATACAGGTGGTTTGGACAGCCAATCCATAAAGAGTCATCAGCCTCTCTCTCCAGCCACCCCTGCCATTGTCCAACAGGCTCATGAACAAAATGGCCATGGCAGCAAGGATGGAGGTTATGCATGGGCTCAAAACCACAGGCTTCCACTTGCCAAGGCCAACCTGGCTTCAGCTACCGCCGAGTGCCCAATCTGCAAACAGCCAGCAACTATGTGAATGGATTCGGAAGCAGACCTTCCTACAGTCAAGCCTTGAGATGATTACAGCCCCAGCCAACAGCTTCACTGTAACTTCATGATAAACCCAGAGATAGAAACATCCAGCTGAGCTGCTTCCTACTTTCTAACACACAGAAACTCTGATATAATAAATGTTTATTATTTTAAGCTGCTAATCTTGAAGTAGTTTGTTACACAATAGTAGATAACGTATACTTAGAGTGAAAAACACTGTGACCAGAGAGTCTCAGATAACCTAGATGTGATAGTGGTAAAGAACTCCAAGAGATATACTCAAGGTTTTTTTTAATTTTAGTTTTCTATCTTGGTATTTTTTTTTAATTCTTACATTATGTGACAAATAGAAGCATGCCTTATGGCTAGAGTTAAGTAGCTGATTTCCAAAAAATGAAATTTCTTTTTTATTATTTCCCCAGAAGATTATATCTGGATATTGACAGCTTGGAGAAAGTTCCCCTTAAGTGCCATCTCTTTCACCTGTCAGCTGTCATCCAAAGCACCATGATGATGATAGGAACTTATAAAAATAAAAGAGAGAGTGAATGATCAGAGTCATAGAAACAGCTGTGTGACATCTCTGACGCAGTAATAGCCAAGAAAAATGAAAATTTATAATGGCTATGAGAGTTAAAATTGAGAATTCATAAAACCATGATGAATAAAACCAGGATGAATAGGAACATTTCAACTTCTAATTCTTTCTCACTCTGATTGATTTGCCCTTCCTATAGAACAGAGTGCAGCCACCTCTGAGTGACCAATGGACTCTGACATGAAACCAAACCCGACTTCCACAGATCTTTTAATCAGGAATAATTTTTATTCATGTATCAGTCCCCAGCCAGCTGACACTCAAAGAGCAACCACAATCACTTTCAACGGATTTATTTCCAGGTATAAATCTATGTCTTTTTAATTGCATTTTTGTTGTTGTTGTTCAGAAAAAGATTAATTCCGTGACCTTGCAATATAATTTTCCTCTTTGATTTTCTAACAAAGAAAATAGGTCTTTGGAGAAATCATCACTATGGACAAGTTTCTTTTATCAGAAAGCTATTTATTCTCCTTTCTCTCCTATCTAGTAAAGATACAGATCTTGTACCTTAGCTCCAGAACTAGTGTCCTTATCTCAAGTCTTTAAGATTTAATCTATTTCATTTTCTACCTTAGGTCTGCAATTATTCACTACAAATCACTTGCAAATAACCTTTGGTTACTTTATCACTTCCGGATGTCAAGAGATCACTGCAATTTTTACCTCAATATTATCCTATAGGAATTAAATTTAAAAACAATGTATGATCTTCACTGTGGCAGTTGTCACATCTCCTCAAAGAATGTGTTAAACTACCCATTGGCATGGTTTTCAGATCTAGGGACACCAGTTGCTCGTGAGCTAAAATCAATTTGCCAAGTAATGAAACAATCATCCTTACCCATTTCCCTAGTATTTTCCATATTCAATGGAAATTCTGACCTCTTCTTTCTGTCTTCCTCTAAGCAAATGATTAAAGACAAAACACTGACCTTGGGTCTCCAAGACCCAGACTCTCCAAACTTCACCTAATGTCACCTGACCTTTTTCTATTTAAGATTGGTTGTAAGGCCCTACAATTACACAACCAGCAAAGGCAGACACAGCATTAATAGTTAAGATAGGAAACCAAGCTAACAACTTTGCTTCAAAGTTTGGGAAAATGTCTGAGATAGGAATCACAGGAGAGGGAAAGCACTCAAGAAATGTAATTTCTTACCATTTTATTTAGCTTATGCATATAAATACATGGTATATTCATTCCGAGTTTGTAGTAACAAATTACTCCAATGTTGGTGACATCAAACAACAGAAATTTATTCTTTCACAGCTATGGAGGCCAGAGGTCTGACATCAAGGTGTCTTGGAAGTTTGTGCAGGAGCATCTTTCCCTGCCTCTTCCTGCTTTTGATGGTTCAAGGCATTCCTTGGCCATCATTCCAATACCTGCCCCTGTGGCCCCACTGTCTCCTTCACTTTTCTGTATCTTCTCTCCTATCTGTCTCAAATAACCCTCTTTGTCTTGCAATTGGATTTAGGGCCCATCTGGGTAATCTAGGATAATGATCTCCTAATATCAAGATCTTTAATTACATCTGCAAAGGCCCTTTTCTCAGCTAAAGTAACATTTACAGGTTCCAGGAATTTGACATGATCATTTTTCAGATGCTCATACATGAGTATATGGATAAAGGTAGGGACATACACTCAGGGGAACCTATTTCTGTGCTGGTTGAAGAATGAGATATTGGATCAGTTGAGTACAACCACAGCAGGTTAGCATTTTTTGATGTCTGCTTTGTGCTCGTCATGTGTGATTCTGTGAAAATACAGAAATTTTAAAACCTGGTTCAATTTTCAAACTGTTAGAATAGAATAAAATACACTTGATGCTAGAAACCTGCTAATGCACAGAAAAGAAAGAGCATGTGGGCACATGAGTTAGAAAGAACAGAGTTTAAATCCTGGCTGTACTGAACTCCAGTTGTATGATTATGGGTGAGTTAATTTGTTCATTATTTTTTTAAAAAATAAATAAATATTGTGGTTATAAGAGTAGTTTGGAGAGATGTATGGAGAGGGAAACTAACCACTGAAGTAGAGCCTTGCTATGGTCCATGGGAGAAAGGGGATTTAACGCCTACTCATTAGCACTCTTAGGTATGTTATACTTTCGACTTTATTACCACCTCACAATAATGCTAAGGCATAGCTGTGTAATCCGCAATATATAGGTGAGCAGAGAGGGTGAATAACTTGCCCGAAGTCTCACAGCTGTTGACCAATACAGCTGGAGCCCAAATGCAGCTCTTTCTGACCACAAAGTCCATTGAAATGAGAAAAATGATTAGGATGTGTTGACTAACCTTATCATGCTAATCATTTTATAATATCTAATCATTAAAATGTGCACCTTAAACTTACACAATGTTTAATATCAATTATATCTCAACAAAACGGGGGAGGGAGAGAAATTGTAAAAGCGCTCTTTTGTGCATTCAATGGGAGTTGCATGCCCAGGTTATGGATAGAACATAATTCTTACTTGGATCAGGGAAGAGAGTAAAGAAAGGCACAAGGGCATTTAAAGCAGTGCAAAGACTTGAAAATCTAAATCAGTATCTAAAACTGGTTGGTGTCTACAATAAAGGATTAAATATGAGAGCTTGGGAAAAAATAGGAAAAATAAATGGTAAGGCTTATAGATTGAAGCTCACTGTCTAAAATATCCTTTCTGGTATTTATTCAGATGTCACCTGTGACATGTTGGCCATGTTCAATGCATAGTGAGAGGTCCTGAGATGTGTAAGAGAATAGATAAGTCACAGCTCTAGCCCTCAAGAAGCAACCGAAAATATACTAGGTCAGTCATCTGGAGGTTTGGCCGTGGGGCAAGAGGAATCCAAGTTAGCATCAAATTAGGAACTTCCCAGTTATCTCCTATCTCAAGTCTGAATATCTAGAGTAGAGGGGTCCTAAATGTAGCCACAGATTTTGTATTTTGTTCCCATTCCATAGGATCTTCCCACCTCAACCACAACCTGCTGCCCAAGCTTTCTGCTAACTCTACCTCCACCCCACCTCCAGCCACCTACCACATTCTGAAGGGAGGAACTGGAAAAGTCGTCCTGAATTCTAACCACTGAGCTAGGCGACCTCACATACTTGCCTAGTTCTTACCAGTCCCCTTGGGAGTTGTAACCAGTTACTGGTTCTTCTCACATGAAGGCCAGACCCAAATATCAGTCAAGATGCCGGTGCCTTTGCCCTTTTGTGATTCAGGCCAGATCTCTGGGTAGTAACACCAGCCTGGATTTGATTGAAGATTTTTCACATTTGTTCAGACTTTGCTGCAAGGGACAGGGTACCTGCCACTTCTGTCCTGATAACTTTTTCTATTCCCATCCATCTGGCCCTCTCACAGCATATGCCTAGCAGCACTGAATGGAGGTGTTTGTCAAGTGACTGAGATGCACAGGGAGCTGTATAACAAATGAAGTAAATTAACAAGGAGCTACCCAAAGGATGAATGAAATGAGCAGGGTAGTGTATAACAAACGAGTGAAAAGACCAGGGAAGGGAAAGTTTGGAGGTCTCAGTGAGGGTGGAGAGCTAACACAGGCAGAGGCAGGTACATGGGCTGTGGCAGAATAACAGAATCACTGAATTTAGAGGGTTCTATTTCCTTACATGTCTGTCTTCACATTAGTGAGTCAACTTCTTTCATGTATTTGAAGAAATTTTTTTGTCATATTATTCTCAGGTCACCTAAAATAGAGGTGGGGTCAGCACTCAAAAAAACAAAGTACTCCTGTGATTTAAAAACAAGCTATTTCCCAGGAAGAGATGGGTGGGTTAAACTGTTCTATACATGTTCTGCTCAACCATATCAATTTCCTGGGTGGGTTGTTTTCCTAACAATTGTAGAGAAAGTGACCCCAAGATTCCCAGAATCAATCATGGCTAATCTCAATAGTGTGTTATTCCAGGAAATGCTCTGATCTAACAAAGGTTTCTTTCAAATGACACCTCGATTGCCTAAAATTTATACCTACCCAATGCCCTGTTACCTTCTGTGATTCTGAGTCAGTGATAATTTTCTTGAGTTTTCTGAGCTTTATTATTAACAGAGCCAAATCCAAAGAGGAGGCAAAACAGGTTAAGGGGACATCTCTCCTCTCATAATTCACAGAGTGTCAGTATAAATCACCCAGACGATGACAGATAATTACAAAACAGTATTTATAGCTAATGCCTAAGTATTCAATCCAGTTTATGGATTAGACTCTCCTGCCCCATTACTTTACCTATTTTCTTTCCATCTCAGTGCTTCCCATAATCACCAAATATTAGATTAGCAAGAAACAAAAATAAAACTCAAACTAGTCTGTGAAGAACCTAGGGTCTCAAAGATGGTTGGTAAGGATTAAAGCAATTGACATTTTTGGATTAGCATAAATTTCTACCATCCCTGCTTTCCCTGTGTTCACCTGTGTTTACTAGCATAGTAATCCTTTCAGATGCTCCACAAAGTAAATACTTATACCTAAGGCTCTTCTCCGCATCTAGGGTGAGGCCATGGTGAAATGACATGACTTGGTATGAAAAAAGACAGTTGTACTAATTTCACATGAAAGTCAGAGGAACAAGAATGGATCTGTGCCTTGCAACTCCCACGGCCCACAGACTGTATAAAAACCACACCCAAAATGTACACCCATCCCAATGCTGAAATGCCCTGAAAGCTTCAATCAAGAGACCTTTCCTGGAACAGATCTAGGAAATGTCACCCATGGTGGGCCTACATTCTCCCTCTTAGGAAGGACAGCACATTTATTCCACACAAATTTAAGAGATTTCATCTTTCCTGTTTCTTTCTTTGGCATTTTCCAGGCAAGTAGATCTGAGGGTGAACTTTAAAGTGTGATTCGATTACAGGATTTTTATACTGGTTGTGAGGCATTGCTTCCCTCAGTTACCCTCTGTCCTCTTGAGTCTGCAGAGTGGTGATTTGGACCTGACTCACTTGCTCTGCAGGGGAGGATAAAAATGATGGTCATAGTAATGCCTTTTGGCATTTACCAAGAATTTGCCATCCACAAGGCACTGTACCAAGTTCTCTGTGGTTTATTTTATGAGCTGATTACTATAAGGCACAACCAGGAAACGGCTCTATTTTTCTCCTGTTACTGGCATGCTACATCAAAGCTTACTGTGCCCCCCAGACAACATCTCAGGCAGTTCCCACCACTTTAATGCAATTTAAGACTCACTCCCAGGTATTAAAAATTTCAGTAGTATCATATAAAAACAGCAATATCATATCTTATTTACAATTTCTTCCTTGCTTCCTAATTCAGTTCTGGCCCATGGGCCAAACACATACCATAGGTACATGATCTAGTCTCTCACACCATTTCCACCTTTCACTTTCCATCTTTGCCCTCTTCCACACTCAGGGAGGCAGGGAGGTGGGGACGATGAAGGGGAGCAAACTACAGAAAATCCCCCTGAGATCACTGTAGCCAGACATCAAGCCTTCAAGTTATATAGGGGCCCGTCCTTCAGAGCCTCCCTGACAGACGTGTTGAATTTGGCACTGACCGGTTCTCTGACCTGGGCCCTGGGCTCTCTGGACAGCCTCTTCCAGTCCCCCCCCCCATCTCCTATTCTCAGCAGTCCAGCCTTGGCCTCTAATTGCTGCTGTCTCCCTCCCCCTTGCAGGTGCCCTTTTGGGGGAAGATCCCTTCAAGATGGCTGGTAGCCTGTTTACCTCTACTGGTGATGGTGATGGGAACTCAAATGTCATTATAGATTGGCCCAGATGCAGTGCTCCCCTGCCCCCCTTCTCTACCTCTGAGGGCTGTTCCAGACAGCCTACCCACTTCATAACTCTCTATGAAGGAGGCAGGCATCAATCTTACTCTCCAATCCCAGGGACACGTGAAGTTTCCCATACCTCTCTCTCTCTCTATGCCCCATCCCAAAAGTAAACTACCCACCAGGCCTCTGCCAGGATTGAGAGACCAGCACTCCCTTCTGTAGGACTGCTAGTCTCTACAGTGGTCCTCTTGGAAAGGAGTTGCGGCGGGGGGGGGGGGGGGGGGGGGGGGCGTAGTGTTTGGAACAACCCGGAATAAAAGCCAAAGAGTTTTCCATTAGTATGGATTTCTTTCAATAAAATCCTTTCAAATGTCTTTTCTTTTTTTATGAGCAAAAACAGATGAAACAGATTGTTACTTGCTGATCATATTCATCATCTTTTAGTAAGACTGCCCTAGATGTGTCTCTCCCTTGTCTTTAGAATGTAAAACTTCACATTCCATATCATGTTCTATTATACATATCCAACACAGATGCCCACTTCCCTTTATTGCTCATATTCCAGGTCTCATTAACACATGGAGACAAGCATACAGCTTTACACAGCTCTAAGTGGTCACTCAGGAGCAGTCTTCAGCATCAAGGATTCATACCCCATCCTTCCCAGCTTCCCCTGGGCAATTACTCACAGTCCTGATGTCCACACATGGAAATCCCAACTCTATCTACCCATAGGATGAAGCTTCCACTTTAAGATACAAAGGAGATGGGGCACAAGATTCCCTTTTCTCTTTACCACCCTGTCTTTCATATCCCCAGAAAGCCATAACAGGCTGTACATACATGAATTTCTTCACTAAACAAATTTTTAAAGGGAATTATAACTTGGGAGAAGGAGAGATTAATTGTAACTATTCCCAGAGTCTAGAGGAAAAGTCCCCAAGAAAATCAGCCCTTCACAAGAAGATCATTCATAGATGCTCCCCCCAGATTCTAACCTGGTTGCCCTACCTGGAGGGTCCTGATTTCCTCTCTCTGCAATCACTTATTTTTATAAGTTTCCATCCATGAATTCCATTCACCTCTCAATAAAACTACCCCTATCCACAGAGAGGAATATAACTTCCTGGATCTTACCTAATAAAAATATGTGTTTTTAAAGTGTTTATGTGTTTCATAAGTTTTATTATAAAATATTTCAAGCAATGATAACACTATAAAGTACCCTATTCCAAATATCCATGCATCCTCTGCTCAGCTTTATCAAATATTAACATTTTGCTATATTTGCTTCAGATTCTTTTTCTTAAAAAGAAACATTTTACAAGTGTGGCTGAATCTCTACCACTCCACCACCCCAAATCCTGCACCCATTCTGTATTCTATCCCCAACCCCACTGTGACAAGATGCTCTACAGGATATTATGTTCTGCCTCATATTTTTCCTTAGGCTTCAATCAATCAGGCTATACTATCCTATGGTTTGCTTTCCATGGTATCAGCAGGATGTCCATGCTTCTCAAAACAATCTGGAGGGGACGGAATCCCCTCAAGATGCCACTGTATAAAGTGGACACAGGGTCTTTCAGGCTGGGTTTCCCTTGTGATTTCCCATTCATTTATTCATTTATCAATAAGTGTATGTGCCAGGCACAGTTCTATAGCCTGGGAACACAATAATGAACAAGACTGGCAAAACCACCACACCTAAAGAACTTGCATTCCTATGCAGGAAGAGAGACAATAAAAACGTAAACCAAGGATCACGGGGCACCTGGGTAGCTCAGTAGGTTGAGCATCTGACTCTTGATTTCCACTCAGGTCATGATCTCACAGCTCATGGGAAAGAGCCCCACAGTGGGCTCTGTGCTGACAGCACAGAGCCTGCTTGGGATTCTCTCTTTCTCTGTCTCTCTCTGCCCTTCCCCCACTTTCTCTCCCTCCCTCAAATTAAATAAATAAACATTTAAATATATATATGTATATAAATGATGGGTGCCTGGGTGGCTCAGTCAGTTGAGCATCCGACTCTTGATTTTGGCTCAGGTCATGATCTCAGGGTCGTGGGATTGACTCCCACACTGGGCTCCAAACAGAGTGTGGAGTTTGCTTAGGATTCTCTCTCTCTCTCTCTCTCTCTCTGCCTCTTTCCCCCGCTTGTGTGCTCTCTCTATATATAAAATAAAATGAAGTATAAAGTATAATAAAAGTAAAATAAAAAATATTTAAAAATATAATAAAATATATATGGTATATATACATATACCAATAGATCAAATAACCATTACCAGATAATGGGTAAATGTTTAGTAGAAAAGGGGGAGAAAACCATGATTGTAGGATAGAGAGTTATGAGAAGCAAGAGGGGTCATTTAGCTAGGAGGGGTGGCCAGGTCCTCTCTCTTAGGAGATGACAATGGACCTGCCTAGGACTTAGATGATGAGGGAAAATCTGGAAGAGACATGTTCCAGGCAGAGAGGACCACGAATGTCAAGTCACAGATCCAGGATTGAATTGAGAGTTCATCAAACGGAAGGACAACCTATTGTGCCTGGCGTCTGGAGGGAGGAGAAGACAGGAGGCAGAGCAGCCCCCAGAGCCTGGGCGGCTTGTGAGATCAGGCACGTGCAGTCAGCGCAGGTGGGGTCAAGGCTGGGGTGATGGGAAGTAGCATCAAAACCTGGCTCAGAGTTGACATCTGCACTTGCTGCATCATAATTAGCAATATAGCCCCTCTGACCTTTGGACCCTGTAAGACACTGGTGGGCAGAATAGAGTCTGGCTCTTTTCCTGCTTGCCCCAGACCCTACAGAATCAAGAAGTGGGCCTTAATGTACCTTAATGGTACCTTTCAATAGTTTTCTCAAGAGACTCCATTAAATGGCTCATTCTAAGAGCCCTATTATATTCTTCCCAGAAGTCTTGACTCTAATTAGTCTGGGAGAAGAGGAACAGGATGGCCTGTCTTCTCAATATATAAGCATTCCTGCATCTAATCCCCCAGCAACCCAGTGACGAGGGTATCACAAACCCTGTTTTTCAGGCAAGCCATCTGAAGTTCAGAAAGTTTCATCAGCTCCTCAGAGGGGCACAAAGCCACACCCAAAATCAAACACACTACTATTTCAGTGAAACATGAATACATACACTAGGTAAGATAAAGATCATAGATACCAACATGTCAGTTCTGGTCAAGTTTTACTACCAAATAATTACCTTTTTAAAAATCTCTTTGTTTCAATGCTTTTGGATGCAAGGGATTACGAACCTATGCTTGGGTGACCCTAATGTGCTCATCGGTTAACTGGGAAACAAAACTATCCTGACTGGGTCACAGATTTCCTGGGAAAAACAAAGGTAACAAGAGCCATCACTGAATACTTCCTATATAGTAAGCATTGTTCTAAGTCCGTCTAAACTCTCACAACCCTAGCAAGCAGGTAGGTACTTTTACTATTCCCTTCCAGCAAAGGAAATGAAGCACAAAAAAAAAGGTTAAGTAACCTGCAGAGCCAAGATTTGAATGCAGTCAGTCACCAGAGACTGGAGTGCATAAGCCACTGCCCTGCACCACCTCGTGGAAATGGGGACTCTGAAAGGAAGCCTAGACTAAGAAACAACATGATGCAAGGCAGTGAGTGAAAAAGGAATTGCACCTGTCACTCCACAAAAAAGATGTTCCCGCTGCAACCCACAAGCAGGGTGTGAAGGCTCCCAGTGGAATGAGGGACTGACAGCCTATCAGCCAGAGGTCAGACCATATCTGTGACACAGCGAACTTTCAAATGGCCAGATCTCTGGCCACCAAGCCCATGTGTGACCTCCTGGCACGAGCTACTTCAGAAAGACCCATGATGTCTCGTCTGGTGAGAAAGGGAAAGGGCTCTGTGACACAGGAATACAAAAAAGTGGCATTCATTCGCAGGCTGAACTACTGTTAGAATCACATCCATAGCAGGGAGATATTGCCACAAAAGTAGAAATTGACATTTGCTCATGACCATGTCCAGCTTTCTCCCTATTGAAAAAATAAGTACAGGAGAAGACGGAGGCCTCTGGGGAGATAAAATGTCTCCCTTCCTGCTTATTTCACTTTTAGGTTTCTTGCTATAGGAATAGGGAGTGGGGGTTGCCACAGAAAGAGAGTCCTTGTCCTTCCAAACAAGCAGAAATCATGCTTTGCCTGGAAATTTATGAAGAAACACTTGCTTAGAATCTAGTCCTTATTCATGAGTTTTCATCATTACACACATAAAATATAATCACCATTTGTTGAACCCTGGCTAAGCTCTTTGCAGGCATTATGGTGGAGAGTCTCAGACTGTTGAAAGGTGGGCATTATTAACACCATTTTACAGAAAATAAACCGAGCTGTCCTTCAGTTGTGGGCAAGATGCTCAGTCTGCTGCTTTGCACGATTACCTCGCATTTCATGCGATGACACCAAAACCCTAAGGCACCTTTATCCCCGTGTGACAGGCATGCAGGCCAAGGCTCAGATATGGAAAGTAGCCATTTGTGATGTGCAAGACTTTGGAGGCAGGCAGCCTGGTTTGAACGTACTGGCTAAATGGACACCTAAGTTCCTGAAATCTCCCCAAGCCTTATTTTTCTCCCCCATAAAATGGGCCAGGGCAGTTCCTAGGAGTGGAACATCTCAGACATCCACGATCACACAAGTGGCCTACATCTTAGTAAAATGCAGGCTCTGATTCAGGGGATCTGAAGCAGGTTCTAAACGCTGAATTTCTCACAGGTTCCTAGTAATGCCCATGCAACTGATCTGCGGACCACATTTTGAGGAGAAAAGCTATATAGGGTTTTTGAGACTTAAATGAGATTTGATGCACATAAAGTTCTCAGCACAGGGGCACTTGGGTGACTCAGTTGGTTAAGCAACCAACTCTTGATTTCGGCTCAGATCATGATCTCATGGTTCATTAGTTGAAGCCCTGCATGAGGTCCTGCACTGCCAGTGTGGAGCCTGCTAAGGATTCTCTGTCTCCTTCTCTCTGCCCCTCCTGTGTGCTCATTCTCTCCCTCCCACCCTCCCTCCCTTTCTCTCTCTCTCTCTCTCTCTCAAAAATAAATACAAACTTTTAAAAATTAAAAAAAAAAAGTTTTCAGTGCAGTGCCTGGCACATAGTAAGCATTCAATAATTATTAGCTGATATTATTATTATTATCAGCTCTAAATTATTGGGTGGCTCAAAGCTAATGGTTGGATATTCTATAAAGTCTTCTTTATAATGTTCTGGAAAGTTCTTGAAAGAACATGGTAACAGGTAGAGCAGTGTGGTGTAATGAAAAAGCATTGGAGTTAAGATAAAAAGATCTGGATTTGAATCCTGGTGTTACCCTTTGGGCAAGCTTGAAACCTCATAAGATCTTTTTATTTTTTTAACATTTATTTTTAAGACAGAGAAAGACAGAGCATGAGTGGGGGAGGGGCAGAGAGAGAGGGAGACATAGAATCTGAAGCAGGCTCCAGGCTCTGAGCTGTCAGCACAGAGCCCGACACGGGGCTCGAACTCATGAACTGTGAGATCATGACCTGAGCTAAAGTTGGTCACTTGACCGACTGAGCCACCCAGGCACCCCTATTTATTTTTATTCTTTTTAATGTTTATTTATTTTTGAGAGAGATACATACACACACACACACACAGCACAAGTGGGGGAGGGGCAGAGAGAGGGAGACACAGAATCTGAAGCAGGCTTCAGGCTCTGAGCTGTCAGCACAGAGCCCGATGCAGGGCTCGAACTCACAAACCGTGAAATCATGACCTGAGCCAAAGTTGGACACTTAACCAACTGAGCCACCCGGGCACCCCAGAAACCTCATAAGATCTTTTAAGATAATAATAGAACTAGTTGAGGGAACTGTTGTGAGAATCCAATGTAACAGCATCTGGGAAAGTTCTCGAAAGTAAGCCCTTCAGGTACTGTGTGTGGAAGGTAGAAGGTGGTCTGATTCTTTCTGTCCAAGTGTAAACATTTTCCAGCCACTAGCCCCACACCACCTCTCTCTAGGATGTCAAACTGCTGGTGTCTGTGATGTCAGGAGACACAGAGGGTAATGCAGACCAACCTTGACATCTGGTGGGAGAAACAGATACGAGCCATTTCACATGCTGCCTCTACTGTGCATGCATAAGGTCATGGAAGAGGAGGAGGAGAGCCTTTAGGAGAGAAAACTGCAGAAGAGAGATAAAAACCCTGGCCAGCTGACCCAACCCTCAGCCCACACTATATTCCCTGCACCATGCTTCCTCCTAAAAGTCACACTGAAATAGTTGGTTCATGCACGATGCTAACAAATACTGAAGGCAGTGAGGGGCTGGCCCCAGATCTGAGGTCTCACTCTCAGAGGGATAAGACCATGAGAGCTAGATTCAGGTTGGGGCCTGGGGAGAGCAACCCAAGAAGGCATCTGCCTGATTTCCATTTCGGTCTAAGGTAGAGGGAGGGAAAGGACAGGTACCCACATGCAAATGTGACTTGGCACCTTGAGAGCTGCCCTGTGGTCCATGTGGGACACTTGGGAATCAGAAGGAACAGACCAATAGATTTCTCAAGGTTTATGGATGGTTCCCAATGCTATCATTTGAAGGTTTCATTTCATTCAAACATGGCAGGCAACCTAGCAGAAAAGATAGGCCAAATTTACAAGTTAACAGTTTATAAAACTGTTAACAAAGAGTAGGCATCTATATGAAATTATATATTTGGTACTGTAACAAAATGGCTACCATCTTGAGCAAAAGAATCAATATTAGAGTTGAAAATGTGAAACTGGGTTCAGATTCCAGCCTATATTGCTGGTTAATTACAGTAAAACCGAATGCTTAGCAGCATGACCTGGGAGCCTGCAGACATTTGGAGGTGGGCAGCCCTCATGAGTCAGACGACAGGAGTCCAAACCCTGACTCAGTTTCTTTCTAGCTGTGTGATCTCAGACAAGTTAATTAACCTTTCTGGGTCGTACTTCCCTTGCTCATAAAAATGAGGCTAATGATAGAACCTACCTCATAGGATGGTTGTTAGGATTAAGTGAGTTGATATCTGTAAAATGCTTAAAATAGTAAATAGACAACAGTAAGCACCAAATAAACAAGCTCTTATTGTTTGACCTTAACAAATCAATTGACCTTTCTGAGTCACTTTTCCTCAGCTGTAACAGAATAACATGCTAACAGTGAAAACAAACAAGGTATGCGACATATTCTGAAAAAATAAAACAACTAGATAAGCCTGTGAAATGATACAATTTTTAGTATTACAAAAGAGGTTTTTAATTTTGTGCCACATTTCTATTCGGTAAATGGGAGCCTCCGCGTGCATTGTCTCTGGAATGAATATTCTATGATTTCTCTAAATGTCTGACATCTCCTCCAGGGCCTCGACCTGCCAAGAGCTTTTGTTCTACCACATCCAGAGGTCATTGGGAGGAGGAATCAATTAATACAAATTTGAAAAGAATACGAACTCTAAGTTAACCCACCGCTTGGAGCAGGAACCAATCTGTGACAAAATAAGTCCCTCCCAAAGGTGTAACCCCCTATTTTAAACAAATTTTCTTTGTCCTCTACACAAGTCCAAATCCTTGACAGGCACAAGATATCAGACTGAGGGAGCTACTGAGCTCACGCTTTGGATCCACACTAGACTTTGAAGTCACCGATTTAATGAGGGAGTGATTCTGACTGGGCTGAGTTCTATGTACACAGCGTCCTTGATACAGAAAGGTGATCCTGCCAACCCACTGTGGGCAGAGAGCTTATTCTCATACAAGAGATGGATTTATACCACTTCCTGCACACTGGGGACCACCCCACCCAAGTGATCAAATAATACATGTCTACAAAAACACCAAGAAACAGTCTGGGGTCCTCAGTTCTTCCCCAAGAAGGAAGCAGTGTTTTATCATCTAATCCAAAGTGACACCCAGTCCTCCTGCCCTATGCTGTTGGTCACACAAACCAACCCTGGTACAACGTAGGGACTAAGGACATGATGGTGTGAACACCAGGAACTGGGGACCATTGGGGGCCACCTTGGAGACCTGATAAGGTTACTGGCAAAATCAGTAAGTTCTTAACTGTAAAGGTCCTAGAACAGTATCAGTACTCAGTGTAAGGACTCAGTAAAATGTTAACTATTACCATCGTGGTGGTGGTGGTGCTGTTGTTGACAGCATTAAAGGTTCAGTTGGTGACCATGAAATGTCGACACCAGCCAAATCGCTCAGAAAATCAGCTCCACCCCTGAACTCATTAACAACTTAATCTAACCAGTCTACATACACGATTTTCTCTGCAACTTGCCCCTCAGTTTCTTTGCTTTTCAAGTGTGTTCCAAGTATCAAATGTAGCACACAAACCTTAAAAGGAAGTCTCCTCCTCCCCTGATCATTTGACAGATTTATAGATGGACATATCAGAATACCCAAAAGAACTCTTTAGGAGTTTTGATTCTTTCACATAATAAGAAACCTGAATAAAGGTGGTGCCAAGTTTGGCTCAGGGATTCAATGTGTCATCAAGGATTCAGGACTTCTCCACCTCTCCCACCTGCCTTTTTTGGTGCAAGAGTGGTGGATCCCTTTGTGACAGCAAGAGGGCTATAGTGAATTTAATCACAACGCAGTGCAAAGGCAGGAGGGGAGGGCGCTGGGGCACATGGACAGTAAGAGAACTTTCCTGATAGGTCTCTGTATTGTTCAGTTGTTTTTTTTTTTTTTTTTTTCAAAAATTCTTTTTAATCCAGGAGGAAAGTTTTTCCAGAAACTTCCCAATGGACTTTCCCTTGCATTTCATTAGTCATATGTCAGTCATATGCTGACCCCTAGCTGCAAGGAAGACCAGAAAATTATCTGATATTTTCTGAGATGGTGGCCTTCATCAGAGCCATCTTGAGAGAACAAAGTGGGACCTGGCCGTTGGGGCAGTAACCAAAAGACTGTCATGCTCCTTCATGCAGGTTCTCTCATTTGAGCAACTTTGCTATCATTCTTTCTACCTAGAATAGAAATATGCATGAACCCGGAAGGCTGTGAACCAAGCAACTCATCTGAAATTGATTAAGTCTTATTTGCCTAACATCATCCAGAAATTGCACAGACCTGAATTTTGCAGATAAGCTTTCTCTAGAAGTGCTAAAGCTTACTGTATTTTTACCACTCTTATGACAGTCTTTACTGAAATGCTTTACCTCTATGTCCTATTTGGGGGGGTGTCTGAACATAACTTCACACTAACTGGGGGAACTTGGGTGGCTCAGTCGTTAAGGGACCAACTCTTGGTTTCAGCTCAGGTCTTGATCTCATGGTTCATGGGTTCGAGTCCTACATCAGGCTGTGTGTTGGTGGCACAGGGCCTGCTTTGGATTCTCTTTCTCTCCCTCTCTCTCTGCACCTCCCCTGCTCATACTCTCTCTCAAAATAAATAAACTTTAAAAACAATTAAAAAATAATAATTTTACACTTCCTGAATGGCAGAACTGCCATTATGGTTATCAATTATTGCACCAGGAATAAACACTCTAATACCCCAGGAGGCTCCCTCTGCTCCAACACCAAACTTCCCCATCTTGCTCAGCCTGCTCCAGGTAGTATATGCTGCACCTTAAAATATCTGTGGCTTCTGTGGAAGTGCCTTGTTTTCTGCTGCCACTTCCAACTCCTCAGAACTTCCAATGACAGTACCTGCTACTACACTTTAATCAAGACTTAGGACAGCATGGAAAAAGACCAGGAGAAAGCCTAAGGAGTCAGGCTTCCCTGCAGGGACACAGCAGTAAGGAGGCTGCCTCACAGATTGCAATGGAGCATTGGAGGACAGGTCTGAGTTGGTAGAAGGGATGTCACCGCTGGGTGCCAGGGGAGTGCAGGAGGTCTGAGACGGGACCTTGAATTCAAGGTCTCTCCATGGTGTTAGACAGGGCATCTTGGACCTAGGGGCTTTGGGAACTCAGTTCCTTGTTTGGCAATTGCTTCCAAAGTTTGAAATGACCTCAGTGTTCTCACTACTCAAGTGGGGGTAGCTTAGATAGCTTGCAAAGATGAATCAAACTTTACAATTAACCAGCTAAATTATTCTTCCTACCTCTCTGGTTTCACCTATGAATTTAATTCATGGAGGCGTATAAGCAGGACCCAGATTAGACTTCCTGGCCTCTCTGTGCCTGAGTTTAATTCCCTGGCTGCATCAAACAGCATCCTCCTTTGCAGGCAGTTTGATTGATGGCCTTGTCTTGGGAGGAATGTAAGGTTAGCTTTGGCAATCCCTTGTGTTCTTGATTCTCCTAGGGTGGAAGTGCTGTCTCAAGATTAAAACCCTCTGTGTTTCAAGGCACCTGGGTGGTGTTTCAGTCACTTAAGCATCTGACTTCAGTTCAGGTCATAGTCTCACAGTTTGTGGGTTCGAGCCCCGCATCAGGCTCTGTGCTGACAGCTCAGAGCCTGGAGCCTGCTTCAGATTCTGTGTCTCCCCTCTCTCTCTGCCCCTCTCCCACTTGCACTCTATATCTCTCCCAAAAATAAATAAAACATAAAAAAAAAACCTTCTGTGTTTCACATGCTGCTTTACATGATACACGGGAGGCAAAAAGAGGTTAAGTCTGTTGTGAGTTCTCACTACTTAAAGGGAAATATGGGTTAGCCATCGACTGGCTGGTGTTTTCTCACTTGGACTGGTGAAAGGGTCTTTGCTGTCATGCAGGGTTTAAATTTGCAAGGCAAGCACGTCATCCAATTGTTGCTTTCTCCCTACAAATCAGAGCAGAACTGTGTGGGATCAAGGATTTCTTCAGACAGGGGTTAACTGAGCATAGTTTAGCACATGGTTAACCAAATTAAACTTTGGTTATAAAAATAACTTCACTCATTCATCATGTACAGTCAATCTTCATTATTCATGGATTCCATGTTTGCAAATTCTTTGTAACCCCAAAATCAATATTTGGGGGGCTCTTGTGGTCATTTATAAAACTGTGCAGAGTGGCAAAAACTTCGAGTCACCTGATTCACATGTTCCTGGTGTTCCTAGCTGGTGCTGCACCTTCTTACTCCAGCTCCCATACTGGAGGTAGATGTCCTTTATGCTCTCTACTTAGTGCCATGCTTTCACATTTTTGTGTGAAAATGGCTCCCAATCATTGGGGTGCTGAAGTGCTGTCTAGTGTTCCTAAGTAGAGAAGGCTGTGATGTACCTTATGGAGAAAACACACATGTTACATAAGCTTCATTCAGGCATGAGTTATAGTGCTGTTGGCCATAGTTCAATATAAATGAATCAACCATCTATATTAAATAAGGTGTCTTTAAACAGACATACACATAAAACAAGTTTATGTATTGCTCTATTAATGAAAATATTGTGACCAGAGGCTCACAGGAACTTATCCTGCGTTCCCCCAGGAGCCAACATTCATTATTTGCTAACTCTGTGTTCACGGAGAACATGACTACTGTGAATCATGAGAATTGACTCTATTGTGAATGTTCTATTTTAAATGAACTTAAATGTCCTGGACCTTTCATAAAACCAGAAGACTTTCTGAATGTAGACAGGCCTCCAACTCTCAAATATGTATTTGTGGTAACAAAGGTTTGATTTATTCCTGATCTAGACTTCTTCAGAATAAATTAAGAGGTCTTCTGTTTATCTATCAAAACTAGTAGAAGTACTATAAACAGAGCCCTATCTGTCATGAAGAATAAAGGAAGATTGCAATTTATTAGTAACTAGGAGATCAAATTAAAGTTTTCAGTTCCTATGTGCATTAAGAAAGTCCCCACAAGCCTCAAGAAAGGCCATAGGCAAAGGCACTTCAGGGGATGATATTTCCCATTTTCCAATTTTATTATGGCATATCTCCCAGCATTCTCCACGGTAGATGAAAAATTCAGCCAAGGTCATAGAGAGAAAAGAGAGGGGAGACCTACATTCTCCTCTAAATTTAACCTAGAAACTCCTTTAGAGGGCATTACTCTAAGAAAACAGATTCATGACTTTTTATTATCCACTTTAAAATTTATAGCATCCTAGTTGAAGCCTTTATCATTGTGCTAGATTATACTGCCACAGCCTGCCAAGCACTCCCTCTGCCTTACCTCACCTCACGCCTTCAATTTTTTACAACTCCATATAGATTTCTATCATCTAAGGTGCCCACAGTTCTCAGATAAAGTCCAAAATCCATAGCCTGGCATTCAAGGCCACCTGAAATTTAGTTCCAAGCTATGACATTTACCTTCCTTACCTCTACTTTCCAATACACAATCTCTTCTCCAACCCACTTAGCTCCCTGTTTCCGCATGTAACTTGTTTCTGCTCAGCATAATGACTGAGTGGCTGAGACTCTAGAGCTAGGTTGTCCTGAGTTCAAATCCTGGCTCAGTCACTTACAATATAACTTGAGGTAAAAAAAAAAAAAAAAAAAAAACACCCCTCAATGCCTTCATTTAAAAAATAAGGTTAATAAGAACACATATCTCAGAGATATAGTCTGATAATTAAATGTTATTATGCATGCAAAATACTTAGCAGTACCTAGCACATTAAAGGTAATGAATAAATATTAATATAAAAAATAAACATTGTAAAGTCCCACTTCCACATTTTCACCTCACAACCTTGAAATATTGTCCTTCCTATAATTTCCATTTTCCTTCCCAACTCCTAAATTTACCTTTCTTCACAGCTTTGACCAATGAAGTAAGTCTCACATCTTGAGGTTAAGGGTAGGGAGGAGGAACAAGGAAGAGTAACAAGGAGAGTATACATGCCAGGTTTCCTAGGAAAAGTGGAAATAGAAGCTCTACTGTTCTACAGTTGGCAAAATTTTTCTGTAAAAGGTCATATAGTAAATGTATTAAGCTTTGTGGGCCATTCAGCTTCTATCACAACTATTCAGCTCTGCTGCTATAGCACAATGGCACCCATAAAAAGCATGTAAACGAATGGCTGCATTTCAATAAAACTTTATTTACAAATATAGGCAGCAACAACTCAACAGAAACATCAACAACCTGATCGAAAAATGAGCAAAGGACTTGAATAGACATTTCTCCAAAGGAGATATACAAATGACCATAAAACGATGCTCAGCAAAACTAATCATTAGTAAAATGCAAATCAAAGCCACAAGATACCACTTCACACCCATTAGTATGGTTATTATTTTAAAAATTAATTTAAAAAAAAAACAGAAAATTGCAAATGTTGGCAAAGATGTGGAGAAACCTCATGCATTGCTTGCAGGAATGTAAAATGATGCAGCCACTGTAGAAAACAGTATGGTGACTCCTCAAAACACTTAAACATAGAATTACCATATGAGCAATACTCCTTCTAGGTATATACCCCCCAAAAATGGAAGCAAGGAGCATTATTTGCAAGAACCAAAAGGTGGGAACAACCCAAATGTCCATCAACAGATGAATGGATAAACAGATGTATTATATGCACACAATGGAATATTATTCAATCTTTACAAAAAGAAGGAGATTCCAACATGCTATACAACATGGATGAACTTTAAGGATGTTGTACTAAGTGAAATAAGCCAGGTACAAAAGGATAAATATTGTATTATCCACTTACATAAGGTACCTAGAAAAGGCAAATTCAAAGAGACAGAAAGTCAAACAGAGATTCCTAGGAGCTGGGAGGAGGGAGGAATGGAAGTTTCACTGAACAGCTACTAATTTTCAGATTGAGAGGATGAACGAGTTCTAGGGGTGGAAGATGGTGATGGCCACACAAACAATGGGAATGTACTTAACACCACTGAATGTACATGTAAACATAGTTAAAATGGTAAAATTTATATTAAATATATTTTACCATAATAAAAGAAATACAAAAAAAATTAAATTGTTGAAACTAGGCAGCATGCCAGACTTGTCAGTAGGCCATCATTGGTGTATATTTGTGAAGAAGCATATGGTTGTTAGAATAGGTTAGGCTATGCTGCACTAACAAAGAATCCCAGAAATTTCAGAGGCTTAAAACTACAAAAGTTTATCTTTCACTCATACCAGACGCCCAGCATAGATTGGCAGATCAGTTTTGTTTCATGTGGTCATTGCATCGAGAGACGCCACCATTTCTCTACCATGACTCAGGGCACACCACTGCAAGGAATAGGCAGAGCTGGAGGGTCACACACCAGCAAGTAAGTGCTCTAACCCTGAAGTGACACGTTTCTTCCACTCACAACTCGGTGGCAATAACTACTTAGCCAACTGCAACGCAGCAAGAAAGTACAATCCTCCCATGTTCCTGGAAAGAGAAGGGCACTGGATTTGGGAGCCTGTTAGAAGTCTCTTCCAGAGTAGATATTTTCCACAAGGTACTAGGATAATAAATTCAGGAACACATATATCTGTTTTCCCAGGGTTTATTCTAAGTTCTTCAGTGGTTAAGATAATTTATGTTCCATTTGAATAAAAAAAAAATGGTGAAAATATTTCTAAAAGTATTAACTATAGGGCATATGAGGAAATTCCAGAAGCTCATTATAATGCCTCAATCCCAGCAAAAATTAAATATACACAAGGACTTCTATAGGTTACCACCCACCAGAGTAGTTAGAAAGAAGGCTGATATCTCAGCAGTTATAATACCCCTGCAATACCAAACACATCTAGTTAGTGAAAAGGAGAAAGTCACTTTAAAGTTGGAAATGCCTCAGGGAAGCAGGACACCAGTTGGAAGGATTATCTAGCAATACCTTGCAGATTAGTACAAATCCATACTTCAAGAATATTTCTAGAACTCATAGAAGAGCCATCATTAAAGACTAAATCTTACTAGCCTGGATATAAGAGAAACTCTGAAATAAAAAGTCTTATTTCCAAAATGATTTTTTTTTTCAATTAGACAAATATATTCAGGCATATGAAATGCTCAGCTCCTTACCTGGTGATAAGGAATGACAAGTCTTCTTCCTTCTAACATACCCTCTACCTTTTGAAATTGAAGCCTGTATTACTACCATCATAATTGTAATAAAAATGCTTCCCTAGTAGCCCCTAGGACCCTGTCTCAGACATCTCTCCTGCTTATCCAAACTCCATAGAAATTGTTCCTCAAAAGTGTAGTCTCTTGAAGGAAAGCATTTTTAAGCATAATATTAATAATATTTATGGTAGATAATTAAACTGTTCAACACTCCCCACTTTTTAAATCATCTCTAGTATTTCCAACCCCTTCCCATGAGGCCGCATTTATGAGGTCTCTTAAAACAGAAGCCATTGAGGTATTATGAAAACAGAAGGAGTTTGGCTTTGCCCTGAAGGGGGTACTCCTACCCAATAATCAAAGGCTATTTTATTTCCTTTATTTTCCTAAAGAAAACTAGCCTTATTTTCATGCTAACCTGGACATATAACCAGACTTCTTCTCACTGGTATTTCCAAAATGGAAGGCAGTGAGCAAGGCCAGGAGGTGAGATGAGGTTGTTCAAGATCACACTTGAGATTCGGGTATGATGGTGTGCAGAATGGTAGGGGAGGGCTCCACACACCTCTGTTCATTGCACAGGCCTTGAAAACACTTAACACAGAAGCTGGCCCCTCCATAGCTGTTCTTTTAACCCCAGATTGCAATTCGAAATCTCTCATTTCTGCCTTTCTCTCCTGGCCTCTTTTTCCTCTCCCATGAGCACTGTCCCCTCCTGCCTCCTTCCTATCCTTATATTGTATTAGACTGAAAATAACTATCCATGTTACCTCCCAACAAAATCCCTATAGTCAAAAGGAGGAGTTGTATCACAGAAGATGGCATCAACATTCCTTTGTAAGAAAGAGCTGGGAAAGTAAGAGTTCTCATCTCCTGACACCTGCATCTGAAAGGAAGCTAATATTCCTGCTCAAACAGCAAACTAAGCGCCACTCAAACTTGAGGATGAGAAAGAAGAAAACACACCCTTGCTTCACCTCTAGCTGCATAGAACACAAGCGTTGCGTGAAGGAGCCATGGTTGGCTTGTTCCGTAGCAAACAAATCACAGTTTCAAAATCCCCACACTGACTCCTGAGAGGAATCCCTTTCAAGCATGACTAGACACTTCTCTGGGCATATGACCAGCCCACCAGCCATCAGTCACCTTGCCTGCACTAGCTCAAAAGTTAGGTAATGTATTGCTCTGGAAATGTCATCTGGGCTTTTTAACATTTGAGTTCTTCCCCAAACTGCACTTTGAAGTAGCATGCTTAGAGGAATGAGCAGATAAAGGAGATATTTTATGTCCTGCGGAGAGGGACAAGTGCAATTATCTCAGCAGGCATACTTCTTTCTTCCACTTCTTCCCTTTCGAAACTCTGTCATCCAACATGGGTAACTACAAAGAGAATCAGTTTGCAAAATGAAGCTAATGGCTGAGTTGACAGCAGCATTTTCAATGGAAGGCTGACATAGAAAGTGCTGTGGCCTTGATACGTGGTATCTGTTCCCATAAAATGCTGGCTACATCATCCAAACGTAAGCACGGTCACTCTTACAGATATTAAGGACTTAAGGCGAGAGGAAAATAGTTATTTTTAAAATAAATAATTGAGGGTGTGTGCGATTGCCTTTGGGGAACTGTGGTGGGCTTCTCCCATTTAAATGGACACTCTGCAGCTGAATGTTTAATAACAATGATAGTGCTGATGGTGATGACCACCTGAGGAGCAACAACATATGGCTTCACCTGGAAAATACTTCTTTTTCCTTAGGCTAACTGCTAGGTGCCAAACATTCTGTAACTTTGGTGTGGAATCCAGAAGCTTGCTTCTAAACATAGATGGCAGTGCTGGATTTACATAAGACTGCCTGGAAAAGACAAGGTCACGAGAGCCAGACCTCCTGAACAAGAAAGCTGGTGACCACCCAATGAGGACTCTGAATCTTTGTAAAACATTGATCATTCCCATTGTTTTCCAAAAGCCAAAGCATATTAGTGATATATTGCTGCACAACAAATTACCTCAAAATTTAGTGGTTTTAGGGGCACCGGGGTGACTCAGTCAGTTAAGTGTCCAACTCTCAGTTTCGGCTCAGGTCATGATCTCATGGTTCATGGGTTCGGGTCCCACAACAGGCTCCATGCTGATGATGCTGAGCCTGCCTGGGATTCATTATCTCTCACTCTCTGCCCATCCCCTTCTCTCTCTATCAAAAATAAATAAACATAAAAAAAAAAAAAAAACAAAAAAACCTTAGTGGTTTTAAACAATAAAATTTTTCAGCTTCAGGAATTTAGAAGCAGCTGAAACAGGTATTTCTGCCTCAGATTCTCTTGTGAGTTAGAATCAAAATGGCCACTAAAGCTGCTGTCATCTAAAGGCTTCCATGGAGCTATAGGACCTGCTGCCCAGCTGGCTCACTCACATGTACCTGGCAGCTGGTGCTGATTGTGAATAGGAAGCCTCAGGTTCTCCCCACATGAGCCTCTCCTCAGGTACCTTGAGTGTCCTCACATCACAATGATGAGCTACCCACTTGTCAGGAGTCATCCAAGAGAACAAGATGGAACAGCAATGCCTATTATAACCCAGCTCAGAAGCCACACACCAACACTTCTGGAACATTTGATGTGTTAGAAGCCAATAACTAAGTCCACCCACATGCAAGGGGAGGGTGAGTTAAGACAGTAGGGGAATTAGGCAGCACCTCTTAAAAGGAGGAATGTTGAAGAATTCATGGACATATTTTTAAACCACCACATAAAGTTACATAGTCCTTACATAAATAACCCACAAATAGAACTTCTTGTGTTTAGCAAAATGATCTCACTTTTTAAAAAATGCACATCTATGGAGCATTTTATAGGCATGACTTGAAAGTGATAAAATACCTTGGTCACAGTCATTCTTCATGTGTGGCATGCTTATTGCTTTCAAAATACAGAACTCATATAGAAGTCCTTTACAAATGAAAGGATTTGTACAACGATAGCTCAACATCCCAGACGTCAGGCTGTACTTCTCAACTCCAAACCCACCCTTGCACCCTGGGCTGTGTGATGCTGAAGTGTGATTCTGTCACCCCATCTGCTCCCTTGCTTGCTCCTCCTTGTCAGGCCCTGCCAGTACCAGGGTGACAGGGAGATTGCAAAGCTAGAGGAGGGAGAAGGGATTTGCTCCTTCCTGTTTGCTTCTCTGGCATTTTCCTCTTGCTTCCTGTGCTACCCCTGCCTGTGTCACCCCAGCAGCAGCTCCCACCCAAGCAGAAAGTGGACCCAGTGCTGTGGATCCAGCCACATTGCAAGCACAGAGATGCCAGCACCCACTAGCCAGTGCCCTTGCCTTAGAAGTCAAAGCACGTTGGGGCACCTAGGTGGCTTAGTTAGTTAAGTTTCTGAGTTTGGCGCAGGTCATGATCACACGGTGTGAGTTCAAGGCTGGCATCGATCCCCACATTGGGCTCTGAGCTGACAGTGCAGAAACTGCTTTGCATCCTCTGTCTTCCTCTCTCTATGCCCCTCCCCTGTTCATTCTGTATCAAAAATTTTTTAAAAATTTTTAAAAAGAAGAAGTCAGGGCACCTTCTCCAAGCTCAGAGACACCAGACTCAATGAGGCAGCGGCTCCTTCTCAGAATTCTGAGTTTTTGTTCCTTGGGACATCTTTTCCATCATTCTAAATTTCAAGAATTCCAACCTCTTCTCTTTGTTCCGTGATACCTCCATGATAACTTAACATAGTTTGCCTTTCATTTACATCATTAACCATTCTCTATACCAAATTCTCTCTGTTAAAACAATGCAAGTTGTATGGTTTCTATCTCCTGACTGATGTACTCATCATGTATTTTCCCAGAAGAACCAGGAGACACGTATGATGGATGGTGTTGTTTGGAACGTGGAAATTAGGTAAAGTCACAGGGGAATATTAGCATGCCCTCACCAGTGCTTGGGATCATTTAAGGTCATAGAGCAAAACCATCTGTCATGAAATGGGGAAATGTTATAATCCCAATGCTTTAAACATGAAAAGCTTTTTACTGATAAGGTTTTGTGAGGTGTTTTTTTTTTTTAAATCAAATCAGACACATAGGGAAACACGAATACATCCATCCAGAACTCCCCAGAGAGGGCTACAGGAGGATGAGGAGTCTTCTCCTGAAGGGAGAAGACTGGAGAACAGGCTGTCCTGGTGCTCACAACCCTCTAGCCATATACACACTCTGCTTCAGAATCACTCCAATGTGAAAATCAGGAATCTTCTGTCCAGTGACCAGCCACCCCATGACAGACAAATGAAAAGCGACCCTGTGTCACTTTGCTGCACATGGCAAAAAAACCTACTGCAACTTTAACCAATAGCCAAGAACTTCATCAAGCTAAGACAATATTGTCCCAAACCAGCAGGTATAGGTAAAAGGAAAAAGTAAGTTCAGAAATCTAGTTTAGAAGGAAACTGTTAACTGAGTAAAAAAAAAAAAATCCACTCTGAGCAGAGAAAGGCACAAAAAGGTGGGGCACAGAGGGTAACACCAGAAACAGACTGGTTTCAAGGTTAAACCAAAGATGACCCAACCATCTGGTTGTGACCTTACAGAAGTACTAATAAAGAACTTTCTGACCTCTCTCCCACGTCAGTCCACCTTTTGCATTTCAACCACCAAAGATGTTGTTCTTTTTAGTGTTTTTATTCCTCAGATGTAACTATGATTTACATGTGCACCTTCCTAAATATATTCTGGGGGTTAAGAAGACATCATCACCACAGCTACAAATTAGACTCAAAGCCACTCCCTTCACTCAGTATATAAAGGAAAGAACATGAAACATGAGCAAAAAGTCACTAACACTTATGAATCCAGAAGTCAGATAAACAGAAGGAATTTAATGTCAGTTGCAAATAACAGTATATTAAATCAACCATAATAGCATGTATTATAAAGTTATAAATACATACACAGTAACTTCTAGAAAAGAGCTGCTATAATTTAAATTTTATTATACAAGTACTTATTTCAAAATTGCTGAGCTGAAACTAAATTACCTCTTCAAAATGGTTAAGTGGTTGTTCTTGGTTTGGGCTGAAATTTTGTTATATGACTGAGTAAGTATAAAATCTGTTTCAATACATTTGCTTTAACTGCATGGGTCTCTTAACCAAGAGGGACTTAAAGAATTGGTACAATAAACTGACAATTTACCTACACTAAATCTTCAAGAAAATGTTACCAAATGTGACAAGTTTGGTGAAAGGGTCTTAAGTATTAGAACTTTGAGGTATTTTCAGAAGACCCAGTTTAGATCTGGGCTAACATCCAAAACCAGACCACCACTCTCCACTAGCCACATCAAGAAAAGGCATAAAATCAGCACAAAGGCAGGAGGACCCCACACTGTGCACATTTCCAGAGGAAGGAAACATGTACAGATATTAAGAGCATGGTCTTTTAAGGAAGATAAACTGAGCTGCCAGCTTACACTAAGACTAACCTTTTTTTTTTCACATTAAGGTATTTCTGAGAGAGATAGAGAAAGAGAGAGAGAGAATGCATGCACGTGAGTGGGGCAGGGGCAGAGAGAGAGAGGGGGAGAGAGAGAGAATTCCAAGCAGGCCCTGCATTGTCAGCACAGCCCCGGGCACGGGGCTCAAACTCACAAACCACAAGTTCATGACCTGACCCAAAATCAAGAGTTGGACACTTTAACCGACTGAGCCACCTGGGTGCTCCAAGCCTAGTTTAAACTATCTTCTAGGGGCGCCTGGGTGGCGCAGTCGGTTAAGCGTCCGACTTCAGCCAGGTCACGATCTCGCAGTCCGGGAGTTCGAGCCCCGTGTCGGGCTCTGGGCTGATGGCTCAGAGCCTGGAGCCTGTTTCCGATTCTGTGTCTCCCTCTCTCTCTGCCCCTCCCCCGTTCATGCTCTGTCTCTCTCTGTCCCAAAAATAAATAAACGTTGAAAAAAAATAAATAAATAAACTATCTTCTAATCTCAACTTGTTCATCTGCAAAATGCGGCCACCCGCAAAACTACTCTAATACCCGAGATGTCCATGTGACCAAATTAGATGGGCACTTTTCCACGATGGCTTCCTTAGCTTCATTCAACATAGCTAATACTGTCTCCTTTTGGGAAAACTCTCCCCAAGCTTTGTAGAAGAGAGGCATTATCCTCTCTCCATATTCCTACTTTGGCTCCCAGTGGTATGAGCCAGTCTTTCCTGTAAATATATGACTTCCATCAAACCACACTTACGAGGAAGCAAGGGCATGGTTGTAAAAGGTCACTGCTCATGCATACCAGTCCCCTGCTAGCTATGGCTAGCACATGCCTCCCAACACCAGGGCCCATGTGCTGAGCCTATCACCCCCACCTCCACCAATGGGCAGGGCCTCTGCACAGGAAAGATGCCCACCACTGATTCTTCCTTGCTCTTTGTTTCTCCTCTCTCCATTCATCCCCGGTTTTTTCTCTCCCCTACTTCCTACATTTGACTGGATGACTGAGGTAGGACTGTGTTGTTTTTTTTTTAATTTTGCCAGAAATCAAGGAGATATTCTTGATTCCTCCTGATTTTTATCCCTGGCCACAATCAGTCAACACCAATTTGTGCTCATTCTTTTTTTATACTAATCTTGACTCGATTAAGGAGAGTCTTGATCCCCACAACCACCCTCTATTTCACCATCATTTCTCAATGGACCATGGAAATAGTTCCATGTGATAGCAATTGTTAATGTTATATGTCAACTTAGTAAGCTATAGTGCCCACTTGTCTGGTCAGACTCTGGTCTACATGTTGCTACGAAGATATTTTCTATACATAATTAACATTTAAATCACTAGACTTTGCCTAAAGCACATTATTCTCTATAGTGTGGGTGGGCGTCTCTAGTTAAAGACCTTTAGGGAAAAGGCTGAGGTCCCCAAAGAGGAAGGAATTTGAACTCAACATCAATTCTTTTTTTTTTTTTCATGTTTACTTATTTTTGAGAGACAGACCGTGAGTGGAGGAGGTGCAGAGAGATAGAGAGGGAGACACAAATCTGAAAGTGGCTCCAGACTCAGAGCTGTCAGCACAGAGCCCAACGTGGGGTTCAAACCCACAGACCATTAGGCCATGACCTGAGCCGAAGTCGGATGCCTAACTGAGTCACCTAGGTGCCCCATTAGACTCAACATCAATTCTTACTGGCATTTCCAATCTGTTGGCCTGCCCTGCAAGTTTCCGACTCACTAGCCCAAAAAATCACATGATCCACGTCTAAAAACAAATCTATGTGTGTATGTCCAGATAGATATGTTTATATCCTATTGCTTCCATCTCTCTAGAGAACCCCAACTAGACTAACACAGCCCCCAGGTGGTTTCCTCACCCCACTTTCCTCTCCATTCTCTACAGGGAAGGCTGAATGTTCTTCCTTAAGGCACATACTTTATTGTATCATGTCATTTTTTCAGTATAAAACACAGCTATGGCTTCCCATCGCACTTAGAAAAATAAAAAAACAGAATCCTTAAAATTCTCCTCAAATCTCAACATAATCTGATCTCTGTCCTCGGGAGCCTCATCTCAGCCTCTGGCCACTTGGCATACTCTCTACATGGGCTCTTTCTGCCCTCAGTCTCTCAAATGTACTGTGCTCCTTCTTATCTCAGAAGCTTTTCCCTCTGCCTAGAGCCCACTCCCTAACCCTCTTCATGGAGCTTCCTCTAAATCCTCCTCAACTGGCATTTCCTCAGGGAGGCTCTCTCCCTGACCCCCAGAAGTAATAATAATAGTCAAAGTTCTGCTTTGTGCCAGTCTGTTCTAATCACCTTGCACATACTAATTCACTTAATCCTCACAACTCCATCAAGTAGATATTATTAGTATCCCCATTTTCCAGCTGAGCAAAGTGAGGCACTGAAGGCTTAAGTAATGTGCCCAAGATCACACAGCTGGGGTGGGATTTGAATCCAGACACTTGGACTCCAGAGTCTGTGAACTTCACCAGTGAGACCATCTTTCCCCGGGCAAATCCTCCTTTTATTTTCCTTCACAGTATTTATTGCAACTCATAGCATATATGCACATATCTGGTCACTTTCTAGCACCCGCCACCATCCTATCAAGTAATATGAAGACAGAGACCCTACTTGTTTTGCTCATCTGCATACCTGGTTCAGTGTTTAGTATATATTTGTTCTCAGTAAATATTTGTGGTTGTATATCCTCATGCCTCCTTTCCCTAGCTTGTCATTTACAGGTAGCAAATTCTCAAACTCATCCTCAGTGCTTCCAAACCAGTTAGGAATAACAAAGGGAGTCCAGATGAAGAATCAAACTAAAATCCTCACTGTCTGACTTTGGCTCTGTTTTCGTAAGCTGTGTTCATTGCATGGAACAGCCTCCATAGCAACACAGATACCTGTGGGATAAGACTGGAGAATTCCCCAACCCCCAAAATTTCAACCACCATCTACTTGAAATATAATCATTAGAGATGCTATTCCTTATAATCTCTCATTACAACTCAAATAGGCCCTGGAATCTGAGAAATGGAAGTCATTATTAATTAATATCTCAGGTAGGATTATAGGACACCCTGGGAATGCAGCACTGAGTAGGGGTCTCCATAGCAGATGGGCCTGGTATTTGGAGGTGGGTCACAAGTCGAGAGGGAGGGAGTTCTAGGTAGAGTTCACATCACCCAAAGCTGATTGTGCCTTCTCCACAGTGTTCAGCTGCTTCCAAGTAAGCCCTACAGGAGCTACCTTGACAAATGTCAATGCCTCCTATGGTTTGCAGAAAACCTCTTATTTTTAGTTTTATCTGATGATGTAGCCATGCAACAAGAAAGCCACCCAATTTAAAAAGTGAGAAATTTAGTTAATCAAGAATTTGCTTTCCCTTAAAGACACCAAACTGGTTAGGTTGATTCTTCACTGATTTAATGACAAGTCATGTAGCTACAATCCAATTAAACATTGTTTCTTTCTACCTACCACCCTCCCCACTGAGAACACTGGAATACAATTTAGTACATACTAGGATTAAATTGGGAAAATTTGGATGATGGCCGTCAAGAAACATCAGAAGGTATTAGTTATTCTCTTCCTACTTCTCAAATTTATACCATCCCCTTTCGATGGTGCTATGCTAACATTTTAAGACAAAATACTCATAAACTTACTTTGCATTCAAACTGATTGTCTCAGGAAGAAAATACTGATCTTGTAATGACTACACTGATTGCCTTTTAGGGAAAGGGAAAGAACCCAATTTGTTGTCAGAATAGTGCCAAAGAGTCTTGAACCCAACCTACTAATCCTGGAAACACAAGTAGCTAAAATTCTTTGAGGTTAACCTAGATGGACATACAGTTAGGTTGTATTTACTAATTAGTGGGGAAAATATGACAAATAGCTATCTCAAGAATCTTCTAGGAACATCCTAGTAGAAGACTCAAAATCATAGCAATTGTTTTTAATATGGAGACAAGCCATATGGTCATTCTCAAAAAATGAGATTTTGATCACCTTTCATTAGCACAACAATTATAGTCCAGTAGAAAAAAGTCTAGATGTGTAGTCAGGCTTGGCTTCTTGGTCCAATTCCATAATTTTTGGCTGAGTGATCTTGGAATCATCATTATATTTCTCTTTGGGGAATAAGCTTAGGAATTCCCTGAGCTGTGCAGATGGGCTAACAAAGCATAAAGGTTTATATACACAATGGAATACTACGTGGCAATGAGAAAGAATGAAATATGGCCTTTTGTAGCAACGTGGATGGAACCGGAGAGTGTTATGCTAAGTGAAGCAAGTCATACAGAGAAAGACAGATACCATATGTTTTCACTCTTATGTGGATCCTGAGAAACTTACCAGAAGACCATGGGGGAGGGGAAGGGAAAAAAAAAAAGGTTAGAGAGGGAGGGAGCCAAAACATAAGAAACTCTTAAAAACTGAGAACAAACTGAAGGTTGATGGTGGGGGGGAGGGTGGGTGATGGGTATCAAGGAGGGCACCTGTTGGGATGAGCACTGGGTGTTGTATGGAAACCAATTTGACAATAAATTTCATATTTAAAAAAAAAAAGAATTAGAAAGCCACAGGATGAACACACCCAAGTGTGGGTAAACAAGATTAGGTAAACAAGGCAAAGGTCCCCAGTATAGGACAAAGGTATAAGAATAGGAAATCTCAGGATGGAAGCATCCAAAATTAGGTAAACAAGATTAAGGAATCAGGGCAGAAACACCCCCAATTTAATACTATGGCATGCTTTCACAGGAAGGAAGGACAAAAACAGGAAAACAGGACTTCAGACCACAGCAGGGCCAAGTTGCCCAGAGCAGAGCTAATTAGCAAAAGAAAGGTACCTTGTTGACCCTGAGGTAGCATGCTCTATCTGTCTTATCCCCTAGGCAAGTTAAGATAAACAGACAGCACCTCCTTTCTGTCAGAAACAACCATCTGCTTAGTGCCAGGATTTTGTTTTGTATTGACCCAAAAACCCCTAACTCCGCATATCTTCAAAGCCCCCTTTCCCTCACACCCATGAGTTAATGTTCACAGTTTCACTGTCTCTTTGTGCACGTCCATCACGCTTCTAAGCCTTCTGATCCTAATAATAATTGAGGAAGGACCCTTACTCGGGGCTCTTGTCTCCTCCCAGACATTAGCCTCTCTCGCATTTCTACCCTCTATCCACTCTCTTACTGGACAAGAGAGAACTCCAGACCCAGAGTCTATGACATTTCTCAAAAACTCAAGGGGAGAATTTTAAGAAGTAGAGGATGGCTCATAGACACAATTATTTAACTACCTTTATAAAACAGAACAATTAAAATGTTCCTGATTCTAGTTCCATATGCAAAATTTCCAGGATAAAATGTAATACTTCAAGACTGCACCCAGGCCACCAGGAAAAGTTCTGAAAGACTTTCAGAGAAGAACATCCAACACAAATGACCCTCAGAATCCTGCTGCCCACATCAACCTTTCTGATTGGAGTCACTGGCTGAAGAAACTTTCCTAAATGACCACTTCTGGTGTTCTGCACACTAAAACAAAAATCAACTTTTCAAAATTAAGCTTAAGTTCTTCCCTGTGGCCCTCAATTGCCTAACCATCCTCCTTACTTCATTAAGCATTGGGATTGCTTTTCTTGTTTTTGTTAGGGAATGTTTATTGAGTGCCTACTGTATAGCTGGCACAATGCTAAGTACTTTGCATGCAGGATTCCCAAGGGAATAGTTCATTTATATTCAATCTATAAAGCAGGACATTGTGCTATATTGGCTAGAGATTGAGTTTATTGGGAGTATGAGAGAATAGAGGTAGTGCTTTATGATCATATTTTTTTCCTAAGCTTTCTTTAAACCATAATCTATCAATCTTTCTACTACTCTAGACTTAAATTAAAGAAAAAAATGTTTAAATATGTTAAACACATAATAATTTTGGGAACTTTATATGAAATTTTCATGTGGCAAAATCTCCCAATACAGTTGTAGGAGGTGAGATTCCACATTAAAATATATCAAGTAACAGAACAGCTTTGAATATTGGAAGCATTTATGTTACAGATTGGCATTAAAACTTGGGTGACTGACTGATCCTAAAGTTCTCATCGAGGGTTCCAGAAGGTTTCTGTGAAGTTTCCTATGCTGAGAAACTTTCACAATTTCAAAACAGAATTTGTTGTCTCATCAATTTCCCTGACAATGTTCTTGCATGCTGTTTCCAAATAGACAAACAAATCATTTTGCAAATGGCAAATGGTGAAGTTGTACTTATTGGAAAGATAAAAATGAAACAAACCTGCCAACTGAAAACATCAAATTTCACAAGTGTTTGATAAAAAATCCACTATTGATTCGATTTGATCCACATACATGTCAGCTGCCTAAAAACTCTGCTCCATGAAGGATTTAAATGACTGTATCTGAAATCATTTGAAAGAAAAAAAAAAAAAAATTGGTCAGTCCAAATAAGTGAAGCCCTTATTCACTTAGTAGCATCGTAACTGGTGTCCTGGTGCTTCTATTTTCATACCAAGGCACATCTTTATGTTTCTTTTTTGCCCACTTCCTTTTCCACTGGGCCCATCCACATTCTGTCCTATTGTTAGTATCTACAATTCTGTAGATTTTGTTCCCAAATATTTGTTGATCCCTCTAATGGGAGAATTTTGTTTCCTGTTCCACTGGTATCAGGTCTGGCTATGTGGTTTGCTTTTATTCATAAAATGTGATGAAAATCATGGTGCCATTTCCAAGTTAGAGCCTTAAGAATGACCCCATCTTATCACCATCTCTCTTCTCGCTTTGCCATGAGCACAGCCATGTCCCAAGTACTGGCAGCTCCTTGACCTGGATCCTGGACAGAAAAGAGCATGGAGTAGGGTCACCAGTGACATGAGTGAGAAATAAACCTTCTTGGTTGTTCTAAGCCACTGAAACTTGGGAATTATTAATCCAGCATTCCTTAGCCTATAATTGAATGATATAATCAATTATCTTCACACTTTAACTGTATATCTCCAAAATAATTTTGAGAAACTACGGATCACCTCTAAATTGTTTGTTGACAACTAAAATTTCCCGTCTGATGTCCAACATGTGCAAATGTTGTCATTTCGATTTTTGTAAATTGTAAATTTTTGATTTTTGATTGTTTAAATAAAACCATTACATCACTCTTTTAAATTGCCCCAAATGGGTAAAATATCATATTATTATAAGACCTACCATCATCTATTTTAAAAATACATAAACAAGTTTTGATAACTGGAACATTTACATCATTCTCTTTTCTATGCACCTCTCTGCCCTCTAACATGAACACAGTCAGGTGCCAGGTAGGAGCTGATCTTGGATCCTGGAGTGAAGAAAGTATGGAGTATGTTGTCTTTACATGTTTTCTCTCATGAGCCTCTCCCTAGCAAGTATTGCTTTCACAAATATCAAGTAGGGGACAGGAAAGCATTTCATCTTTCCTGCTACACATTTGCAATATATGTGAGCTCAGTACATTGTCACAGACGCCTAAATACCCTGTTTGTAATGCCACAATTTGTACTCAACAGAAATAAGTAAAAGAAAAGACACAAAATCCCATAGCAGGTACGTGGGGTTTTGATTAATGGAGGCATCATCAATACTGATATGTGTCATTTGACTGGAGATTTTCACACCCCTGAACTACTCAATGTGCTATGATTTCAGATGTGAGGAAGTATGACTTCCTTTGAGAAGTGGGAGAAAGGCAAATGTGAAAAGAAAGGTAAAAAAGAAGAAACCATACTGCTTCCTGAATTTGCAGGCACTTTTCTGAGCCAATAAATTTGAGAAAAAAGTATGTATAGATATATAACAGACTATGTATGGACACTGGGAATACAAAGAATTGATGCCCTTTTTGTGCCCATGTACCTTTTGGAAAAGTCTCCTAATCTCTGTCAGGTTCCTGGACCCTGATTTGAAGACTTGCTGCCAACCCAAGGCAATTGAGAAATCGAATTGGCAGTGCTTAAGAAATAAGGTATTTTATTCTCTAATATTTGTATTAGTCTTCTGTACTGCATAACACAGGCAGCAGCAGCAAATGACACATATCTACTGTGCCACAGCTGCCGTGAGTCAGGAGTCTGAGCACGACTTAGCTGGGTCCTCTACCCAGGTCACGAGCCTGCAGTCAAGGTGTCAGCCAGGGCTGCAATTTCATCTGAGTTGCAAACTCCTCTTCCAGTCTCACTGATTGGTCACAGTGAGACTGATTGGTCACTGATTGGTCACAGAATTCAGGCCCTTGTGATTATAGGACCAAGGCCCTCACCTCCTAGGGGCTACCCACCATTCCCTGCCATTTGACTCTCACCCCAACACATTAGCTTGTGTCTTTAAGGCCAACAGGAGAATGCTTCTGCTGCCTCTTCTATCTCTGACCCTTAGACCCACTTATAAAGCATTCAACTGATTAGGTCAGGCCCACCAAATTAATCTCCCATTTGGTTAACTTAAACTCAGCTACTGCAGGGGCTTAATTACATCTGTAAAATCCCTTCGCCTTTGCCATCTCATGTAACATAATCAAGGAAGTGGTATCCCATCATTTTTGCCAAAATATACTGGCTAGAAGCAAGTTAAAAGCCCCACCCACAGTCAAAGAGAGATTTTACAAGGGCATGGGTCACTGGAATTCATCTTAGAATTTTGCCTACCATTCTATTTAAGCCAAAAATAACATTAGACTTACAAATGTAACAACTGTGGAGTGTTGTTTTTTGCTTGTTTTTAATGTTAATTTATTTATTTTGAAAGAAAGAGAGCAGAAGAGGGGGAGGGGCAGAGCGAGAGGAAGAGAGAGAATCCCAAGCAAGCTCCATGCTGTCAGCACACAGCCCAGTGCAGAACTTGATCCCATGAACCATGAGATCATGACCTGAGCCAAAATCAAGAGTCAGACACCTAACAGACTGAGCCACCCTGGCACCCAACTGTGGAGTGTTTTCAGTTTAGAGTGTAAGTCAGAGAGAGACAAATACCGTATAATCTCACTTGTATTTGGAATCCAAAAAACAAAACAAACAAAACAAAACCAGACTCTTGAATACAGAGAACAAACTGGGGGGCTGCCAGAGGGAAGGTGGGTGGGGGAGATGAATAAAACAGATTAAGAGGTATATCCACTTATCAAATAAGTCACAAACATGAAAAGTACAGCATAGGGAATATAGACAATAATACTGTAATAACACTGTGTGGTGATGGACAGTTACTACACTTACTCTGGTGAGCACTGGGTAACGTATAGAATTGTCAAATCAATATTTTGTATACCTGAAATACAATACTGTATGGTTTTGGGGTTTTTTGTTTTTGTTTAAATGTTTTTTATATGTATTTTGAGAGAGAGGGGCAGAGAGAGAAGACGGAGAATCCCAAGCAGGCTCTGCATTGTCAGCGCAGAGCCCGACGCAGTTCTCGAATCCACGAACCATTAGATCATGCCCTGAGCTGAAATCAAGAGTCAGATGCTGAACGGACTGAGCTACCCAGCACCCCATCACTGTATGTTAATCATAATTTATTTTTTTAAGTTTATTCATTTTTGAGAGAGATAGAAAGAGCAAGTAAAGGAGGGGCAGAGAGGGAGAGAGGGAGACAGAATCCCAAGCAGGCTCTGCACCATCAGCACAGAGCCTCACGCAGGGTTCAAACCCAAGAACCTTGAGACCATGACCTGAGATGAAATCAAGAGTGACACCCAACCAAGCCACCCAGAGGCCCCAATCTACTTCAATTTAAAGAAAGCCAAAAACAAAAACGAACAACAACAAAACAACAGCAACAACAACAACAAAAACTGAAGGAAGTCCCTCGGGCACTCATTACTTAATAATCCTTATAAGGATCGCCAAGAAAATTAGTTTAAAATATAGATGTCCCAGGCCCCACCTTAGAGATTCTGATTCCCTAGGCAAAAAAATCAGCCAGAAATCTGTATTTTAAATAACTTCTCCCTGATGATTCTGGTCCAAGTGCTGAGCTCACACTGAAAATCACTAATATAGTGCTTCATAATTAAAGAATGGCTTAAATTTTCCCAAGGCTCTGCAGTTTGGAGCAGAGAATTCCTCCGCACGTGTGTAGCCCCTCTCATTTATAAAAGGCTCCAATTCTCTGCTTAACACCTAGTGCATTGAGCAACCTTTTTATAGTTCCAGAAAGTACCCTAGGCCTAAAGTCCTTCTTGTAAGACTAAGCTGATAGCTTTATCTCCAGCGTAAACCATATATAAAAAACATGTTAATAGTATGGAGTGGATATAAACCTAGCTATTTCTCCAACTATAGTTTCTACCATTCTAGAGAGAAGAATAAGAGAGGACAAGAGCCTAACTCTCCAGTAGGCCAGGATCTTCCCTCAGGCAGCAACCCTACCTTACAGGCACATTCTCCATTGGGGCCCTTGCTGAAGGCAGGGGCTCCTGGAGTCCCCAGGATCAGGAAGAGGGTGAGAAGGGAGTGGTGGCCCCAATGATACAACTCCCTACTTTCCTCACAGACCCTGTGTGACTAAGGATACAAGGCAGTGTGCAAGTCAGCATGGGTTAGGCTGGGCTGTGAAACCTTTGAGTGCCAGAACCTTTCAGAGGAGGGAAACACTGAAAGCATTCTACAAGTTTTGCTACAGATCATTTGCTACAGATACCCAGAGGGAAATTAGGCTTCATGAGGACAAGTCAGAGGGAAGGAACCCACAGCACTTGATTCACTCACTGAGGGCTTACAAGGGACAGCACACGCCAGAGGCATTTTGACAGCCCTCCACGTTCTGCACCAGAGAAAAGAGGTTAGCTTTCTCACAGCCTGATTTTGCTCCTTCTTGGACAGACCTTCAAGCTCACCATGCTCCTCTCTATAGAGGATCGCTTGTGATATAGAAAGGATGTTTTAAGAAATTGTTCTGTAGTCCATCTTTACCCAAAAATCCCATCATGCCATTTAGAGTTCTCCAGTACAACTTGACCTTGACTTCCAGAAAAGATTCTCAAACACTGAAAAAAAAGAGGCACATCAGGAAAGTCTATAATGTAGGGAGTAGGAAGTAATGCATGTAGCTCAGTCATCACGTGGCAACCCAGAGAAGAAAGGTGAGAGAAACCAAAATTTGCAGTCTCACAAGTGTTGGGGCAAAAAGCTACATTGTTCCGCTTCACCCACAAGTCAAACAGGAAGTTCAGAGCAAATGATCCAGGCAAACTGCTTAGCGGGTAAAATTAATGCTATTCCAACCTCCCAGGTCCTATCCTACAGACAGGACCTGATATCTTCTCTGCCATCATTTCTTCCTTGTATGTCCATGCTATCCTGTCTTGTATTTCACAGACTATAGCCTTGAATCCTTTTCCTATCAAAACAATTTACAAAGAATCAGAAGCTCATAGGGGGAAAAAAGAGAGACAAAGCAAGAAACAGACCCTTCACTATGGAGAACTGATGGTTACCAGAGAGGTCGGGGGTGGAAGATGGGTTAAACAGATGATGGGGATTAAGAAGTACATCTGTCCTGTCCTGGTGAGCACCAGCTGTTGTATGGAATTGTTGAATCACAATATTGTACACCTGAAACTAATATTACACTGTAGATTAACTGCAAATTAAATACAAACTAAAAAAAAAAGAAAAGAAAAAAGAAACCAAAAAAAAAACAATCAGAAAGTCATTTATATGATCTTAGACAACAGGTTAAATTATTATTATTTTCACTGAAGAAAGATATAAAAATTTTTAATGATACCTTTATAGTGAAGATTAAAGCAATAGTCAGCAGACAAGACATATTTGTTATTGTAGGATTTTTTTAAGGGAAGGCAAAAAAAATTTCCAAAATCATTCCACATAGGCAGTCCTGTGGACTTAAGGCTTTGTGAATACTTAAAAGAAAAATATATGATTTTCCCAGTAGTATTTCCTCCAGTCACTGTGGTTCTTTGAAAGATAATATCCAGAATTCATGTTTCATCTCCAACACGTAAACAGCTTAGAAGTTGTCACTCCCATCCTTACAATAATAAAAAGCTGGATAAATTTGATAAATACTTGTGCACAGGATTTTGTGTAGACAAGTTTTTAAGTCAGTTGGGTCAATACCTAGGAGTACAACCACTGGATTGTTATGTTAAGACTCGGGGTGCCTGGGTGGATCAGTCGGTTAAGCATCTGACTTCAGCCTAAGTCATGATCTCACGGTTCATGAGTTCAAGTCCTGCATCGGGCTCTGTGCTGATAGCTCAGAGCCTGGAGCCTGCTTCAGATTCTGTGTCTCACTCTGTCTCTGCCCCTCCCTGACTCACACTCTGTCTCTCTATCAAAATTAAACATTAAAAAATTATTTTAAAAAATACTATATTTGGCTTTGTAAGAAATTGCCAAACTGGCTTCCAAAATTCTCTACCATTTTGCATCCCTACCAACAATGAATGAGAATTTCTGTTGTTTGTATCCTACTTAGCAACTGGCGTTTTCAGTTTTTTGGATTTTAGCCTAATAGGTTTGTAGTAGTAGCTCATTATTGTTTTACTTTGCATTTCCTCATAACATACAATGTTGAGCATTTTCCATATGCTCATTTTGCTGTCTATTTTATTTGGTGAGGTGTCTGTTCACATTGCTCACCTCACCTATTTTTAAAATTGGACTGTGTTTCTTATTGTTGAATTTCAAGAGTCCTTTGTATATTTTGGATACAAGTCTTTCATCAGATATATTTTGTAAATATCATATTTTTTTTCTGCCTGATCAGCTTCTTTTAAGATTTCTTGCAGGACAGATCCGCTAACAATGAAATCCTTCGGTTTCTGTTTGTTGAAGAAAGTCTTCATTTCTCCTCAATATAGAATTTTAGGTTGGGTTTTTTTCCTGTTAACACTTTAAATACTTTGTTTCACTCTTCTTGCTTACATGATTTCTGATGATTAAGTCCACTCTAATTCTTATCCAGGTTCCTCTATAGATAAGATATTTTTTCCTCTTACTTCTTTCAAGATACTCTCTTTGCTTTGGGCTTTCTATAGTTAAATTATTATATGCCTATGTATAGATTTTTGGTTTTTATCTTGCTTTGTGTTTTTGAGCTTTCCAGATTTGTGGTTTGAGGTCTGTCCTAATTTTGGAAAATCTTCATACATTATTACTTCAAATATTTCTTTTGCCTGGTCTTTCTTTTCCTTCTGGTATTCCAATTCCATGTATGTTACACTTTTTGAAGTTTCTCACAATTCTTGGATTTTTAAATTTTGTTTCATTCTTCTTTTTCTGTTTTAATATCAGTTTGGGAAGTTTGTATTCACATAATTCAAGCTTACTAACCCTTTCCTTGGCTGTGTCAAGCCTACTGATGAGCCCATTGAAAGCATATATTCCTTCTATTACCATCTCTAATTTCTAGCATTTCCTTTGCTTCTTTGGGGTTTCCATCTCTCTGCTTTCATTAACCCTCTGTTCTTCCATCTTGTCTACTTTTTCCATTAGAACCCTTAACATATGTTTAATAATTATTCTCAATTCCCTGGCTGGTAATTTCAACATCTGTGTCATATCTTATTCTGGTTCTGATCATTGCTTTGTCTTTTCAAATTGTGATTCTTTTCTTGCTTTTTGACATAACTTGAGCTTTTTTGTGTGTGAAAGCCAGACATGTTGTATTGTGTACTAAAAACTGAGGTAAATCACCTTTTAGTGTGGGAATTTATGTTAATCTGGCCAGAAGTTAGGCTATGTTTCATGACTGCTGTAGTTGTATCTGTCAGAGGGATCAAATTCCTCTACTGTCCTTGTTTGTCTCACCTGTTGACTTTGGAGAGGGTTCTGAAGTATTGCTCCTCTGAGACAATCCACATCGTGCATCTTTTCACCTGTAATTCAGTTGTTATACAGGATCCCTGTTTGTGTGGTCATAAGGGACAAAGGAGGGTAAATGTTCTATAATCTTATGTTAAATCTCAGTCTTTTAGTAGCCTTGTATCTCTTGTCTGTGAACTTCACAACTTTTTTTTTCCCCAGTGCTATAGCTCTTCATTTCCTTCCTTTCTCCTATTCCTTTGCCTGGCTGCAATGTTCTAATCTATTCCCTCGAATCTCTTATCCCTGTTGACTATGTTTCCTATCCCTCTCCCCATATTAAGTGAGACAGGAAGGCTAGAGCTGTCTGGAATGGGAGTAAAGCTCTTTACCCAGCTGACAGGAAGCTCAAAAAATCTTTTCTCCTGGAGAGAAAGTCTTTGTTATGGACGGTTTGGGTATATTTCACGATTGATACTCTTCTTATTCCTGTGAAAGAGCAGTGAGGGGATGTTTGCAGGATTTTATCTTAAGAACCAGTGAGATTTCTGGGGGTTAGCCACACAGAGATTTGAGGACCCCCAAGAAGCTTTTCACTGTCATGTCTCATGTCCAAACGCAGCCTCCAGCAATACATCAAAACCACCATTCAAATATTTCTACTGTTCTATCACTCTAGTGACTACTACTCCATGGGTGACTCTTTGTACGCACCTATTTCTCGTGATTTGGGGGCAAGACATTCCCCTCCAACTTTGATTCTTTGATGGGTGTTAGAAAAGTCATTGATTCATAATTGCCAAAAACTAGAAGTAACCAGGATATCCTTCAATAGGTTAATGGGTTAACAAACTCTAATACATTTTGAACACTGAAATACTATTCAGCAATAAAAAAAAGAATGAGCTATCAAGTCATTCAGTGACACGGATTAGTCTTAAATGTATTGTGAAAGAAGCCAGTCTGAAAAAGCTACATACTATATAATCCTATTTGTAAGACATTCCAGAAAAAGCAAAACTATAAACATAGTAAGCAGGAGAGTGGTTACCAAAGGTTTGGGGCATGATTAAATAGTTCAAGCACAGGGGATTTTAAGTCGGTGAACTATTCTATATGACACTGTGATGGTGGATACATGAAACTATGCATTTTTCAAAACTCATTAACTTGTGCCAGAAGCACAAGGAGTAAACCTTATACATACAAATATTTTAAAAATTATTTAGCAGGGAGATCTCAGGATAGAATGCAAAATGTAAAGAAAAAAGTATCTAACTATTACAAATGACTGAAACAATATCATTGAAGGGAATGGAGAGAAAAGGTGCTGACCTAAGTGACTTTGGAAATAAGTGGAATCTGTAAGACAGAGATGAAAGGAACTATACATAAGACTGTACTCTAATTGATAAAGTCGTTTCCCATGGGAGGAGATATTAACAATTTGAAACCACCATACATGCATATTGAAATTAAACAAGTAAATGGAGGGCAGATAGTGGGAGTCAGGTTTCTCACTGCCAGAGTGAAAGGCTACATATAAGCAAGGGGTAAAGGCTATAATAATCCATTTGGCAATGGACTCAAAGACATCATTATGAACTCATGCTTGGCTTGATATAAATATGGATAGTTACGTACAGGATTATTTATAGACACGTGTATATATACAAGAGCCCAGAAGCAACAAAAGATCACCAACAGATTCAAGGACACCTGGAACCCAGATCTTAGTTTCTAACACTACTCTTCAATAAAAATAAGGATTTCTTTTTTGAGAAATGGCCGATTCTAGGGCTGGCAAGAAATATATAAAATGAGTTTGGAGTATTTTATAATACCAAAAAATATGGAATTACTAAAAAACAAAACAACAACACACACACACACACACACACACACACACACACACACACACACACACACATATTGGCGGGGAGAGGGTTGCCAAAGAAGTTAACTGAAAGAGATCCCAATAGCCAAAGCTGGAAAAATTTGAGTGCCAAAATAAATAATGTAGTATTAGATTATAATCCAAAGTATAAAATAAATATCTATGAGGCTATATTGATCTAAGAAAATGATTAAATACATACATAAATAAGTAAATAGGGGAGAATAAACAAATCATCCATGCAGAGGAAGTCCATATAATTTGTGTAGATACTGTGCCCTCAAGGATGTGGAGTTTAACTCCCCACTCAAGTATGTGCTGTGCATAGGGATTTCCCTCCAAAGAGGGGAAAGAGGGAATAAAAGTAAGTTTACAATGGAGAAACTTGACAAACACTAACATCAGTAATGATAAGTTATGTTGCTAGTATGTATACCTGATGATATAAAGAAGAGTGGCACTTCATCTCTGTGGTTTTCTTCCACAAAATCCATAACCTGGCCTAATCATGGAGAAAACATCAGACAATTGAGAAACGCTGTACAAAATATCTAACCAATACTGAAAATTTTGAAGGTCATCAAAAACAAGGGAAGTCTGATAAACTGTCACAGCAAAGGGGAAACTAAAGAGTCATCCCACCTAAACATAATGGGTAACTATGTGGTATCCTGGGTGGGATCCTAAAATAAATACAGGTCATTAGCTAAAACTAAGTATATTTGAATAAAGCGTGGATTTAATTAACAATAATGCATTGATGTTGGTTCGTTAATTGTAACAAATGTGCCATATCAATCTAAGGTATTTATAAGAGAAGAAACTGGGTTTGGGATATATGGGAACTCTCTGTACTGTTTCACAATTTTTCTGTAAATCTGAAACTATTTTAAAATGAAAAGTTTATTAAACAGTGTTCAGCATACCATAAAAATTATGAGACATACAAAGAATAGTAACAGATAACTGATAATAAGAAAAATCAAAAAACAATGGAAGGAGACCCACAGATAAAAAAGTTATTGAAATTAGATGACAAGGACTTCAAATTAACAATTAGAAATAGATTAAATAAATGAGAGGAAAGATGGACAATTTCTACAGAGAAGTGAAATCTCTTAAAACTAACTAATGGATAGACTAAGACTGAAAAATACAATGTCTTAAATTAAGAATGAATTTAAAAGGCTTAGTTAACAGCAGACTGAACATCAGAAGGATTCATAAACTTGAAGATTAGTCCATTAAATGATCCAATCTGGAGAATAAAGAAAAAAGAATTAAAAAAAAAAAAACAAACAGGGGCATCTGGGAGGTTCAGTCAGGTAAGCATCCAACTTTGGTTCAGATCATGATCTCACGGTTCATGAGTTCAAGCCCTGTGTCGGGCTCTGGGCTGACAGCTCAGAGCCTGGAGCCTGATTCAGATTCTGTGTCTCCCTCTCTCTCTGCCTCCCCCCACCACTCAAATAAATGTAAATAAATAAATAAATAAATAAATAAATAAATAAATAAATAGCACAATGTGAACGGCATGTTGACCAACACAAAGTTTTCTGACATACATTAGCTGGAATGGCATACATACAGATGAGAGAGAGAATGAAACAGAACAATATTTGTAGAAATAATGGCCAATAATTTTCCAAAACTGGTAAAAAGACATAACATCACAAGTCCAAAAAGCTCAGCAAAACAGGATAATTATCAAGCCAAGCAATAAAAACACAAAGAAAACTATACCCAGGCACATCAGTGAAATGGCTAAAAAAACAAAGATGAAGAGAAAAGTCTGAAAAGCACTCAGAAACTACTATACCTATTACATTCATATCAACAGCAATAAGAATTTTGGCTGATTTCTCAACAGTTACAATGAAAGCTAGAATGGCACAATAAGGTATGATAAGAAAAAACTGCCAGCCCTAGAATTCTATACCCAGTGAAATATCCTTCTAATCCAGTGCCTCCAAACAGAACTTACCTTCTCTCCTTACAAACCTTGTCTTCTTCTGAAACTCACTACATGCAATATGGTTTCAACATCCAGACTCTTAGGGCCAGCCTTGCCTTCTCCTCTTTTTGACTCTCACAATCTTACCAATTTCTATCAATTCCACTTCAGAAAATCATCAGAATTCAACACTCCTCTTCAGCCTCACTAATACTGCACTCTTCCAAGCCTTCAACATTTCTTGCCTAACCTATGACAACAGTTCATTGTCTAGGGCTCTCTACCACTGCTCTCTCCCTACAAAGTTCATCTTCCACACAACCTCTGAAATTAGTTTTCTAAAAACGAAGTCGATCCTGTCTCTCTGATGCTTAAAGGTCTTTTCCGACTTTCCATTGCTTTTGAATAGAATTTACATATTACAACATATAAGATCCTTCACAATCTTAACCCCAACAACCTTTCTACCATCTATTCTTGCATATTCTTTTCTTCTTTTGTTGTTATAAAAATTTAAAATAATTATAGGCTTATGTCTTTTTCTCTTTTACCATATATTAACTTCTCAAAGTAAGTGACCATGATCATCTGCAGAATGTTCTGCTAAAGACTAAAACTTGAAACGGTGGAGGAGAGTAAGGAGTCATCATCTTCTATATCAGGGGTTTCCAGAAAGTCATATTGAGTCCTCACAAGACAGAAAATACCATGGAATAAAAGGTTTATAATGAAGGTTTGGAGTCCCTGGAAGCCATCAGGGGAGCCATTAACAGGGGAAGTTATATAGTCCTATCCTCCAATAGTTAATATAGTAAGATCCTTTGTAGGTAAAGAGCCAGAAGGGTAAAAAGCTGTCCAACCCCTAATAATATAAATTGGTTGCAAGACATAGGGGACTATTTCACAAAGAACAGATCCCAGAGTCAGTTCATTAAGAGTGTTCTTGGGGCTTCTGGTGCCTTAGAAAACGACTTTATATGGGACAAAAAGAAACATCAAGGGCTATGTCCCTGGGAACTCAGGGCACAATACAGATTCAGTGGATTACCCACCACACAGACATTTCTTCCAGGATTCCCAGTGCCTTGCACAGATGTGAGCCACAAGCCAACCTGAAGACTGTCAAAATGACCAGTTGTCCACAGTGACATCATGTGGCCAAAAGGAGTAATGGCAGTATCTGACCCATCTTCTGTTCCCCTGGCTAACCTTAACTTTGAGATCATGTTAGTTCTCAGGGTTCATAAAAGGGTGTACCCTAAAAAGATAATGCTGAACTTCCTCCTAATTTGGCATGCGATAATTTCAGTTGTTGCTATTGTTAAAATGGAAAAATAAAGGGTTTATGGCCATAATTGTCCTCTAGTATCTACAGTGAAACAAACTAGGAAAAAAATATTTGCAACTCCTACCACTGAAAAGGAGTTTAAAAAAAAACCTAGAATCTTTTGTATCAAGGAAAATGTATAGGAAACACTGGCACTCTGTATTGCGGAACCCATCAGAACTGTTCTGGCTAATGTAGAGGTTGGAGACTTGGAGCCCCTGTGACACAGACTCCTCATATGCTTGCCCAGCCTGAACAGCAGGCTTTGACCCCCTCCACAGAACCCAAGAGCTCCACAGAACATAGTTTATAAATCACTTTCTTGATGATAGAAAGACCATGAAAATTTTAAACCAGAGGGTGGCATCACCAGATCATCCGTGAAGGACACAGAATGTTTTTAAAGGTGTGGGGTGGGGGGGGGGGGGGGACAAGACAAAATTGGGGACAATACACCTGGATTGGAAGAATTTCATGGAAGGACAGGCAAGCCTTTTGACCAGTTTGATGCCATGAGTAATGTTAGATATTAATACCCATAAAATGTGCTGAACTAAGTTTATTTCTTTTTTTTTTTTTTTAATTTGAGAGAGTACAGTGGAGATGGGGAGAGAGAGAGGGAGGGAGGGAGTGAGGGAGAGAAGGAGAGAGGGAGAGGAAGAGGAAGAGGGAGAGGGAGAGAGAAGAGAGAGAGAGAATCCTAAGCAGGCTCCATGCTCACCATGGAGCCAGACACGGGGCTTAATCCCACAACCCTGGGATCATGACCTGAGCTGAAATCAAGAGGTGGATTCTCAAACAACTGAGCCATCCAGAAGCCCTGAATCTATTTCTAAATCCTTGTCAAAAGCAGTCCTAGGGAAAAGAAAATAGATCTTTCAGTCCTAGTAAGAAAGGATTCATATTTGACTACCTTGCAAATATGATTATCATCAAATTCTTCAATTGAACACTTTTCTGTTGAAAAGGTTCTTTTATGCAAGATTTTTTTTCCTGAAACATAGCTCAGAAAAATTATTTTCATCAAAATGAGCATAAATTCTGCTGAAAATGAGGAGATTTAAGCCTGTTGTGATGAAAAGTCATGTTTCCAAGCTAATTTTTAGGAAAAATCTAATAAAAGAAATACTTAACAGAAAAGTACAGAATGCCTGCTGGGATAAAAATGAAATGAAGTTTCCAAGCAACTTCTGAGTAAAAATACAGTAAAAAATAATGTTTTTAACAGAAATTATGGAATTCAAGCATCTTGTAATAAACATGTATTTTCAAGCTAGTTTTAAGACGTATCTAGGAAAAAAATTTTTTAATAAAAATGGAATTTAATCCTGTTGTCTTTTCCAAACTGGTTTTGAGGGTAATTTCAGCATAAAATGGAAAAAAGAAAAAGAAAAAAGTACCAAATTTAAGCAGTACAATTGCAAAAAAGACAAAAACACAATGGAAGCATTATGAAACAGAGATGAAATTGTCCCCAACATGCCAAAAAATGACAGCCTTTGTATCACACTGGTGTAATCTTTCAGTGAGGCAGTTTCTGTAGTCCAAGGTGATTCCCTGGAAGGGTCTGAGCTGTGAGCTGTGAGCTGTCAGCAGCCTGGGGAATGAGTACCTGGGTCCCTGTGGGGGGTCTGGGTAAGTGCTTGGCAACACTATTGGCAAAGAGCACAAGTGTAAATTTAGGGAATTTAGGAAGGAAAAATGTGGGACCACCTAATAGAGAACTTTAGGTAAGTTAGAGCTTACCAATGTCTCACCAACTCAAGAAAAGATGCCTTAATGAAGACTCAAGTTCTCAAAAAGACATCAAGGTAACAGTGTTTCAACATATTTAAAGACAGAAAAGGGAGGGAGGCTAAATAAGGTAGTTTTATTCATTTTCACCAGGTGGAAACTCTGACGAATTTCAAGCCCACATGCTATTGAAATATAAGTGATGGCTAAGGGTAACAAAAGCAAGTTAAATCACATCTTTAGAAGAGAAAATCTAGAATTGCCCTAATGCAGCTGTGCTGTAACTTGCACAGGATATGGAGGAGAATTTTTTCCTGTTTTCCCAGATTCAAGGCTTGCCACCCCATACTGAGTCCAAGAAAGCATCACAATACATAATTGGGGTCAGACACTCCCATAGAACACCTCCTCCCCCAAAAATTCACTGCCCACCCCTGTTAGTCTACAAATGCATACACAGGAATCAAAGAAACCACTGGACACACAAGTCAAGAGAATTTAGTATTCGTGATGAGCTTGTCCCTCCTTTCTCTGTGCTCCCATCTCAATTCAAGCAAGGAGACAAGAGAATCATTCTACTTAACCAGCAAAGAGATTAGCATTTCATTCCCTTGTTGGGCAATGGTGCTTCTGATCTCTTCTGTGTGTGCTATTTGAGAAAAACACAAGAGTATGGGAACAGGGTCGCCAGATAAAATATGAATGCATGAGACTTACACTAAAAACTTATTCACTGTTTATCTGAAATTCAATTAACTGGATTTCCTCTGTCTTTATTTACTAAATCTGGCAATCCTATTTGGAGGGAACAACAAGGCAGAGAGATCCAGTGGCAGAGGGACAGTGGAAATTGAACACATGAAGGTAGCTAGACCTGTGCCACCTTGCAGGTGCCCATTCAAGATCTCACTGACAGTAAGGAGATTCCACCAACAATAATAACCTGAACCTGAATATCTGGGGCGGAAGCTGTGTATGGAGAATCAGGAAGGACCAAGAAACTAGGAAGCTTTGAAGGGTTCTACAGAGAACTCTCCCACACATATGTCCCAGAGGGAGCCAGTATGTGAACACTTGTCCAACATTTAGTCAAAGCCAGAGAAACAGTAACAGCAGAGAGAACAAAGGTACCAGTCAAATAAGAGATACTTGTGTCTTTCCATGTCCCTACAGCCAGCCCCAAAGCACCAGGGAAGACAGGACTCCAAAATGGCAGAGGTGGGGGAGAAATGAAAGAGCAAGTCCAGCGAGTCTCCTGAACCACATTGAGAAGAGGGAATAAACGAGAGGAAATGAGCATTACATTGGATTGCATTAAAACTTTAAACTGGGTCAAACCATATTAATACTGATGCAAAACAAATTTAGTGGCTTAAAACAACAGATGTTTGTGATCTCACAGTTTCTGTGGGACATGAATCTGTATACAGCTTCAGGCTACAATCAAGATAGTGGCTGGGGCTACAACCATCTCAAGGCTCAACTGAGGGAAGATCTGACTCCAAGCTTATTCATTCATTCAGTTCCTCATAAGCTCTTAGACTGAAGGCCTTAACTTCTCCCTGGCTGTTGGCCAGAGACCATCTCAACTCCTTGCCACATGGCCCTCTCTAACACAAGAGCCATTTTAAGAACTTTCTACCACAGAATGCATTGACTTAATAACTGCAAGTGATCAAAAAGCTACAGTACTGGGACACCTAGATGGCTTAGTCAGTTAAGCATCCGACTTGAGCTCAGATCATGATCACACAGTTCGTGAATTTGAGCCCCACATCAGGCTCACTGCTGTCAGCACAAAGCCTGCTTTCGATCCTCTGTCCCCTTCTCTCTCCGTCCCTCCCCTGCTCACGCTCCCTCTCTCAAAATAAATAAAACATTTTTTAAAAAGGCTACAGTACTGCCAAGTATTTCCTTTATGGATGGGGAAAAAGAGACTGAACAGAGCATAACTGAAAAAGGTATTGAGAAAACTCAAACTTCTATTTGTACCCATTAAATTCAAACAGTTCCATAAATTGGATACAAAAGTTTACCCTCTTGAGCCTTTGGCAGCCATTGTATAGTAAGGAAGACAGACAATGTGGTAGAGAAAAGAGAACTCATTCTTCGGAGAACATCAGAACCATTTGAAGCTCAGCCTCAACACTACTAGTAGCCATGTGTTCATTCACATCTTTGAAATACAATCTTCTTCTCAGTAATCAGAGTTGTGATGAGCATAACAGATGATGTACGTGGTTACATAAAATGTCCACTCTATACATACTGGCCGTTACTATCATTATCATTGTCATTACCATTGCCATTACCATTACACAATCCTCCATGGCTCATCTATCCAAGATTAGTGGTGAGCAGAACCCAAGTTGTTCTCATCTCTATTTTAAAGCAAGAAGAAGACAGAAGTCAGAGCAGTCATTTGTGCATAAGCAAGCACATATTTCTAGCTTGTACCTGAATTTTGTCCTAAATGTGTAATTTTTTTGAGACTGACTCACTGCTCAGTGTTGCACTTTCCCAAAGAAAGTGAAAACTCATGTCTGTTGACACCTAGGTAGAGCTTGGTATGAAGTAGAATATCACTCGTGTGTATCGGCTCATAGAGTGTCACTGGATCAAGATGCTGTGAGAGAATCCAACACAGCCATATGCAACTAGAACGTCTCCACTTCCAGCAAGAGCCTCACTCCAGAAGCAACATCACAGCAGTCTTTATCTCACAGTTCAGACAATGAATAGCTGGCCAGAGAAGCAGCAAAAAATATAAGAGGGGGTTATAAGATGTTTTTCTCTCCTCCCAAACAGGAGATTTGGGGGTTAATACTAACTACCCTCCTCCTCCTCTCCCACTATCATCATCTTCATCATTATCTTCTTCATCTTCTTCATCATCTTTATGATCACAACCATGACCACCACTACCATTCATTGATATCTTTCCATGTATATTATTTATCTATTGTTGTGTATAAATTATCCTAAAACTTATAATTCAACAGTTTAAAACAACAAGTATTTATTATCTCACAAGGTGTCAAAGGGTCAGGAATCCAGAAATAGTCTAGTTAGATTCCTCTAGCTCAATGGCTATTATGAGGTTTCAGTGAATCTTCTGGCAGAGAGAGATTCAGGCTTCAGTGATCTGAAAGCTTAACTGAAGCTGAAGATCCACGTCCAAGCTCGCTCACGTGGCTATTGTCTGGAGGCTTTAGTTCCCCACCAGGTGAGCCTTTCCATAGAGCAGCACAGCCATGGGCTTCCCTCCAGGTGAACAATTTGAAAGGGAATAACCAAGACAGAAGCCACAGTGCCTTTGCATGACCAGTTCCCCAAAGTTATACACTATCACTTCCACTTCAATCTATTCCCTAGAAGTCACCAAATACAGCACACACTCAAGGGGAGGGGAATTAGTCTCCAGCTCTTGAAGGGAGGAATATCAAAGAATTTGTAGCCATATTTTTAAAACCATCACATCATGGTACAAGGACCATGGTAAACATGATACATGTATACTCTTCTCTGGTATAAAAGGAAAATTGTTTATTCAAGCATTTATTCATTCAACAAACCTTTATTGTGGACTTTACCCATCCAAAAATATGTTCCAAGTGACTATTTTGCCCAATCCTTTGTGCACTTTATCCCTTATTGTTTCTTGTTTCTACCTTTATTCTTTTTCTTTAGTGTACCTATTCCAATCTCTTCCTGGAACCTTGCAATAGCATCTCTCTTCTGGCCCTCAAAACATCCCCACATTTATATTTCTTTCAAGCCAACTTAACTCATTACAAAGCAGTATCTTAAGTCTATGCTTAGATATAACATTTATAATTTAGCCAGTGTCTGCAGCAAAGATATAATACAATATTAATTGGGGAAATAGTCGACACAAGATCGTCTCAAATGTGACAGAAGACAGTCACCTTCAGGATGTGATCTGGGAAGGAGAGAAGTGTTGCTGTTACTAGAACAACTCCCTCCATCTATTCTTAGGAGTTCTTGCTTAGAGGAAATTCACCAAAGTTACTCTTTAAAATGCAAGTGTTCCCAGAAGACACAGAGGCGAAACTATTAGTGGCACACAACTCCTTGACTAAAATTGCTCCATCAGGTTAGCTATACAACCACCTGACTGGGCTCAGAAGAAATGAGACACAAAATACAAAAGACTTATTGAGACACAGAAACTTAGGAAGGGTGTAGATTAGGTTCCCATAAGATTTTGCAAAGATAGCTCAGGAGATGGGGGAGAGCACAAGATACCAGAGGCAGCATAAAGGAGGTCCATCAATGAATGCTTTAGTTTGGGTTCTCTCAAAAGTAGGAAGGACATGGTGGCAGGGACCCTATTCAAGAGACTCTCCCAGGGTGCAGAAAAAAAGGGAGCAAAACGATGAGGCAGAAAATACAAGTGGAGGGTTCTGTTCTGCTGGGGTCTTCTCACCTCCCAGAATTTTTTCTGCCTAAAGGAATGGAGATTAAAGAATTATCCACAGTCTCCCTTCCCCCATTGGATGAGGACTCCTCTAGGACAACAAATCTGTTTTTCTGATTGTACTGTGGGCTTCTGCACTCATAGGAGAAGACACTAGAGCCAAAAGTATAAAGACATGCTGGCCTCACCCTAAGTGAGTGTTTTGTACTCTAGGGGCACCTGACCTCACATGGAACTGTCCCTGGCAGCCATGGCTGAAAATCAGCAGTGAGTGAAGGGATGTGATGTAGGATGCCAGAGACATCTACTAAATGGCAGGTGCAGAAAGTGTACCAGTGAGGGGCAGAAAGGGGATGCTGAAAACGAGCATCATCTACATCCCATTTTTACTTAGGCTCAGTGCTAAAGACAGCTCTGTTTGAACTCCCATGAAAGTGGGAGTTAATTATTACACATCCAAGAAGTATTCCTTCTAAGATGATCTCCCATAGCATAATCTCTATGGTGTGTTAAAACAAAATACCAAAAGCGCAGGAAACAAAAGAAAACATTAAGAAATTGGACTCAGTCAAAATTCAGAACTTTTGAGCTTCCAAGGACACCATCCAGAAAGCAGAACAACAACCCACTGAAACTGGGAGAAACTATACGCAAATCGTATATATGGCGAGACTTATATATAGATTATAATAAAGAGATCTTATAATTCCATAATAAAAAGAGACAGGCAACCTACTAATAATTGGACAAAGGATTTGAATAAACATTTCTTCAAAGGAGATGAACAAGTGACCAATAAGCACACAAAACGATGTTCAACATATATTAGCCATCCGGGAAACACAAATCAAAAAACACAGGGAGATATCATTCCATATCCATTAAGATGGCTATGATCAAAAAGAAAGATAGTAACAAGTGTTAGGGAGCATGTGGAGAAATTGGAACTCTCAAACACTGTCACTGGTATTGCAAATGGTGCAGTCACTTTAGAAACCATCTGGCATTTCCTCAAAAAGTTATACATAGAATTACCATATGACCTAACAATTCCACTGCTAGATATGTACCCAAGAGAAATGAAAAATGTGTCCACACAAAAACCTGCATATGAATGTTCAGAGCAGCGTTATTCATAATAGTCAAAAAGTGAAAGCAAATTAAATGTCCATCAAACCAATGATCAACAGAATGTGATGTATGCATAAAACGGAGTCGAATTTGGCAATAAAAAGAAATGAAGTAATGATACAGGCTACAACATGGATAAATCTTGAAAACACTATGCTAAGTGAAAGAAGCCAACCACTTATTGTACGACCTCATTTATAAGAAATATCTAGAAGAGGCAAATAAAGAGACAGAGTAGATGAGTGGTTGCCTTTGGTTTAAAGAGTTTGGAGGGATATGAGGAGTGACTGCTAATGAGTACAGGATTTGACAAAAATAGTCTAAAATTAGATACTGTTGACGGTTGCACGACGGTGAATATACTAAAAACCATTGACTTGTACACGTTAAATAGGTGAATTTTACAGTGTGTGAATCAATTTTTAGTAAAGCTGTTATAAAAGAAAATTTTAATGAAAAATCAGGTGGTGCTGGCACAAGATCAACAAGGCAATATTGGTACGTATTGTAATAAACTTATAAGAAATACTGAGCACCTGCTGTATGCAAAGCACTATCAATAAAATTATAGAGGAAATACCCAGTGCATAACAATAAGCTAATCTGTCACATTATGTGAGTATTTTGATGCAAGCTATGCAAGCCTGATAAACAAAGAAAAGGTTAATAACGTTTCTCTTCAATGTATGCATTTATTCACTTCTTTTAAGTGAAGGAGAGCAATCAAGTTGCATAAAATTAAAATCTTAATTGCTCAGCTCGAGGCTGTATTTTGTAAAGAAGGTTCATAAACACAGCGCATGATCAGAATCTATGGAATGTCCTGAGAGAACATCAAACACAAATGAGTTGCCACAGGATGTTTCCACATAGAATTAAATACTACCGTTACAAGATTAACAAATGATTTATTTATAATTGCAGACTCTTTGTGGAGGAAAAGCTAAACAATATTTCAGTTCTAAGAGGTTCCTAAAATTTTAGCTACGTCTACTATCTCAGGAAAAAAACTCATTAGTTGAGAGACCTCACCTTTCAAGATGAGAATCTAAGATGGATTCATTGTCATTCTAACAATGAGGGGGAAATATCCCCAATATCCCTATTCAATGAGCACCTGGCCAATATCCAGCCCCTGAGGAAAGTGAAAATTCTGCTCAGTGACAACACATTATTTAACTCACCAGGGCAATTTAAGATAACACAATGTGACTCACACCTATGCAAGGAAGTTTGTCACGTGAAAGCATTTTTTTCCTCAAGAAATATCTGCTGGCCGTCAAGATAGAATAAATACATGTCAAATTGTGAGCATGTTTAGAGAATTGCCCTGAGTGATTCTGTGACCATGCGCAAATTAGCTTCCTTCCAGATCTTTGTGGGGGTGACTTCCAAAGGCTTCAAACCACATACATGGCTTGATGGGAGAAAGTAGCAGTTTTTAATTTGATTATATATGTAACAAATCTATATAATATTGAATATAGGATAAAAGTTAAAACTGGGGCACGTGGGTGGCTCAATCAGTTAAGTGTCCAACTGTGGCTCAAGTCATGATCTCACGGTTTGTTTGAGCCCCGCATTGGGCTCTGTGCTGACAGCTCAGAGCCTGGAGCCTGCTTCAGATTTTGTGTCTCTCTACTCTCTCTCTCTGCTCCCTTCCCCACTCATGCTCTCTCAAAAATAGCATTTAAAAAAATGTTTTTAAGTTAAAACTACATGTAATATATGATACATATAATCCATGGAAAATACATGTTTATAATTAATTTATATAAATAATATATATAATATAAATATATTTATAATATATACTACATATAGGAAATATATATTTATAATTTATAATACAGTATTTATAGAGCATGTATAAATAGTTAAATTTTGAGCAAGGAAGAATCTGTAACACAAAATGCTCACTGTGCCTTTCCACTAGCTGAGTTTGCACTTACGTTTCCCTGGAAGTTTCTCCAGTGCCCTCATGTTAGCACTTCATTTCACACATCCTCCACGGTAGATAGGAGGCAAAGGACACGGAATCCTCTTTTTATCCTCACGCACTAGTTGGTTATCTGAAATGCAAAATAAATGAGAGGGAAAGAAAAAAGTCAAACAAACTGCCAGATCATCTCTGTATAATTTCACACTTGCAATCTTACCTAAAACAGTGATTTTGCTAAAAAGGGAAGTGAGAGGGTCCTAATATGGATTTAAGAGTCCTTTCTTCCCAAGTGGAAACGGCTCCCGCACCCCATTCAACTGTTACGAAGGTCCATACTGCTGTTTCACTTAACATCTTTAATTAGCTCCCCTCTGAGACACAACAACAAAACTGAGCTCGTGATCATAAGATAAACAGAAAAGATTTGCCTGGAGTCTAAACTAACCAGTAGTTGGTTTCTGCCTCCCCCAGGAAGCTCACTGGACTCCTGCAGCCCCCACTCTCCCTCATTAGCAAGTGTGAGGCATGCCCCGCTTTGAGGGTCTTCCCAGGTGGGGCCCCGTGTGACCTTGCATTGGGTGTCTTCCCTGCTCTGGCCTAAATTTAGGAAATGCTTCCCAGAATGAATCCCAGCTGGATGCACTTCTCCAGGGCTTTTGTTGCTGCTTCTGGTAAGTGATCGCAGCAGCAAAGGGTATTAAATTTTAAATTATTGGGGATTCTTCTTCCTGTAACTTTGAAATTACTTAGCCAAAACATTTCTTGGGATGAGCTCAGAGCAGAACCCACTGTTCCCTAATCCTCCAGAGAGAGGCTCTGTTCTGACAAGCTTGGGAAGGAAGGAAAAAAAGAAAAGAAAAGAAAAGAAACCATTATTAAGCCTCTAAATGCCAGAATACTTTCTGTTCTCATCTTACTTAGCCTTTATACCACACCTGTGAGATGTTCATCCTCATCCACTCAAAGACGTGCTGAAATGAGGAAACTGAGTCCCCAAGGTCAAGCCACTTATCCAAGGCCACACAGTGTGTACCAGACAGAGCAAGACAGCCCGTCTCTAAAGCAGTGGTTCTCAGCTCCTTCTGAGCCACAGACTTCTCTGAGCATCTGGTGATAGCTACAGACTTCTCCATGCACACATTTCATAAACAAATTTAAAAGCTGGGCACCCCTTGAGGACTAGCCCTGAGCCTGTAGAAATCCGGGCCTCGGAGCTTTCTTTCCTCTTCCCACACCGCTAGGCTGCCTCCCACGGGACGAGGCTGGGGAGGAGGAAAAGGAAATCGCCCGATATTTAAAACATCTGTTTTTCTCATGCCAAGACGCTTCCACCTACCTTCCCATGGTATTAAATTCTTTATGAGTCCTTTTCTACTGAGCAAAAGCATTTTGATCAGAAACTACTTATAGGAAGCAAAAATTAAAATGATTTCAAAACCTATTCATCAGCCTCCTGTGTTGTTTTCCTCTCCGGAAATCCCACTTGAAGTATTTATCCAAAAGAACTGAACACAGAATCTCCTAGAGCTGTCTGCACTCTGATGTCCACTGCAGCGTTATTCACAACAGCCAAAATGTGAAAGCAAACTACCAGTCCGTTGACAGATGAATGGACAGAGAAAATGTGGTAGGTACATACAATGAAATAGTATTCAGCCTTCAAAAAGAAGGAAATTCTGCCATGGGCTACAATATTGATGAAACTTGAGAACATTATGCTTACATTACATACATACATACATACATACATACATACATACATGCATTACAATACATTCTTGTGAAGTAAGAGTTGTAAACATACACACTCTGAAGAGTAACCACCAGTAACAGTGACCAGAGATCTGGTTTTCAGGTAGTCCCAAACATGAAACACTGAAAGAAGATTTTGTTTTCTGTCAGTCCCTCTATATCTAACATAACCATCCCTTGTGCTGAAAATCACTTAGCATCTCGTTTCAAGCTCAAAAATTAATTTTCACAACAGAATACATTACTCCACTAAAAGATTGCTGTCAGTAAAAGGGCCTGTATTTTCAAAGTCCATTAGGGACTGAACTGTTTTTGTTTTTTTTTTGGAAAGAGATACAAATGGGTTTCTTCTTTATAAATTAATGTAAATGCAATTTAAAATGCACTAAACTACTTACTTATTGACACTCTTCTTGGCACAGGGGAGATCATGTTCTAAGCCCCTGCTGATCAGGTCCTGAAGATATCTCTTTCTTCCAAAGTCTGCCAGGGTCTCAGCCAGCTTGCCACCACTTTCCACTAACCAAGATGGTCCTAATGTTCCCCTAAGCCTGACTAAACTTTACTTGGTTTCTTCCTGACTATGGTACCCTGACTTCCCTTTTCTTAGAACATTTACTTTTGAAAACTTGCAATTGTGAATTCTTTCTCTGCCCCCTGGAGATAAAATCTCTCAGGCTCTTGCCAGGTTTACAACTCAGGAAAGTCTTTCTCAAGGATCAGGAATTGCCATCGTCAAGGAAGATAACAACCCTATCTCCCAGTCTCTGTGAGAGGATAGGGGTCTAACTTCAGTTAAGTGTCAATTAGCAAACACTGAAGACCTAACCACATAGACCCAGCTCCTGCATAATATCCTTAGGTCTCCCTCACTAGCTCACTCTAACACTTAAAAATCCTTCCCCAGGGAGCCTGGGTGGCTCGGTCAGTTAAACATCCACCTTTGGCTCAGGTCATGATCTCACAGTTCATGAGTTTGAGCCCCACGTCGGGCTCTGTGCTGACTGCTCAGAGCCTGGAGCCTGCTTCGGATTCTGTGTCTTTCTCTGCCCGCCCCCTCCTTGTGCACGCATGCTCTTTCTCTCTCTCTCTCTCTCTCTCTCTCAAATAAGCATTAAAAAAACCTTCGGGGCACCTGAGTGGGTCAGTCGGTTAAGCGTCCGACTTCACTTCAGGTCATTATCTCATGGTTTGTGGGTTCAAGCCCTGCGTCAGGCTCTGTGATGATGGGTCAGAGCCTGGAGCCTGCTTCAGATTCTGTATCTCCCTCTCTCTCTGCCCCTCCTCCATTCATGCTCTGTCTCTCTCTCAAAAATAAAAAATAAACATTAAATTAAAAAAAAATTCTCCCCCAAAGGATGCAAGAATATACAATGGGGAAAAGGCAGTCTTTTCTATAAATTGTGATGGGAAAACTAAGCAGCTATCTGTAAAAGAATAAACTAGATCACTTTCTTACACCATACACAAAAATAAACTCAAAATAGATTAAAGACCTAAATATATGAGACCTGAAACCATAAAACCCCTAGAAGAAAACATAGGTGGTAGCAATCTCCTGAATATCAGCTTTAGCAACACAGTTATGGATATGTCTCCTCAGGCAAGGGAAACAAAAGCAAAAATAAACTGTTGGGGCTATATCAAAATAAAAAACTTTTGCACATTTAAGGAAACCATCAACAAAATGAAAAGGGAACCTACTGAATGGGAAAAGATATTTGCAAATCATATATCCAATAAGAGGCTAACAATCTAAAATCTCTAAAGAATCAAAAAACCAAACACTCTGATTAAAACATGGCAGAAGACCTGAATAGACATTTTTCCAAAGAAGACAATACTGATGGCCAACAGGCACATGACAAGATGCTCAACATCACTCATCATCAGAGAAATGCAAATCAAAACCATAGGAGATATTACCCTACACCTCAGAATGCCCAGTATCAAAAAACAAGTAAAAAATAACAAGTGTTGGTGAGGATGTAGGGAAAAGGGAACACATGTGCACTGTTGGTGGGAATGTCAATTGGTGCAGCCACTGTGGAAGACAGTATGGAGTCTCCTCAAAAACTTAAAAATAAAAATACCATACAATCCAATAATTCCACTACTGGGTATCTACTGAAAGAAAAGAAAAACACTAATTCAAAGGGATATATGCATCCCTATGTTTATCGCAGCATTATTTATCATAGCCAAGATATGGATGTAACCCAAGTGTCCACTGATACATGAATAAAGAAGAGGTCATGTGTACGTGTGTGTGTGTGTGTATGTGTGTGTGCGCGTATGTATATATAATATATATAGTGGAATATTGCTCAGCCATAAAAAAGAATGAGATCTTGCCATTTGTGACAACATGGATGAACCTAGATGGTATTATGCTAAATGAAATAAATCAAAGATAAATGCCATATGATTTCACTTATTTGTAGAATCTAAAACACAAATGAATGAACAAACAGACTTTTAAATACAGAGAACAAACTGGTGGTTGCCATAGGGGAGGTGGGCAGGGGGGCAAAACAGATATAAAATAAATTGAGATGAAAACTACAGCACAGGGAATATAGTCAATAATGTATGGTCAATAACATTGTATGGTGACTATATTTATCATGGTGAGTACTGAGCAGTGTATAAAATTGTTGAATCAATATGTTATACACACCTAAAACTAATATAGGACTGTATGTTAACTGTACTTCATAAATACATACATACACACACACATACATAAAAAGTCCCATCTTCGGTTTCAATGGAATTGCTTTCAATCTCTCTCCCCTATTGCTATAGTCTTGAATACAGTCTTCCTTGCCTGTACCTTTGTTGAGTGCAATTTTTCTTTGACACTGCACCTCTCCAGAACCACTACCATCCACTCCATTTTTTTAGGCCCTTCTTTAGGACTAGAATCAGAATAAAATGATGGAATTTGAGTAAACTTACTGAAACACAAAGAGATGAATTGATGTATTTTCAAATCTAAAAGCCATTACAAAATTGTTGATCAGTCTGTATGCTTCACGCACAGACATACACTATATGCCTACAAGTATATCAATCCTCTGAGGTTTTTAAATAGGCTTAGAAAAGAGTCATTAAGGGCATATACCGGAATGATTAAAAATGGTCATTTCTAGGCAGCAAGATAATGGAATTTTTCTTTTCTTCTATAAGTAGGCCATATTTTCTAAATTTTCTACAAAGAATTGCATGTGGGAGCAAATTTTTTTAATGGGAAGAAAGGGAAGATTTCAAATAGTAAAAAGAATTCTCAAATGCTATCCCTCAATATAATCACACTAGCTTTTCTTTTTGCCAGCTTTCCTCCTAAGTATTGTGGGTCGGAAACAGACAATGCTAACAAAAAATATTACAAATGTATTCGCTGCTCTGAATACTAGTTTTTCATTCCTGGATGTTTCTTAGAAAACTAAAGCCTTCCGACCTTTCTCTTTGATTCTTATATGGTGAGTCCATGTAGGACCTATTGCATAGGTCCTGTGTCCTCCTCTGGTCCAGGCAAGTGTCTACCACACAGAAGTATCTGAATTCAATGCTGCAGACTTCTAAAAAGCCTCCTTAAGCCCCCTGAAGAAGCTACCATTCCCTCCAGTGAGTGATTTATATCTCAGATGTCAAAGACGCAGTAGGGCTCTACCCCCCACCCCTGGCCTCAAAGTTCACAGGAACGAGGACCACTCATGTCATTCTGTCCCTCTCAAGTGAGCCAACTGACTGCCCAGAAGTGCAGATGTGAACTCATATTCTCAAAGGAAGAGAACTTGGCACTTGTTAAGGTCAAACTTTAAACAAGCTAATGCTCATCTATAGGAAGAAATTGTGGCCGGGGATGAGAGGATAAGGGGTCAACTCTATTTACAAACACTTGTAACAAATATTATATGATTTCACTCATATATGGAATTTAAGATACAAAACAAATGAACATAAGAGAAGGGAAACAAAAATAATATAAAAACAGAGAGGGAGACAAACCATAAGAGACTCTTAAATACAGAGAACAAACTGAGGGTTGCTGGGGAGGTGTTGGATAGGGGGGATGGGCTAAACGGGTGATGGGCATTAAGGAGGACACTTGTTGGAATGAGCATGGGGTGTTACATGGAAGTGATGAATCACTGAATTCTGTTCCTGAAATCCTTATTACACTATATGCTGTCTAAGTTAGATTTAATTTTTTTTAATTATTTGTATAAATTTATATTTACCTAAGGAGAAGAAGGAATACATTGTGAGTAAAATAAAATGGAATAAGATACCTAAAAATAACAAAATAAATAAAATTAAAATAAGACACTTACATTAAGACCGCAGAAGGGAATCTCCCTGTTTTGGAGTCAGACTCCTGGGTGGCCCTATACCTATTATTTCAAATGGAGTCCCCTGCACTTAAGTAGGACACAGACTAATTAGAGCCCTGAAAAAAGCAACCAAACTGCACCAGGATTAACCAATATCTACAAGGAGAAATTTGGGAAGAATTAATCTCTGTAATAGGAAGCAGGAATAAGTCCTTGGCAAGGCAACACTTAACAGTGGAGAAGGAAAATTATTTATTCAAAAAGCCTAAGGAAACTATAGGATCTCCACTGGAAAGATGGAAAACCCCAAGCTCCAGGGAAAGCCAGGTTGAGGCGGCTATTTACAAAAGTTCTTTGCACTAAGCAGAAACAATGTAGCCTCATCCTAGGAAATATCAGGTGCCAGAGAAAGAAGGCTCTCCTCCACAGAGAGAAGCATTTAACAATCACAGGTCCCCAGACTCTAATACCAACCCCTTGGTGCCACATGTGTTCTCATATTCTGAATTTTGGGGATTTTAGGAAGGAAATCTGGTTCATAATCAACAACATTGTATAACATCTCCAGCGGGGACTGGGGCAACATCTCATTAATTTTTTTTTAAGCAAAACACATGAAGAGTCACACTAAATAGTATAAATAAAGGATATAGATAAATAGACTCACATCAGTTCAACTTTTGCTGTCAGATGGATTATGGAAAAAAGAATTCAATTTCGTGAGGTTTGGGGGTTTCAGAAATGTCCATAAGGGATTGTGGAGCTGGATTTTTTAATAGGTCTGTCTTTCCCGCCAGAGACTGAGAACCATGCCTTATTTATCTTCCCCACTACCTGGCTGATGACTGGTGCTCAGCAGGCATGTTGAATTTAATTGATTAACCCCAGGCTTTCCGTCTCGGCACCTCTCCGAAGCTCTGGATGCCCAGAGAGACCCACACAGCAAGAGCAGGGGGTACTCTGCTCAATGTACTCTGAGCCTCTTTAAATTGAAGGAGTTAAAAACCAAGCAAATTTTCTGCCTGCTTTTCACTTCCCCAATTTCAAGTGCTGCCATTGTGATCACAAAGGCCAAGAATTCGGTTTCTGCAGTATCATGTTGTTGGGAGGTTTGAGAGCAATGTTCTGGAAAACCCTCATGAAATGACAAGGATGCCTCATCTGGGGAAACTAGTCACCATAATTGTTAATGCCCGTCCCTGTGAAGGTAGCAGTCTGGAGGCAAAGGGAATGACTGAAGGCATAGGGGGAATGGCAGTTTTCACCTCCCTCCCTGGGCAGGCGAGATTTCTGGGGGGACGCTTCTCTGAGCCAGGCTTCTGTGCACGGCCTCCTCAGCACTGCCCTGCCTGCCTCTCCCCCTCACCACTGCCAGAAAAGAAAAGGCCATCAGCTCAGCCCTGCCTCCTCTGTGTCTCCCTGGAAGTCACCGGAGGTCTGGAAATAGATGCATCCTGTTGTTCTCTATGGTCCCAGTCCTTTATCATGGGGGACAAGGTCACCCTACCTCCTGGCAGTACTGGTAGCACAATTAGTCTTCTGTTTCATGAGGAAGAGTGTGTGACTTTACACTTTAAGGCAAGGAAGAAAACACAGATTTTAGAACTAAATAGTTAAAGGGGTGCCTAGGTGGTTTGGTCGGTCAAGCATCCAACTCTTTTTTTTTTTTTTTTTTAGTTCAGTTTATTTATTTATTTGCAGGGGGAGGGGGGCAGGTGCAGAGAGAGGGGAGAGAGAGAATCCCAAGAAGGCACTGGGCTGTCAGCACAGAGCCCAACACAGGGCTAGAACTCACTGTGAGATCACGATCAAAAGTCGGAGGCTCAACTGAGCCACCCAGGCGCCCCAAACATCCACCTATTGATTTGGGCTCAAGTCATGGTCTTACAGTTCACGAGTTTGAGCCTCGCATGGGGCTCCATGCTGACAGTGCAGAGCCCTGCTTGGGATTCTCTCTCACCCTCGCTCCCTGCCCCTCCACTGCATTCTCTCTCTCTCTCTCTCTCAAAATAAATAAGCTTTTTTAAAAATTATAAAATTCAATATTTAAAGCAATGAGGACACCAGAAAAAGCAGCTGGGAGTAGGGAGAGCATCACAGTCAAACAGGCCAACTGGGTATTCCTACCTGCTGACACCGAGGGCTGGTCCTTTGATACACAACAACTGTCTGATCTAGAAAACTCAACATGAAGAAATTTAAATGTGGAGAATACATTCATTCTCTAAAGGCCATACTGCAAGTACTCTTTTTAAGTTACCTTATGCTTGCATTACCTAGTTAAATGCCTCATGTCTATTTTTCGGTTTTACTTTTTTGCAGTGTTCCTTAGTGCAGCTCAAATCAAGCAAGCAAACAAGCAATGAAATAGATTATATAGGGAAAAATTAAGTCTCCAGTACCACTCCTGTTCCAAGGGCCCTGGCCTCAAGTTCTTTTTTTTTTTTTTTTTAATGTTTATTTATTTTTGAGAGAGACAGACAGAGCATGAGCAGGGGAGGACAGAGACAGAGGAAGACACAGAATCTGAAGCAGGCTCCAGGCTCCGAGCTGTCAGCACAGAGCCTGATGTGGGGCTCGAACTCAAGAGCCTTGAGATCATGACCTGAGCCGAAGCTGGCACCCAACTAACTGATTGAGCCACCCAGGCACCCTCCCCCGCGAAGTTCTTCTTTTCAGAGGAAACTACTGTGGCTAGATTTGGGATTCTTCCAGAAATAGTCTCTACATATATAAGGCTGTATCACTTTTTATTTTTTCAACGTTTATTTATTTTTGGGACAGAGAGAGACAGAGCATGAACGGGGGAGGGGCAGAGAGATTGGGAGACACAGAATCGGAAACAGGCTCCAGGCTCTGAGCCATCAGCCCAGAGCCCGACGCGGGGCTCAAACTCACGGACCGCGAGATCGTGACCTGGCTGAAGTCGGACGCTTAACCGACTGCGCCACCCAGGCGCCCCTAGGCTGTATCACTTTTTAAATGTATGCTCTATGGCACTGTACACACTATTCCACATCTTGCTCCCTCTCTTCAAATGCATTGAAATTATTAATATCCCTCTATGCTTTCAGCATGCTACCCTCTTCTGCAACATGCACAGGCCTTCAGACTTCTTCAGGGACTCCCACTGCCTGTATCTGAAGACCTCACTCAGCTTGGCATTCAGGGCTGGTCTGCTACTTTCTAACCAACCCCCATAGATGCTGCTATGCATTGAATTGGGTCCCCCCAAAAGACTTTTAAATCTTAACCACCAGAATCTGTAAGTGAGACCTTATCTGGAAATAGTCTTTGCAAGTGTGGTTAAGATGAGGTCATATTGGAGTAGAGGGAGCCCTTATTCTAAAGTGACTGTTGTCCTTGTAAGAAAAGAAGAAATACAGAGACCTACATGCAGAAATGGAAGGTCATGTGAAAAGACACAGGAAGAATTCTGTGTAAGGATGGAGACAGAGATTGGGGTGAGGCATCTACAAGCCAAGGAACACCAAACATTGCAAGAAACATCAGAAGATAGAATAGAGGCATGGAACAATTCTCCCCAGCAGCCTTCAGAAACAGCGTCGCCCTTCTGCCATCTTGATTTTGAATTTCTGGGCTCCAGAATGATGAAAGGATAAATTTCCATTGTTTTAAGCCACTCATTTTGTGGCATGTTGTCAGAGCAATTCTGGGCATCTAATACAATGCCATTGAGCTTTTCTTCTTCCCTAATGTTTCCACCCCAATGGACAACACATGACTCCCTCTCCTTTTCCTACCCACTCCTCACAACCCTGTCAGCCAAGCCGAGTGGCTCTTTCTCCAGAATCTTCCTTGAACCTTCAGGCCCGCTTTTTCTCTGGCCTCCCCTGAACTACTTATTTGTGCTCTGCATAATTGTTCCCTTGAGTTCTACTGTCTCGTGTGTGCACGTCTTTCCTCCTCAACCGGACCGAAGTTCCTTGAGTATCGAAACTGTGCTTTACTTTTTTCTTGATCCAGGATGGACTTGCAGTGTATATTCAACAAGCAATCCTTGATACGATAGTGTTAAAAGGTTACTAACTTCTGGAAATGAAAAGAGCCCTCTGAGATTCTTCATTAGGCTTTCCAAAGTATGTTCAATGTCTCGAATCTAATACGATGAAAGAAAATCTATTAAAAAGGCATTTATTCTTCACTGCATTTCAAATGCAAAATGGATTCCTTGTTGTTCTGTTGTGGGGGTTTTTTATATGAAATTCAAGTGAGGATAATCATTACAAAGTTCACTATTACAAGTAGTAAATTAAATGCTAAAGTATAAGGTGACTCATGAAAACCAAATATAAATTACCAGAAATACATTTATTTTATTGTAAGACAATACCTCATTTTTTGATAATCTGCAGAAAAAGGAATCTAAAATAATAAGGACAAGGACAACACTAATGGAACCCTAACAGGCAATTGATTTAGAAAGTCTGAGAAAGTGCCCAGCCAACTTCAGACATTACTGGAATAAGAGACCTGAGTGCACACTTATCAATAGACCAGTATTAATAACCATTGGATTTACCTAGATGCAAACTTCCTTCTCACAAAATTATTTTAGGAGTACTGCAGATCCTAGAATCAAATAATCTTATGAGTCAGAAAGGACCTTGAAATTCTTTTTTTTTTTTTTTAATTTTTTTTTTCAACGTTTATTTATTTTTGGGACAGAGAGAGATAGAGCATGAACGGGGGAGGGTCAGAGAGAGGGAGACACAGAATCGGAAGCAGGCTCCAGGCTCTGAGCTGCCAGCACAGAGCCTGCCGCGGGGCTCGAACTCACGGACCGCGAGATCGTGACCTGGCTGAAGTTGGACGCTTAACCGACTGCGCCACCCAGGCGCCCCAAGGACCTTGAAATTCAATATCATGTAATCTCTTACCCCATATAGAATCTCCTTCCCTTCCTCCCTGAATTTCCATCAAACCTTTGACAAACAGTTGACAACCGAAAGCTGTGTTGAAGGTCCCTGGAATCTGTTCCAACTGTGCATCCTGAAGGAGAACACCTAGAGAGAGACCCCTCAACTCTACCTCCTCACCCTCAGCTTTAAGTCTCAACAGGAAGATTTCACATCAGGAAAAAAAAAAAAAAAAAAAAAAAAGATGAATGGTAATTCTTTACCTGAGTCACCAGTCAGGTCAGCCATCTCTTGGCCCTTGAGTCCTCAGAACCACCTCTCCAACAGGTCACTTCACACTTCCTACCAAGCATCACCTGTAAGATCAGGTACTTCTGAAAAAAATAAGGGTTTGCTCACTGCACCCAGCAATGGCATATTTCACTCACACAAAGGCTGTGGGAGTGAAAGAGCAGGTTTTGGAGTCCTACAGCTTAGACCTAATGGGTTTCAGAACGACTACTATTGAGTCATTCCAGAAGCATCTGGATATCCAATCAGCATCTCGCCTTAAAATGAGACCTCAACTAGGGTGGGTTATAAAGAAAAAGCAGAATAGACCATGTATTAGTTTCTGACACTGCATAACAAATTATCACAATTTAGCAGCTTTAAAAAAAAAAACCATATTTATCTACTTCTACAAATCAGAAGTCGAGGCACAGCTTAGCTGGGTCCTCTGCAAGGCTGTTACCATGGTTTCACCCAAGGGTTCGGTTCTCCTCTGGAGTCATGACTGGCGGTAAATCTATTTCCAAACTCCTTCAGGTTGTTAACCAGAATTCATTTCTTTGTGGCTGTAACACTGAGGTCCCTGGTTCTTATTGGCTATTGACTGGAGGCCTCTCTTAGCTCCTAAAGGCTGCTCACAGTTCTGCCACTCGGCCGTCTCCTTAGCCTTCTGAGAACATGGCAGACTGATTTTTCAAAGCCAGCAAAGGGAAGAGAGCAAGTCTGCTAGTCAGAAACTTATTTTAGCTGATGTAATCAGTCATCACATGGTGACATCCTATCACCTTTGCCATATTCTGTTTGTCAGAATATTAGTCACAAGTCCTAGCCCATACCCAAGGAGAGGGGTTTTTACAAGAGCTTGAACATCAGAAGTTGTGGTCATTGGAGGATTGCCTTAGAGTCTGTCTACCAGAGCCCCAACAATCCATATTTTTTAAAGCTCTCCAGTGACACCGATGTTGAATCAGTCTTCAGAACTATTGTTAAAAGATACAGTAGAGAAGACAACACAGGGGGGAGATTACTTTGCTGTTGTAGTTTTCAACCTGGACTGTCCCTTAGAATCGAAAATACCCGTGGGGTATTTTCAAATTCTGCACCCCAAACCCATCAGATCAGAATACCTGGAAGTGGATTTGTTTTTTTCAAACACCACAGGTGTTTCCAAAGTGCAACCAAAGCTAAGAAACACTGTTTTACTGGAACAGTGGGGAGTCAGAGTCAGTCTTAATGGAAAAAGGTAATCCTTGGGGCAAGTTTTGAAAAACAAGTAGATGTTTTCTAGGTGAAACACAGGAGTGACAAGTGATAAGGCAGTGGCATTTATAGTAATTTCATGAACTTTGTGGAGTCAGAGAAGGGAATGAATGTAGGAGGCAGCACTGATAAGACTTTGTGCCAAATGTAAGGTTAACAAAGAAGGAGGAATCTCAGATGACTTCCAGACCTCAAGTTTAGATGCATGAGAGAGCATATAAACCACTAACTGATAGAATCAAGTGGAGAAGCTGGTTAGAGGATGAGAGGAGGTAGAGACGCTGAGCTCTGTTCTAAATATGTCAACTTGTACACATGTTTAAAGGCATTTTACTTTAACTTGTACTAATGATCCATTGCTTGCTGAGTCCACTTGATATAGATGGGGCCTTGCCAACATTTTCCCAATTCATTTACTCTTCTGTTTTCTATTTTCCATAGGATTTAGCTGCCCAGCATAGAGTCATGTGAATTTCATATTTACCTCTATTTCCTACCCCAAAACGTCATTTATTATTTTATTAATGACACAACCCCTTGAATGACCCTTCCCACCATTAAATGTCAAGTGATTATTTTGCAATGCTAGCTATTAAATTTTAAAGTGTGATTTAGCAATTGCCAAGGTGTTAAGATTTTTGAGAACCGTAATAATTAAATCCTTTTCTAAAAATCCTTTTTAATGTGTTCAACTTGAGTTCCTCAGTACTCCCTTCTAAAGGCAAGTAGCCTCCCACAGAAATGAAGAAAGACTGAACAGTTCTCTGATGAATGATTGATGAATGATTATTTCCAAAATTTATAGAATCTAGCATTGTACACTATGTTGTGCAGTGGTTAATTATCCAATTGAATGATGTCAATGTTTCTTTGCTTATTTACACATTAATCAGAAGTCTGACTAGTGTTAAACCTTGGAAGAATTTTATGTGCATTTGCACATAAAAATGTGGACTAAAACTCCTTCCCGCAATCTTAAAGTGTTATCAATTACTGGTCTTTAACGATTCAATGAAAACATTATAATCACTGCCTCTTCTCATAAACATTAGCCATAATAATATGTATTTTTTTTAAATGCTATAACTCAGCACCCCTTATTCTCATCACTTTTTAAGGCATTTTTCCCTAAAGTATAATCATTTTTCAGAACTTCTCTAAGAAAATCACAAAGAAACCTTTCTAAAATCAAAGGAGTGCCTGGGTGGCTCAGTCGGTTAAGCACCTGACTTCAGCTCAGGTCATGATTTCTCTGCGTGACTTTGAGCACCATGTCCGGCTCTGTGCTGATAGCTCAGAGCTAGGAGCCTGCTTCAGATTCTCTGTCTCCCTCTCTCTCTCTGCCCCTTCCCCACTCACAGTCTGTCTCTCAAAAACTAATAAACATTAAAAAAATTAAAATTAAAACCATAACATGTAGACAACAAGATATTTAAGATAGTGCTTGAAGGCTTTTTAAGATAAGAAAATTACTGTTACTTTCTGCATACGAAAATAGAAACGTATCAAAACCTCAACCTCACATTTTAGAGGTAAATATCAAGGGAGATCTTTAAGGTGAGACAGAATTCCCAAAAACATTACTAACTGAAAACTCTTGGGGAAAGTAATAAATTGTGATTCAATAATACTTTCCCTTCATCATTATTAAGAATGTTCTTAAGTAGCCACAAGGTACATTTTGCTACCAAAGAAAGTGATGAGGTGTTCTTAGCAAGATTTGGGAAACAAATAAATCTTCCCATTAAACTTAGAAGAACACCATACCCTGAAGGTCCCATAAATTAGGTGAGGGTGACTCAGTGAGAAGCCAAAGTGGAAAATCTATCCTGTAGGATTTTTCATTTGTAAAACACTTTGATTTTTAAAGCCTCATTACACCATTATCACATTTTATCTCAAAATCATCCCTATGATAGGCAGATGCTCATTGTTCAGAAAGAAAGGGTGGAAGCAAGGTTTGTAATAGGCCAATACATTTGGAAACTATCTTGATCAGGTGAAAGCATCTCCTGTATGATAAGGACAGTCATTCACTTCAGACCACTAGGGCCTGAGGTCAGAGGAGAGTGACTACACACAAAAGCCAGTTTACAGCTTTTCTCCTACTCACAAGACAGCCGAGCAGCAGACACTAGGGAGACTCTGGTTCCTCCTTCAGCTGGAAGTGAGTAACTTTGCTAAAGGAAAGAATATCCCTGTTATCTAATAGCTCATTTCATTGTTCTTTAAGTGCACTTTCCTCTGTCCCTCACTTCTCATCCCTCTTTCATCAACTCAAGGCAGAGTCTCTCAGAACTCCAGAAAGCCCTGGCCATTTCCATTGTTTTAGGCTCCCGGCATAATAAGACATAAAGACAATCCAAAATAGGATGACAAAGTTATTATTTAAAATTAATTCTTCTAGGAAAATAAGCCTATGAAGAGATGTTCAACACCATATATTATTAGGTTAATTGCAAATTAATACAATAAGATACCACCACGCACCTGTGAGAATGGCCAAAATCCCAACACTGATAACACCAAATGCTGGCGAGGATGTGTTAGCAACAGGAACTCTCACATATTGCTGTTGGGAATGCAAAATGGTACCACCAGTGTGGAAGATAGTTTAGCGGTTGCTCACAAAACTAAACATACTTTAACCAGCAGTTATGTTCCTTGATTTTACCCAAATGAGTTGAAAACTTTACAGTCACACAAAAACCTGCACACATGATTATACCATCTTTATTCATAATTTCCAACAGTTGGAAGCAACCAAGATGTCCTTTATTAGGTGAAGAGAGAAGTAAACCTGATACATCCAGGTAATGGATTGTTCATAATAAAAAGAAATGATAAAAAATACAAGGAGGAACCTTAAGTTCATATTACTAAGTGAAAGAAGCCAATCTGAAATGGCTACACACTATATGATTCCAACTATATGACATTCTGGAAAAGGCAAAATTATGGACACAGCAAAAAGTTCAGCAGTTGCCAAGAGTTAGTATAGAGAGAACAGATGACTTTTAGGGCAGTGAAACTATTCTATACAATACTATAATGACACATAGATTTCACTATATATTTCTCAAAACTCATAGAATATACAACATCAAGAAGGAACCCTAATGTAAACTATAGTCTTAGGGTGATAACAACATGTCAATATAGGCTCATCAATTGTAACTCCGGTACAGAATATTGACAGTAGGGGAGGCTGTGTATGTAGTGAGGGTAAGGGGTATATGGGAACTCTCTATTTTAGGCTCAGTTTTGCTATGAACCAAAAACTTTTCTTAAAAAAATCTATTTTTAAAAATTAATGCTTATAGCACACACACACACACACACACACACACAAATACAAATGTATAACTTCATTGAGAGAGAATGTCAAAACTCAGTTTGAGGCCTATAGCAGTCAGTATTGGCAATTACAAATAACACTTTAGCAAAAATAATTTATTAAAGAATATTTGTTAGTTTGCAGAAGTTATAGAGAAACCAGAGAACTAATTGTAATAATGTACGTCTTAAAACAACTCAGAAGCAATATGCAGTCACAGGAGAGACTCCACCACTGCCATCAGCTGCTTGGTCCTAAACACACAGGGACTGAATGCCAGAAACTCTGCCTCAAATGTCCCATAAGAACCAAATGCCTCTGCCATCACTTCCCAGATCAGTCTTCCCACAGCTACTTCCTTATGTTGCTTCCTTCCCTAAGTCCTACACATATACATCTGACTGTAGCACCTAAGTCACAGTTTTGCACCCTAACCACAGAAGGTTTGAAAATAAATTCTAATTTTGTCATGAGAAAGTGGGACTACCAATGCAAGAAACTATCATTACACCTAGAAATCTGGAAGATAACTTGGGTGTCAACTTATAGCAGTTAGACTTAATATGGGACAGGTTGAGCCTGGAAAAGAGCAAGAAGGAAGGAAGGAAGGAAGGGAGAGAGAGAGAGAGAGAGAGAGAGAGAGAGAGAATGGAGAGATAGAGAGAAAAAAATAGAGGTATAGAGATAGACAAAGGAAGGAAGAAAGGAAGGAAGGAAGGAAGGGAGAGAGAGAGAGAGAGAGAGAGAGAGAGAGAATGGAGATAGAGAGAAAAAAATAGAGGTATAGAGATAGACAAAGGAAGGAAGAAAGGAAGGAAGGAAGGAAAGTTAAATGTGAGAGTGTGTAGCTCATTGGAGAGGTCATATGTGGAGATATACAGGTAAGAAATCATAGCATCAAGTGATAGTTAAAACCAAGAAAGCAGATTACAAAGACCAGGGGGATAATGTACAGTGAGAAAAGCAAAGTTCCAGGGATGAAGCCTTTCACCAATGTTTAAAAGTAGAATAGAGGGGCGCCTGGGTGGCGCAGTCGGTTGAGCGTCCGACTTCAGCCAGGTCACGATCTCGCGGTCCGCGAGTTCGAGCCCCGCGTCAGGCTCTGGGCTGATGGCTCAGAGCCTGGAGCCTGTTTCCGATTCTGTGTCTCCCTCTCTCTCTGCCCCTCCCCCGTTCATGCTCTGTCTCTCTCTGTCCCAAAAATAAATAAACGTTAAAAAAAAAAAAAAATTTAAAAAAAAAAAAAATAAAAGTAGAATAGAGTAAGAGAAAGTCATGAAGGAAGTGACAAACAGAGGTCATCAACTTTCAAGAAGAAAGAGTGTCAAGTCTGGAAAATCAGGAAAACACTCCCATGAAGAGCGAAAAATCTCCTTTGAATTTAGAGATCCAGAGAGTGTTGGTGGATCACCATGAATGTACCTTCGTTCCAACACTACTATTGCAATGTATCAAAACAGTCTGGTTCTGTTGATTTCTCCCCAGCCTTCTGAAGGCTTCTGAAGACCAGGAATGATGTCTCATTTATCTCAGAATCCCAGCACCTAGTACAGTACTTGGAACAAGGATTTTAGTAAAGATCTACTGATCCTAACTGAACTGAGACCTGAAGTTCCCTGTAAAAGCCCATGCAATAAGCCATGGGTAAAATTCCTGTAATTCGGGTTTTGGGGCCTCTTAACACTCTGACTCTCCAAGCACCTCTAATACAGAATCACTCATTTGTAACATCTTGAGATCACAACTCAGTAAGAGTTCCCTCCCTCATTTTTTAGAACTATCACCTTTCAAATAAATTAATTCTCTTCTCCTTCACAAGGTAATAATAGTGATAACAATACAAACAACAAACATCTGTGGAGTACTTTACATTTTACGAAGTGTTTAATGCTCATAACTCCCACATAATACCAACAAAAACCCTGTGAAATGAGTATTTTCACTGCCCCTATCTTATAGAGATATTACATAACTGGTCTAAAACTTACACTTAAAAAGAGATTCCCCCCTGAATTTGCCAAGGTCCTCTGGCTTCAAATCCCAAGCTCATTTCTCTCTGCCACACTAGCTGGGGTGGCTCGCAGAGATTTTTGCTTCTATCTCTTTATACCTCCAGGCTCGTGTGTGATTAGCATTTTGCTAGTTGTCATTTATCATCCTGGCATCTGTTGCTGGAGCTGCTGAGGGTACGTATTAGTCATTTCAAGGAATTCAATTCAAATCCAGTGAATGAGATGATTTCTTAAGCTTTTGGGGGAAATTTTTCAAAGGCTCACACCTTGATGTATTGGGGAAAGAGGAGCCTTTTTTAGGTATTTGGGGATCAGGAATCCAGCCTGGCCAGTTCACATGACTTCTGATTCCCTGCTTACATTTGGAGAATGCAAATGTGGGTGGGCCCCAGGGTAAATCCTTAGGGCTATTGGGTTGGTGACAGATTCTGCTTCACCAGGTTCTGATGACACTGCAACTGACCAAGGACCCTAAAATCCTGGGACTGTAGCAATAGAGATAACAAAAGTGACAGCTGCGGCCCCTACCTATTTCCCCAAATTTTACAAATTCCCTCTCTCTCAACTCTGAGCAGAGAACTCAATTTCTAGGCTACATGGGTCAATACCAGATGGTACTGGACAAAAAGCAGGAGCAATTGAGTAATTTCTCTCAGAGCAACGCCAGCAAAGCTGTGACCTGAGCTGCTTGCCTTTTTTCTTTTTTTTAAACTCAAAGGTGTTAAAAAAATCCTTCAGTTACTCAAATGAAGAGGAAATTGGGATTATAGTCTTTGATTTTTAAATACTTTATCCGAAAATATTGGACTTTCCAAATTTTGAATTTTGGACTCCTTTCCAAAATTCAGCTCTCAGGGTGGCTCTGTCCTAAGGATATGAACTCAAAAGCAATACGTGCTGAGATGGATGGCCAGCAAACTGGAGACGCAAGGCAAAACTGGACAGGACTGGGGCAATATGCCTGGTGGCAAAGGCTGGCCAGGGCAAAGTCAAGTTGGATCATCCAAAGTACCCAAAGAATGTAACAGGCTCAGGTATGGCCCTGGGATTCTCCTCTGGCAGCCAGCTCAAATCACTGCGTGGGCCCACAGGTTAAAGGATAATGCCATATCAGACAGAATTGTGTCACCATCCTGGAAAAGACATGACATAACAGAGAACTTTGCCACAGCCAAAAAAACATAGTTTGAAATCCTGTTGCTTCTTCTTAGCAGATAAGTGGGGCTCCTCTTGAATCTGTTTCTTTCCTGTGAGGCATATTCATACCTATGACTTTTTAATTATTGTTGATTAAAGAAAATGTTCACTTAACCGAAGACCATGGGGGAGGGGAAGGGAAAAAAAAAGAGAGAGAGAGAGAGAGAGAGAGCCAAACCATAAGAGACTCTTAAAGACAGAGAATAAGCTGAGGTGTTGATGGGGGATGGGAGGGAGGGGAGGGTGGGTGATGGGCATTGAGGAGGGCACCTGTTGGGATGAGCCCTGGGTGTTGTAGGGAAACTAATTTGAGCAATAAATTTCATATAAAAAAAAAAAGAAAATGTTCACAAAGCACCTTGCACAATGCATCAACAAAACAGGAATGAAAGAATGAAAAATATTGTAATGATTCTTAAGATCTGTCCTTTCAGCATGGGACCAATGGTAGTAGCAGGGAACAGAATGTGGAGAGCACAGGAGACTGGCCAAAACTAGCAGGATGGTATGAGAATTGGCATTTGGGAACTTTAAAAAGCATTCATTTCATTAACTACACCAGGCTGTGCATATTACCCCAAGGTTTGGAGGTTTTTTTCCCTTAAACACACAGAAAACCAAGTCATACACAAAAGCAGTTATTATCACCATTAACATCCTCCTAGTAGAGTCTCTTGAAGATAAATTCTAGCTCAAGTTCTAATTCTTGAAGATAAATTCTAAGAAAAGAAGAGATGTGTATGTAAATGCAAGATGTCGCTGCCTACTATAAATCATTTCTGACAAAAAGAGAGGTCTATGGTGAAACTGACCATGACATTCTGATTACAAATTGCTTCCAAGGACACACAAAATAATTATAAAGTAAGATAAGAATGCCTGTGTAGGAGAATGAAGATTCTGAATTGCTTCTCTTAAAAGTTTTGATACAGGTTTTTCTGAGTACTTCTCCATTCCAAATAATAAACCTTCGATACAAGCACTTGTGACTTCAAACATCTGTATTCATCGTTGAAACATATTTCTTCAGTAAAGACAGGCTGGGAATGCAAGGAAGATAAAATTCAAATAAGTTTATTCTGCAACTGTGCTCAAAGAAGCTGAAATAAATATCCAAAAATGTTTCATTTTTTCATGCAACTCCTAGCTTCAACCAAAGAAAAATCAAACAGTATATTAACAGCATCTGTAAAAATGGCAAAGGCAGCCAACAAATAAGCCCAAAGACATAGAAAGAAGGATCTGAATCTAAGAGCTGAGAGAAAACTTGTTTTTTTACGTTTTTTATTCTTTTTTGTAAAAATAATATTTTAAAATACTAATGGCCTAGAATTGTAGTTATCATTTATGGAAACATAAACCACATTTAGTTATACACTTTTCTCATCTCACTTCTTAAATTTACTCTCAAGTGAGGAAGGCATACAGCTGGACAACACACAGTACGATCTGCCAAGAAAACAGCTTTAAAGTGAAGCTGATAGTTATTGTCTTGCTAATGGCGGGCAAAAGAACTCCTCATAATGATAGCTTTCACTGCTCTCCAGCATGAAGTGGTGAACATTTTCAAGTGCCCCCAAAGAAAATCCAGAAATTGGAGAGAAGAGCTTTATTTGGGGGAAAAGAGGCAGAAAAGTTCAGATGCCACCAAGCAGAGGATAAAATAGACTTGTCTAGTGAAGATGTAAAAATTGCATGATGTGAATAAGGTAAATCTACTCCTCTGTGTCCACTATAAGATCCTCCGTGAAACTTTCTTGGTCTACCAGGTTTCTGGGTAAGTAGATTCTTCAAGAAAGAGGCACTAGGTCTGCACACAGGCAGTCACAGGTAGAACACAGAAAGGGTGGTTGTGGCTTCTGGAGCGAAAGGATGAAAGCACAGCTGATGTCCGGGTCACAGAATGGTGCACAACCCAAGGACCAATCAGCAGGCCTCCACCCAACACCTGACCCATGCTTAGCAGGGACCTTGCCAACTAATGTAGGGAACAAAGGAAAGATAAGTCATGGAAGGATACAAAAGAAAATGAGCAAAGAAAAAACCCACTCACAAATTACCACTTGCTAGGCATAAGAAACCACAGAATGAAACCTGACTTTCCAAATACTCTCAGCCCAAGAAGCAGCCTATTCACTAGAATAGCACAGGAATCTAGGGATCCAGTCATGGAATTGTACCTACAAATATACTGAAATGGAAACACATCTTTTTATCGGTCTTGTATGCTTTACAGCTGGCAGTCTTTTCCAACCCCCATCATCACTTCTCAGTCTTTCTCACTTCATTTTTCTATCTCAGAGTACCAGAAAAAACTGTAGTCCTATATGATACGGTATTTGTGGCTCATACTGCAGTTTTCCATTAAAGGGACACCAAGTCCAGGAATAAAAGAGAGCCATCTCTCAAAATAAGGTCTTAGAGTACTGAGTGCCTCCCATAGAGTCAATTTTGAGCCAGAGGCTGTGAAAGACCTAGAAAATGTCAGTTCCCCTCTATTAATAAACTGATAGGTCAGTTTAGTGTAAAAGTTGGTAGTGTAAAAGAATAACTGTAATGGGCAGTGAAATTTACTTGTTCCGGAGAGGTAACATCTAAAGCAAAAGCAAAAAACTCACAAACAGCAATATTTGTGTAAAAACAAGAACATTAAATCAATACAAGGTACAGAAAAGACAAGAGAAGCTAAGTGTATGGTCATGAACCAAAATATAACACTGTACTAAAAAAAATACACCTATTATTCTTAGGCAAATTTGGCCAAGAGGAGCTTGTCAATTAAGTTTCAAATATAATACCTTTCCAACTTGCAAAATTTGGTGTTTCCACGGTGCCATTTTGTTCCTGCCTCTACTGACTGCAGAAGGCTCCCACTCTCCCTTCTGTATTAGCCACAATCCAAACTCAACCACTTTCATAACTATCAAAGGCTGGCACATGCTTTGCTTAATAAATACCTTACCAAGGTACATAAGTTGTTACTTAGAGATAGAAAGGTAAAAAGCAACTTCTTCAGATGCCAATGAGATATTTATCCCCAGATGAATAACTAGATATCCCATCAGCTTTTAGAGGAAACCCTCATTGCTAAGGAAGGATTGAACTTTTCAACCTTTATCTTTGTGTTGCTGATCTTCCTGACCAAAGGTACTGAAGCAAAGTGCTATTAGCTAAATTATTAGCAAAGAAGGGCCAGCAAGTTATCACTATGAACAAATATTCAATAGAAAATTTGAATGTAGTTGACCCTTGAACAACATGAGAGTTAGGAGCACTGGCCTCCACAGTCAAAAATCGGTATATAACTTCTGACTCCCCTAAAACTTCACTGCTAATAGCCTACTGTTGACCAGAAGACTTAATGATAACACAAACAGATGATTAACATATTTTATATGTTGTAGGTATTATTTATACTGTATTCTTGCAATAAAGTAAGCTAGAGAAAAGAAAATGTTATTAAGAAAATCATAAGAAAGAGAAAATACACTTACAGGACTGCACTGTATTTATCAAAAAAAAATGCATATAAGTGGACCCACGTAGTTCAAAACCCATATTGTTCAAGGGTAAGCTGTAATTGAGTAAATGTTTGAGGTGGTAAGACAAATGAAGTCTTGCTAAATAAAAGATAAGGATTTTCCACGCTAGAGGCTGATGTGAAGGAGATTATCACATTACTGAATTTATAACTCTGACCATTTTATTTTGAAGTTTAAGTAGAATACAGAATTAATGCAATTAAAAGTTTAAGAAGTATTGCTAATTTTTAATTTAAATCTATAATTTTAAAAGTATTCATATTTTAAGAGTGGTATTTATTTTCTCTTATTGTTGTTGCCACAATCAAAAGGCACAATTTGATTAATAGTCAAGGAAAAATGGAGAAGCAGAAATTGAAAAATTAGGTCCAAGTTATTTAATTTGCAATAAGGCAGAAAAAAAACAGTGGACTTGCAAATGTATTGCCATACAAATAAAATGAAGTAACTGAAAAAGTATAGTTCCTTTTCAATATAGCTTCCAGAATTGGCTAACATCTCATGCCATCATTGTGGAATAAATCAGTGTATTACAAACCCCACAATCTACAAATGCAAATTTTCAAAACACTCACCATCACCCTATACTTTTCCCTACCAGATTCGAGACTCCTAAGTATTCCAAATATTCTTAGCATGAGAACAAAATCCTGTCTTTCATATCTATTGGTAAGTCTGATATCACTTGTAGAAAATTGTATGCATGCGTGTGTATGCAAACCTGCCTATCTCAAGGAAATTATTTGATTTAAGGAAATTAAACACGGGCTATAATGTAGAGTATCTGAGTTCCACACTTAGCCAGTCCAGAAAAGCCCCACCAGGATCTCTGTAACATTTGTCCTCATTGTGAATAGCAGACCCCCCATAATTCTCTGTCAAAACCCTTGTTACTTTCTTCAGAGCACTTATCAAGAGCTGAAAACATTTGGTTTCTTCATTTGTTTCCTTGGTTGTCTGCCTCCCATGATTAGAATATAAGGTCTTCTAGGACACATAAGTTGTCTTCTTTGCTCATTGTCAGAGCAAAGAACAATGTCCAGGAGTAGATTCAAAAATAATTGGAAGAATTCTTCAGAATTCTAGTTATAATGGTTGAGAAAGAAAGGAATAGGCCCTGACATTGAGAAGATGGCCTGGGGTTCACAACTAGACCATGTGACTCTCCCAGGAGACAGACAATCTCACAGAATATCAGCCTCAGACTGACACTTTGAGACCATGATAAAATGGGACAAAGCAGAGCCACTTCATGATTTTGGCAAAGCACAAAAACAGGTCACTGTGCCACCCACAAAGTGCCACACACCTCCCCGCTCTTAGCCAAAATGAGGGACTGCTACTTCATTACCATGTAGAGCTTTATCCTCATTCCAGTTTCCCCTTCCTGTAAGTGAGATTCATTGAGATACCCAATCATAGTATTGCCCCATTTTCTACCAGGACCCAATCTGAAGGCAAGTCCTGCTTCCTTAGACCCTCCCCCAAGTTGCCTAACTGAAACCCAAATGCTTCAAAGTTTCCTTCTGACACCCTCTTACTGAGAGACCCATGATTTCCCACGGTAAGTGTTTTCTTTTTCTTCTGGAAGTCACAAATCCGACTGGTTCAACTGCAGGCATGTTCTCGGTGGTCTTTGGCCAAGGGGCATTAGCAGAGTATGGCACAAAAAAGTAGGAGAGAAAAATTTGGCTGAAAATGAGCCAAATTTTCAGACAAAAGAGAAGTGGAACTTACGAGTGGTATAAAATACCAGCCACTGCTAGATATTTTAATAATCAAATAATAACAGCTAGCATTACTTGAGCCTCCACGCTATGCCAGGCACTGTGTTATACCTCATCGACTTCCCACTACAACTCTCTAAGGTACATTCTATTATCTACTCCACTTTACAGATAGGGAAACTGAGGGTTAGTGAAGTCATTTGCTCACATCCATAGCTAATAACTGATTAAATCAGCAATCAACCCCAGAGTCAGAAACATTATACTGATTTCTCTCCCAGTGGCTTATTTTCAGAGGGGGTTAAATTATAAAGTACTATACCGCTAAACTCTCATGACAAAGATAGTGTTCAATGTGAGAAAGGCAACCTTCAAAACTCTAGTAAAGAATTTCAGCATCCCTTCAGAATATCCTGGGGGGGCTCCAGGCCTATGCCAAGCCACTCTCAGCTTCCGCACTTCAAAGTAGCTTAGTCATTGGCACTATATTTGCATCATAAAACCAGCTTTTCATTGGTATATTTTTTAGAACTAAAAAAATGATTGTCTGAGTACTTAAGTGTTTCTCTGCTAGATACAGGTTTTGCTCCTGCCAAAGGAAAGATCATCCTTTCAATACAAGCAACAGACTATTTTTCCAACTGTGCCATGAATGTTCCACAGCCAGCACTGAATGGAGTGACTCAACAGAACATCTCTCTCCTTTCTGAACTAATAATAACCAGAACAATTGCATTCCCAGCTAAAACAGGGCAAAAAGCTGCAGGATCTATACCCTGAAAGAAATCAAAAGAAATGGCAACAGTGTAATATCTACTCAAAACATAATTCTAGTTCTTCTGTCAGCTTTGTAGGGAAATCTTCAGCATCCCATGGAAGGTGAATTAATTGCTCTCAAATGCCAGCCCAGGTGAGCCACTGACTAGATTATGAAGACATTTGTAGTGTACTTCTAATTGTCCCTGCAAGGAACAATAAAAATAGGACCAGCAGACAGCCAGTCAAGAGGCTCTTTTCCATGTCACTCATTTGGCTCAATTCTATTGGGACAATTTACCACAAAATAAAAGAAGGAATCACGGAACCGTACAACAGAGATACAGTTTCCTGCTCGGGCCTGACATGAGTGACTGAAGTAAGACTAACTGACAAAACAAGAGGGCTAGCAAAATTCCTGAGACAGCCAGACCAAAGAAGTTTCCAGGAGTAGGAGGAGATATACCACACGAAGAGCCGTTCTTTGAAAGTTGCTTATTCTTCTCTAATAATTGAGTGACTAAAGCCCAGCCTATGAACCAAAGTCAAGTAATTATTTCACAGAATGCACTAATCCATATTCATATAAAGCATAGACTAGGTACAGGAAGCCATTATTATATGGGGGGGGGGGTCTATTACATTGTTTTATATCATGAAGAGGCCTTCCCCTCAGTAAAGGTTGGGAACCATGGGTTTCCACCATATTTCTCTAGTCTGTTATTAACAATTTCATGCAAAACAAAACTTAAAAGCTTACTAAAGTCAACGTTTGTTGAACTGCAATTTAATTTCTCCAAACCTGCAACTGTCTACGGGATGTCCAGGTCACTGAAATATGGAAAAATGTAATGGAGCAGTAACAATTTAAATTCATTTTAGACGAGGACCATCAGACACCTTAAGTAAAAAGTAATCTACTGAGTGCTTACAACAGGTACCTTAACTATAGTCATGACCAAAAGTGTTCATATAATTACCATCATATTTCCTTGTCCCTGGCTCTGGTGGATTAGTTCCCATTCATTAATTCTCTCTACAATGGGTCATTTCTGATAGCAGTCTTAAAACAGTAGGAGAAGATGAGGACCCAGAAGATATTTGCGTTCTACTTCTCATTATAATATAAATTAAGATGTAAGGGGCACCTGGGTGGCTCAGTCGGTGGAGCAGCCAACTTCGGCTCAGGTTATGATCTCAGGGTCTCTGAGTTCGAGCCCCACGTCGGACTCTGTGCTGACAGCTCAGAGCCTGGAGCCTGCTTCAGATTCTGTGTCTCCCTCTCTCTCTGCCCCTCCCCTGCTCATGCTCTGTCTCTCTCTGTCAAAAATAAACATTAAAAAATAATAATATATAATGTAAATTAAGATGATAAAATATACTAAACCACTCCTTCAGATTTATTCCAAGCAGTGTTTCTGAGATTCTGAGATTCAGCTCTGAGTATCCCATGCATTAGTTACTCTCTTATCTCCTATTTCATCTCCTTAAAGTTCTTCTTCTTAAATTCATAGACATTCCCAGAAACTCCTGAGGCTTCTTGGGATTTCCTTTAAAGAAATTATAGGAGGAAAACACACTTAAGAACAGTGATTGCTCTGGATGATGAGATTAAATTTCCTTCTTTTTACGATGGGCATGTGTTTCTTATAATCAGAAAAAATATTAAAAGTGAAATGTGGAAATAATAATCCTAACTCTTTCCAAGATAACTTGCAAACAAGGCCTTTCACCAACCTTCCCCACTCATCAGTCGTTCAGATCTCACAGCATCACACACTGTTTGTTAGAGAGCATTTGCACTGACATTTGGTAAAAACAAATATCCTAGGTCTGTTCCTTGTTGCACAGATTACAGAGAACTGGTCCTTCCACACATCTTCCTTGTTGCTCTCTGCAATCAACAAGGGTAGGGTTTTGTCTTTTACTTTTTCTGCTTTGTATCCTTCCTTTACTGTTGGAAAGCAGGACTCGGCCTTCAGAGGCAGAAGAGTGACCCTGGGTCTGCATTCTCCAGGCTTGATTCTTGATCTGCTAGATGAATCTGGGAATTTCTCTCCTGTGCACATCTATTTCCAAAACCTCTTGGTTGTACTCATGGCTACGTCGGGAACTTTGTTTAAAAGAAATATTTAAATGCTTCCAGTTATGATTTCCAAAATATTATCCCTGTTGCACATGTTTCCTTTATTTTTGTGATCAATATTTTGAATATTTACATATAATTAACTGGGTTTCCAGGAATAGAGTTCTAATTTATAACATTGCTTTTAGAGGAAATAAGGATTTAATGCAACCATCATACAAGAAGAAATTAAGTAGCAAGTTTAAGGCATAAAACTCCGTTTCCTTCTTCCATTTCCACCTCTTCTTACTTTTTATTTTAACCCTTCTTAAAGCACTGACCTGCCATAATTACTTGGCCAGCCTCCACTGTCCTCTCTAATAAACAGGGAGCCGTGCAGTTCTGGTTTCCTATAAAGAAGAATCTGAAAAGGCTAATGCAGAGATAAAAGGCAACAACCTACAGTGTTGCCTGTATTCCAGGGAAGAAATATAATTAACACAATCATGCCCACTCAGGCCTCTCCTTCTTATACTGGTAAGAAATTAGATGTGCTAAAATTAAACTCCAAAGGAGTGCTGATCTAACCATGTATAAAGCCAACCATATAGAAATAGTGACAATACAGTTCTATGATCTGAATATCATCAAGCATCTCTAAAACTGCTGTTCCCTTGGCATCTCTGATGACAAGCAGAATAATGCTGCATCCCCAGCCATTTGCTCAGACTGTGAAGAGCTTATAGAATCTGGTGACAACCTAGCTTCCCTAATAATTCATGCCAATTTCATTGCTTACATACTCTGCATCTTCCCTAAAAAGCCAGCTACTCACCCTCCCAAGCCGCTGTTCTAAACTTCAGGCTTTCACAGCGCACAGCACTTGGATGCATACATAGACAGGATTACAGTTATTTCTAACTTGTTTCTCTGTGGTTCAAGCTCTCAGTGTCAGCGTGGTTTCATAACATAAGAGTAGACACTAATGATCTCTATTCAATTTCTATTCTTAAGAGCAGTGGAATAATTGGGCCTGGCTGCTGGCCTTTCTGGGTCCCACCTCCCCGCCCACCTCCCTGGGCCTACCCTAGCCTGTCTTTGTGACTATTATTGGTCCCACTGACTCCCTCCATCCAGCTCTTCCTGGTGCTTGGACACATGCCATAAGCATTACTGTGTGTTTCAAGAAAGAGGCTTTCCTATGGGTCATGTGTTTGGCTCCCACAATTCCTGTCATAACTTTTCTTTGAAAAGATATTTTTGTGATCTTTCATATTAAAATATTGATGAAACCAGAAGGAGACAAAAGGCAGGCTAAGAAATATCATTAGGGTCCTTTACTGGGTTGGTATGAGAGAAGTTAGGAAATATTTGTGAAAAGAAGAGAAAGAGAATGTAGTTCTAAGGACCTCTAGAGGATGTAAGTATATATTTAAAGCATTTTAAGATGCTAAGAAATGTTTAAGGCTAACGAAAACAAGAACATGTTTTGTAAAATTAAGATAGCAAATGTCCCTTGAGGATACTGGGCACTTCCGTTTTGCACATTACTGAGGGAGGACATAGCTCTATCAGGATATTCTGAACTGCAAGTTGCAAAAACCCTGATTCAGCTGCTGAAATAAATAAGGAAGTTTATCAGATAACATAAGAGGAAGTCAGTAGATAGTTAATAGGACTGCAGGCACTAAATAATCAGAGTTCTTGTTCTCAGTGCCTACTATCCATTCAGTCATTTGACTCTGATGTCTTCTATGTCCCCAGGTTAGCTTTTCTCATACTTACAAGATGGCTACCCACAGCAATGGGAACCTTCTTTATTTCCTGCTGGAGAGAGAGAGTCTCCCCCCCCCCCCAGTCACAGAATATAAGGCCAAGTTTGGGCCTAGTTAGATCCCATGCCCATTCCTAGATCCATAACAGTGACAGGGGAAATGGCTACATGCTTATTGGATTGGACTAAGTAGGACCCACCCACACCTGGGAATGGAGTTGATTCCCCTAACTCACAGGACTAAATGGAAGAAGGCTGGTACCTGAACCAAATCAGATCCTGCCCCATTAGAAAAGAAGGAGAGAGCAAACCACCCACATCACCCACTGCAGTACCATCATGATTGCAAGTGTAGGCTTTTGTGTCCAACAGACCAGCATTCAGATTCTAGCTTCAGAATTTTACCTTAATTACTTCACTTTGTTATGTCTCAGTTTTTACATCTATAAAATACCTCACATGGTTGTTGTGAACATTCAGTGGGATTACATATAAAGAAGTAGGCACAATATACGGGAAGTAGTAAGTACTCAATAAATGATACTAGTGGTGAATGTTCTTACAACCACTATTATTAATATCGTTGGTGATATTGTTGCTATTATTGCCATCATCATCATTATTCATTATTATAGTCCTCCTTAGCACTCCAATTTTTGGCCTAATTTGTGGACTGGGAACTGGGGGAATACGGGGTTCTGGGCAGCTGAGAGACCAAGGCTGATAAGCTAAACTAGTTCTTCCCACTCCCAGCATGAGAGAATTTCTCTAAGCAAATAAGAGCTGCTGTCCCCACCCTCCAGGGAAACCACTGCACAGACCTTCCCCTTTTTGAGAATGCTCCAGGTGCTCTGGCCCACATTAGGCTCCCTGCAGATCAGGACCATCTAGTCCCCTGGAAAGGTGCAGGCCCAGTCCTGGGTGTGACCCCTTAGAGGATACATCTGTGCCTTTACCAGCAGCTCCTGTCATCTGGTTTCCCAAGAGGTTCCCTGAGGAGTATCACCTGTTGATTGATATGGTTTCTGTTCCCCTGTACTTTTTATTATTCTCCTGTCTTCCATATGGAAAATGTGATCTAGTGAGTCTTAAGGATATTTGCTTTGACATGGCATTTTGGAACGAAGCCATGTAACATCCCTGCGATACAGTTCTGATTGTGTACAGGTTGAGTACAGACTGGTCATAGATTAGAATAGTGCCCTATTCTACGAGGAGTTACTGTCAACTTCCAGGATTCCCAAGGAGACCAACTGATGTCTCCCCTTCCCAACCACCATCATTCTGAGACCACTTTCTGGGTCCTGTGATGATCCTTCTCCAAGGAGCCCTGTTAGCAAGTGTAGACCTGTAGGCTTTGGAAGCAGCTGAGGTATTCATCTCTATTCCCCAGTCTGCCTCCCATTTCCTACTGTCCCAAAGCCCTTTCCTCACCACACCTCCCCACCCTGAACCTCCATCTATCATTAGCATCTGTTTGTGAGAGCCTTTCTGTTCTTTCTCATCAGTCAGTCCTGGTATTTTCCAAGAGAAAGAGCAAAATTGAAAATGATTTTTAAATGAACAGCGACATGACTGGCAAGATGGAAGGAAATGGGGATTTGGGAAGTCAGTCAGATCTGGCTTCAGATGCCAGCTGTACCAGAGCTGTGTGGCCATGGGGGAAATTACTGATCCTCTCTGAACCTTAACTTATTCATCTGTCTTCTGGAATCTTTAAAAGGGCTGAAACGACATACACGGAAAGTGCCAAGCTTAGGAGCTGGCCCAACAAGTGGCAGCTTGGAAGTGTGGTGCTTACAGCACCCATAGAAGGAAGTAGACAGGAAGATTCTATCTTAGAGGAATTCTCAGCCAAGGATGAGGGGCATTCTTTTCTCTTTGCAAGCCCCAACTCAGTAAGCAAACTAATTTTTTAAGACTGTGAAGGAGGGGCGCCTAGGTGGCACAGTCGGTTAGGCGTCCGACTTCAGCCAGGTCACGATCTCGCGGTCCGTAAGTTCGAGCCCCGCATCAGACTCTGGGCTGATGGCTCAGAGCCTGGAGCCTGTTTCCGATTCTGTGTCTCCCTCTCTCTCTGCCCCTCCCCCGTTCATGCTCTGTCTCTCTCTGTCCCAAAAATGAATAAATGTTGAAAAAAAAAATTAAAAAAAAAAAAAAAAAAGACTGTGAAGAAAAGATCAGAACATCAGGAAGAGACATCAACCAGGATTTTTACCTCAACCTCTTTCATCTTGTGCTCAGCCCTTGGCTGGTGAGTTTTCCTTCTTGAAAGCTCTCAGAAGTTTTTTTAGTGAGGATTCCCCTGTCTTTAGTGAGTCAGGAAAAAGAGTTTCTTTTACTGTCAACCACCAGAGACCATCCCTGCTCAGTTTTTCTAACAATAAGTTAACCTTGTCCCCGCAGAGAAAGAAGAACCCTTTTTGCACGGCTGGAAAACAGTATGGAGGCCACTCTGCAAAACAGTATGGAGGTTCCTCAAAAAATTAAAAATAGAACTACCCTACAACCCAGCAATTGCACTACTAGGTATTTATCCAAAGGATACAAAAATGCTGATTCAAAGAGGTACATGCACCCCAATGTTTATAGTAGCACTATTGACAATAGCCAAAGTATGGAAAGAGCCCAAAATGTCCATTGACAGATAAATGGATAAATAAGATGTAGTGTGTATGTATGTGTATATATATATATATATATATATATATATATATATATATATATATATATATTCAGTGGAATATTACTCAGTGATGAAAAGAATGAAATCTTGCCATTTGCAACAACATGGATGGAACTAGAGTGTATCATGCTAAGCAAAGTAGAGAAAGAAAAATATATGATTTTGCTTATTAGTGGAATTTAAGATACAAAACAGATGAACATAAGGGAATGGAAGCAAAAATAATATAAAAACAGAGAGGGAGACTAACCATGAGCAACTCCTAAATACAGAGAACAAACGGAGGGTTGCTGGTGGGGTGTTAGGTAGGGGGGAAAGCTGAAAGGGTGATGGGCATTAAGGAGGGCACTTGTTAAGATGAGCACTGGGTGTTGTATGTAAGTGATGAATCACTTACTAAATTCTATTCCTGAAAAAATAAATACATTTTGATTTTTAAAAAAAGGTAACCTCCTCCCTCTTCCAGGGGCTAAGCTCTTTCATGCTTGAATAACTGGCAGTGATATCTTCCAATTACCACTTTTCATGTCCCATTGGGAGCAATGAGCAGTGGACTTCCTCTATTCTCCAATTAGAGAATTGCTAATAGGCAAAAATTCTCATCACAAGATTTGGTCAGATACAGAGATTTTGGAAGTATGGCTTGTATTTTCATCCTCTCCAAGTGTATAACTTCAGTAAATTATCTCTTGTGATACAATGCTCTGTTAATGACAGTTTTATCAATGGTATCCTTTCCCAAATAGAATGTTGTAGTATGTCCATCAGCATCCAATTAGGACACAGCAACTACTTAGTAATTTGATCAGGAAAAGTTGATTATGAAGGATTATTAACTATGACAGGGATTGCCATAATGGATTGGCTGGTGTCTCAGTCAGCTTGGGCTGCCATGACAAATTACCATATTCTGGGTGGCTTAATAAGAATTTATTTCTCACAGTCCTGGAGGCTGAAAGTCTAAGGTTGGGTGCTGGCCAATTTGGTTCTTAGTGAGGACCTGCTTCCTGGTTTGCAGATGGCATGTTCTCATTGTGTCCTCATGTGGCAGAGAGCAGAGAGGTGAAGCAAGCTCTCTCCTGTCTCTTCTTATAAGGGCACTAATCCCATTCACGAAGGCTCCCACTCTCATGATCTAATTTCCTCCCAAAGGCCACACCTCCTAACACCATCACACTGGAGATCAGGTTATAAATTTGGGAGGACACAAACATTCAGTCAACACAAACTAATGAGAAGTAGAGAGAACTCTAAAGAATACAGAAATTATGGGAGGCTCAGCTGCTATTCCAAAGATGAAAGAGAACATCCAAGGAAGAAATCTTCTCCTTCAACCCAGGGTTAAGATCCAGACCTCCTGGAGAGGTCTCACTTGATGATGGAGAAGCTGATCAGGTGCTGCAGGAGTGGAACTTGCTAGAAATACGCCCCCTGGGGGTTCCAGAGAAATCTGTCCACAAAGAGGTGCCTCACTCTGGACCTCACTCCAAAGCCATATGAGGGTGTGTGGGGAAACCACTCCCTGAATGGTGCCTTGATGGCAGCACTCAGCTATGTAACGGTCCGGAGGGTCTGAGGAAATTGGTGACTGCCGTGCTCTAAGAACTGGGTGCCGGAGAAGCTGGGAGAAGACCAGAGCTAGGAAGTATAGGAAACCCCTTGAGATGGACCTCAGAGTTGGCAAAGAATAGTGAACCGTTCTCAGATGGTAGAGAGAGCCAGAGGGCATAGGTGCGGGGGTGGGGCACTCCTCTCCTGCGTATCCTGAGAGGTAGCATGCCTCTGGGATTGAACTGTCCAATGAGGTAGCCACTAACCACGTATATGCGTTTTGATTCAAATTTTAAATAATTAAAATGAAATCAAATTGTAAAACTCAGTTCCTCAGTTATACCAGCCACATTTCAAGTGCTCACTTGTCATATGAGACTGTTGGCTACAGCCTAGGGACAGCCCAGCTCCAGGGTGCCCTGCCTGTGATCCCACCCATCTGGTCTGGGAGCAACAGAGCTATGGTGGCCATGTTTGACCCTGAGGCAATGTGTCTGGCTTCTCATAATCTTTGTGACACATGCGACAGATCCGGAATGTCCTAAGTGAACCGGCCAGAGGACCCAGGGGTTCTAGGAGAGCCGCTTTTCTTTCTTTTAGGTTTCTCATATACCGCATTACATTTGTGACCCTATTACCCCTACATTTCCCAAACTGGAGCCCCACGGCACATGTGTGAGCGTGCCAAGGGGCAAGTGCTTTCCGCTCAATGAGGATTCTGAAAACACTAGGCTAAACTAAATCGAACAGGGTTTTTTTCTGCAGAGCAGGCAATGTCCACGTTCTCTATTCCCCCCATGTTCCTCCAACTCATTTCCAATGGCCACTGCATCTCTTTGCCTGTGGGATTTCTCCAAAGCCTGAGAAACTGCTTTGCCAGTGACAGACTGGAAGTGTAAGAATTTGGGAGCAGCCCTCAACGATGACCGACAGAAGATGATGTACCAATATCCTAGATCCTTTAATCTTCAGATGGCACAATCCTGAGGCCTGCACTTGCACTTTACGTTGTCTCCCAGACTTTCCCCTTGGGTGTAATCTCTGGCCACCCACAGCAACGACTGGCCTGATTATACACCCTTTTCTGGCTTCCTTACCATTCTCGTAACTGCCTCCCCACTTCTTCCCTGATGTTCCCCAGATCTCCCAAATAAATGACTTGTCCTTGAATCCTTATTGCAGGATCCACTTCTAGGAAAACTCAAACTGTGACATTCTAGGTGACATCTTAGCTATTAATACACATTTTCAATCTTCAAGATTGAGAGGAAGGACATACACAGCAGTTCCTAGACTCATGGACACTGAGTCCACCTTCATATGGCATTCCTGCCACATCCACCCCGAACACTGTTCCATAAAAACGGCTTGGGAAATGCTGGTGTGAATCATAAAGAATGGGCTCCAAACTCATAGCTCTCAAAACGAATCTGAAGGTCGCTGTAAACTCGAGTCTAAAGACATCAGTCCAACGGACTGCTGAGGCCTTTGGTCTTATCTTTATAATAGAAGTTCTCCGAAATCATAATGGAAACTAAAGAGAAATTTCTGCCTGCCTTATCCAAAGCCATAATGCATTCACAATAGGAACTCTGTGTGCAGTCCTGTTTAAGAATGGCATCATGGTGTGAAGGGAGTCCAGAGAATGTCAGACAGGAGGACAGAGGGAGCATGAGGCTTGCCACCTGAGGGTAGATGAAAAGTTAGGATTTTTCAGGGAGGAGGGGAAAGGCAGAAGTGATAAGCTAGGAATATACTATGAATAAATAGCATACATGGAATATCTGCCTCTCCTCTTCTCATTTCAGAATATCAGCTTTGAAGGGTAGCTCTTAACATCTGAGAGAAATAAGCTGAAGATAAAAAGAGCAATTCACTATTATATACAACTTATACCATTTATACAATTCTAGGAATCTTCCTCCACATCCTACCTCAAGAATTAAAAGCTGAATATAAAAACAGAATCTAAGAAAGGTTAAGTAAATTCCTGGTCACCAGAATCAATAGAGACGCAGGATTGCATAGTGTAAACCTTGGAGTCAAACAGGCCAGGTTTGAACAGCAGCCCTGCTGAGCGACCAGGGACATCCCTACGTCTGTCTGCACATTAGGTTCCTCATCTGTGAAATGAAAAGTACCTGCCTTTGAGAGCTGTTGTAAGGAAGACAACTAATGGATATTAAAAACCCAGTATAGCGCCTCAATCAGTAGGAACTATTACTATAGTCCGTAATAATTTCCTTAAAGCATCCAGTATATATTGTTATCTTGTTTCCATAATCTGCTGTGACCAGCCTCAGGGAAAATGATTAAACCCCCTCCCCATGGGTCCCTAGCACCGCTGTCAAGGACAAGCCTCAGGGGTGGAAGGGCCAAGGCGGAGCAGGGGCCACCAGGACACAGAATCCATTGTGCGCTCTGCACACAGCGCTTGCAGCGGCCTGCCTCACCCCTACCCGGGGAAGACCAGATTTGTCTCTGCTTGTCCTCAGCTGCAGCCATTAAACTGCATTAAGTCTTCCATCAGTGCACAGAAATGTCTCCAGGCTTAGGGACATTTTCATCAATGTTCCTATTCCCCAATCACACTTCCCCTGCCTGCAAAGACAATTCTCTTGACCCCACTTCTTCCAGTTGCCTCCCAACTTCCCCGCTTTTAAAGCAGAACTCCTTGCGAGAGTCCTTTACATCACTGTCTCCAAGCCCCTTCTCCCATCCTGTGTTGACCACACTGCCTTTGGGCCTGCCCCTCACAGCTCTGGTCAAACTGACCTTCCCATGGCCAAAGCCTATGTTCATCTGTCAGTTGTCGTCTTTCCTGACCCTTCCGCGGTGCTTGATCCTGATGGTTCTTTTCCTTGCAACTCTGTATGCCCTTCACTTCAGGACCCTGTGCCCTCTGGTTCTCCTCCACCAGCCCTGCTCCTCAGTCCCAGGGGCTCCCAGCCTCACTGAGGGCTCAGGCTCAGTGGCGGCCCTCCATTCTCCCACATCTGTTGCATCCTTCAGTCAATTCGCCCATGGCTTTAAATACCATCTATAGAGGCACCTGGATGGCTTAGTCAATTAAGTGTCTGACCTCGGCTCAGGTCATGATATTGCAGTTCACGGGTTCTAGCCCCACGTACGGCTCTGTGCTGACAGCTCAGAGCCTGGATGGAGACTGCTTCAGATTCTTTATCTCCATATGGCTCTCTGCCCACCCCCCATACTCCATCTCTGTCTCTCTCTCTCTCTCTCAAAAATAAACACTAAGAAAAATTTTAATAAGTAAATACCTTCTATAAGCTACCAACTCTCACATTTATCTCTCCAGTATGAACTTCCCCCCTTAAAATAATCAAAACTCTCCCTTTCTTGTCCCACCTAAGCATTTCTTCCTTTTGCTAGAGAAATAAAACGTTTCCAGTGGGTCAGTTCCTCCTTCAGGCCAAGTATGGACATTGACAACAGTCTCAAATAGATGCGTCTGTAGCTGACTTATTACTTTTGGAATGTTTGTCTTCCTCATCAAGTGCATCAGCCATACCCCCTGGTACATTCCATTTTCATGTGTTCCACCACCCCCAGACCTTTTGTATGATGGCCCAGCTCAGGATCCTCAACAATACTTGGTTTGTCAGCATTTTACCTGCACCCCAGAATATCGTTATATTAAGAACATTTTAATCACTTCAAATAATAGGGGATATAAGACACAATAACCTTTTTTAAATGTCAAGGCAAAGTACATATTTTTACGACCACCTTATCATGTCACGTAATCCAAGATCTGTTATCAAAATGCCATTCTGGCAGCAGTGGGGATGGACAGGAAACTGGTTGTGGGCCTAGAGAGGAGTCTGATCAAGAAATAATGAGGCCAGAAATAAGACAGCAACTACAGAGATAGAGGATGTGCCAGATTTGTCAAAGTCTGAGCATATCAGGCCAAAAGGATAAGAGTGAGATAAAAAATGAACTCAGGTAAATGGCATCATGGAATAAAATTGGGAATACAGAATGAGAACTAACATATAGGGCATAATTAATGGGTCCTTGTGATCCAATGTTCCTTTTGTTTGAGAAAACAGTAACCCTCTTTCTAGCTCACAGGGAAAAGGAGTAATAATAATAACAATATACCAGGACCCTCCAGAGTCGATCTCCTCTGTTCCTGCCCTTCCCATGCTAGATGGAGATTTTTCTTGACGGTATAGGAAAATATTCAGAACTTAATCAGGGCAACACTGTGATATAAAGACAAAGCCACATGAGCCCAGGCCACACCTGTGCAATCCAATAGGCATAACACTTTTAAGGGAATAAATGAACTTATCTGAACTGACAAGTTGCCCTGGCCGCACTATTCAGTGGATATGGAAAAGTCCCACTCACTAAAGAGATGGGAAGTGGTAGAAGGAAGTGGTAAGGTTGACCTTTCAGCCAGAGGTCCTACCTGGGACAGCCTGCACAGACTGTGTCTGAGTACTTATGGTCAGTTTTGCTCACAGGGGGTGAATGTGAATGTTTCTCCTCTCATCTACCTCCTCACGCTTCTATGATGGTGTGCCCAAACCAGATGAGTTGGTGTCATTGCCCACAAAGGACTTCCAGATTAGTCGTCATAACTGCAAACAACTTAGCACATACCCTTAGCCAAGCACCATGGTAGGTGTTTTACTTATATCAACTCATTTAATCCTTCCCACAACTCTATGAGGTAAGGGTGCTATTGTTATCATCCCCATTTTAAAGATAAGGAAACTGAGGCACTGAGAGGTTAAGGAACTTGTCCAATGCTACACAGAATTAGGTGGCAGTTCTGAGATTTCAAACCAGGCCGTCCGGCTTCAGGGGCTGTGCTCTTAACCATTACGCTACTCTTGGGTCTATGGAAATAAACTGTAAACAATTGAAATGGAGCATTTCTGGTATCAGGTATTGTAGTCAGTACCTGCTATAGCACGGGTCCAGCTTGCAGGGGGAATGGTCAGGAAAGACATTTAAGCTCTTGAACAGGGTCTTGCTAGATGACCAGGGGTTCCCCAGTCAGGTTGGCAGTTTGAGTTCCACACAGAGAGAACCTTGTGGTCAGAGAGACATCAGACAGGAAGCTGGAAGGAGTTAGTTCAGAGTGGCTGGAATAAGGACAGGGGGGTGGGGGAGGGGAGGGGGCAGAGATGACACTTCAAAAGGAAAAGCTAGATAGGTAGCCACGTGCCTGAAGCCTTCTAAGTTATGCAAAAAATAAACAAAGATACCTTGCTTCTGGGCCATAGTCTTTCACTCAGTTCCACTTAGATCAGTATTTGAAGTCACCGGACAATGAGGGAGCCAGAGCCCCCATGTGACCAAATACAATGGTACTGCCTCCTACTAGCTCAGAACTGCTTTTGCTCAAGGCTTTTTAAGTGTCTCCTGTACTACATGTTTCAACACAGCGGTTTAACCCCCCACCAAACTGCCTACTGGGTGACACAAAGTGGCCATAGTTGTACCCAGGGAGGGACTCTTTTCAGCTCCAATGCCAATCAGAAGGGGCTCTCCATGGCCAAAAGAGGTCTACCAAAACATTCCCTTTGCAATCTGACAGACAACAGAGTCAAGAGCAGAGATTTAGGCTTGGAAAGCAAAGCTGCAGTATCAAACAAACAAGAAACTGTTCCAGGGAAATAGATGAAAAATAAAGCAAGGAGCCAGCCTTCTTTTTCATATGTTTCAGACAGAAAAATCAAACGAATGAACAAAAATCATCTGTAGCAATGTATGTGCTATACAAGATACTTAAGGAAAACCCAAAGCATGTGCCTCTGCAAAGGCAAAGTTACACGTGTGCCTGACTCTGGAAAGTCATGTCCCATGCAGATGGCCTTGAGAAAAGAAGTGTGTGGCATGTGGAAGAGAACCTGGGGAATTCAGGTGAATTCTAGCCCAAAACAGAAACCATTCCCTGACCCTACATACTACAGAGGGCTTTCGTTAGTTTCTCAGAGGAAAGAGAAAAAACAAAAACAAAAACAAAAAACAGGACATTTACATCAGTATCTGCTCTCTGTAGTCACTCTCACCCTTTCCTTCCTTCAGCCCACCCCAACTCAAGTCCATTCCCAGAATAGCAAACTCAAGCCCAACCTCACCTCCCACACATGGAACAGCCTCTCACAAGAGGCATCTACTTGGTTGAGTAATCACAAGCCCTAGTCCAGGAATGTGCCTCCCAGATCTGAGCTGAGAGGGTCCTTCATTTCTACTAATGCTGCAGATCTAGAAGGGAAGGTGCAGAGACACAGGCATGGGGACAGGTTGGGACTCCACGGCAACCTTGCCTTTCCTATTCTTTCATCCACACAGGGTCCTGAAGGCCTTAAAAATAAAAAGGATGAGGTATGTCTAGGTGGCTCAGTAGGTTAAGCATCCAACTCTTGATTTCAGCTCAGGGCATGAACTCACAGTTCATGAGTTCGAGCCCCGCCACAGGATCCATGCTGACAGTGCAGAACCTGCTTGGGATTCTCTCTCTCAAAATAAATAAATAATCTTTAAAAAAAAATTTAATAAGAAAAACATATTTATACAGTTAAAATTCTTATATTTATGTAAAGAAGACAGTGTCTTCCCTAGAAAATAAATAAACTGAATTTTGAGGCAAAGCAGGTCTCTCCGGGAAATACAACTGAGAAAGCATATTACAGACTCTATTACATATTCATCTTTTGTGAACAGATTCCTCCAAAAGGACCAAGAGCATACATTGGGATTCGGGGTGTGTTTCCTTTCTTTGTGGAGTGAATATAATAATGCCAGAAAATGAGAACTATTACCATGCTAGATGACCCTACTTTAAAACCAAAAATAGGGGCGCCTGGGTCGCGCAGTCGGTTAAGCGTCCGACTTCAGCCAGGTCACGATCTCGCGGTCCGTGAGTTCGAGCCCCGCGTAGGGCTCTGGGCTGATGGCTCAGAGCCTGGAGCCTGTTTCCGATTCTGTGTCTCCCTCTCTCTCTGCCCCTCCCCCGTTCATGCTCTGTCTCTCTCTGTCCCAAAAATAAATAAACGTTGAAAAAAAAAAATTAAAAAAAAAAAAAAAAAACAAAAATAAAGTTGAAGGATTGCTAATGACACACAGGAACAGAAGTAAGACACCTTATCTTATAACGTTTTCCACTTTCCCCACGAATCCTCTTACCCTGGATATTTTCAAAAGATGCTTCTATACACACATATCAAAATACCATCAAGGGAAGCACTCCTGCTCCTTACCTCTCACTTTTAATCAAGACCCCCCCTCCGCACAGCTGGCTGCCACAGCAGCAGGGAGACAGATCAAGCAGTTACTCAGCTCACTTTATCTTACTACTGTCCAAAATATCCATCAAGAAACTGCAGAGGACAGAGTGAATAGAGCAGATCTGAAGTACACCCTTGCCCAGCCTCAGCCAAAGCCACGATTCAACTGCAAAAAGTGAGTAGTATAGGTAGACTCTGATATACACCCAAGTCATCAGTGACTCAAACCCCAAAATGGCCTCAGTGGGCAAGAGGGTCAACCCAGAGCTGGGCCTTCTCTCCACCCTTACCTTAGGGAACCTCCTTCCACCCTCCACCCTCCTATTGATATTGGAGCTTTGTATTAAACATTAGGGTCTACAAGACACACAGATGGGAGCCTTAAGTGAAGCAACAACAAGTTTGAGCATCCCAAGGAATCACTGTAGTCCCTGACCTCCAAGATGTGTCCAAATTTCAATAGACTAAAAATTAAGGAAATCTTGCTATATTCTTGGAGATTCAGACACAAAGCACATTAAGGGTTCTAAGAGAAAATGAAGCCAACACATGGTATCCACTTTAACCAGGGGCAGAGCCAACTTCACAGACAAGTGACCTGTGCTGTGCGGTCACACAGACCCCAGTTTAGAAGAGCCCATACGTGGCTTGAGGCTCTGTGGTCCCCATCTTGAAATTCTATTTTTTTTAAAGGTTCTGAATTTTCACTTTGCATTGGCCCCCCTGCAAGTTGCATAGTCAATTCTAACCGGGGTTACTCTCGTATTGGCAACACCTCTAAACACCAAGGGACATAGTTTGCATGGGGTGAAAAGCTAAAATGAACTGAAATCAGGGAAACTCTAAAGGATATACTCTCTTGTGCCTACTACCCCACAAAATTTTCCCTCCAAATTGTCTGAATTTTTTCACTTCACTTTATCAAATGGCCTAAATGTTTCCCCACCCCACCCCACCCTCACTGGGAAAAATAATAGTGAAGAAGGAAGGGGAGGGAGAGAAGAAAAAAAAATCTCTTTTTAAATGAAATAGCTGCAATGAACTATTGGGACCTCATCAAAGTAAAAATCTCTGCACAGCAAGGAAACAATCAGCAAAACTAAAAGGCAATTGATGGAATGGGAGAAGATATTTGCAAATGACATATCAGATAAAGGGTTAGATCTAAAATCTATAAAGAACTTATCAGACTCAACACCCAAAAAACAAAGAATCCAGTGAAGGAATGGGCAAAAGATATGAATAGACACTTCTCCAAAGACAACATCCAGATGGCTAACAGACACATGAAAAAATGTTCAACATCACTCATCATCAGGGAAATACAAATTAAAACCACAATGAGATACCAGTCAGAATGGCTAACATTAACAACTCAGGCAACAACAGATGTTGGTGAAGATGCAGAGAAAGAGGATCTCTTTTGAACTGCTGGTAGGAATGTAAACTGGTGCAGCCACTCTGGAAAACAGTAGGGAGGTTCCTCAAAAAACTAAAAATATAACTACTCTGCATTAAAATATAACTACCCAGCAATTTCACTACTAGGTATTTATCCAAGGGATACAGATATGCTGTTTCAAAGGGGCACAGGCACCCCAATGTTTGTAGCAGCGCTATCAACACTAGCCAAAGTATGGAAAGAGCCCAAATGTACATTGCCAGATGAATGGATAAAGAAGATGTGGCATATACACACACACACACACACACACACACACACACACACACACACACACTGGAGTATTACTTTCCAATCAAAAAGAATAAAATCTTGCCATTTACAATTGTGTGGATGGAACTAGAGGGTTTTTTGCTAAGTGAAATTAGTCAGAGAAAGACAAATATCATATGACTTCACTCATATGAGGAATTTAAGATACAAAACAGATGAACATAAGGGGAGGAAAGCAAAAATAATATATAAACAAAGAGGGGGATAAAACATAAGAGACTCTTAAATATAGAGAACAGACGGTTGCTGGAGGGGTTGTGGGAGGGGGGATGGGCTAAATGGGTAAGGGGCATTAAGGAAGACACTAGCTGGGATGAGCACTGGGTGTTATACTTAGGGGATGAATCACCAGAATCTACTCCTGAAATCATTGTTGCACCATATGCTTACTAACTTGGATGTAAATTAAAAAATAAATAAAATATAAAAAAAAATACCCAGCTCCATAAACATGCCAGGATATGAGTCATTCACAGGAGAGTATGAATTAATTGAATCTTCCTGTTTCCCTCAGCAGCCATGTTTCCATTGGATGGGCAGAGGGAGGTAGAAGGAGTGGTCTATAGCAAGGGTCCTGGTGAGATAGATACCATGGTGGTGGCCTCTGGGCAGAATTTAGGATATTAAGGTCTAGGCATGAGAGGACAGGGGCCCCAGAGGGCAGCCAAGGGGTAAGAAAAGGAGTAACAGCATGTTAATGGTAAATTACTCTGCCTCTTCCTGAAGTTTGCCTGGCACAGGTCAGTACCAAAGAAAAGTTAAGTTCCTTTCTCCACTCTGGACACCATAAATCCTATTCCACAAGAATTTCAGAATTAATTAGCATCATTAATTTAGCGACCTCATCTTCCAAAGATATATACACACTGGCTTAGCACTATGCACACAAAACAGGTTTTCTGAGGGAAAATGCCTTCAAATTTCCAAATCTCTGATTTACAAATTAATTTTCAGGATACCTCCTATCCAAAGGTTAAATATAACCTGAATCCTATTCAACTGATGCACAGAACCAATGAAAATACCAGGAAATACATTCCTACAAATGAGATTTTTTTACTATGCATTGGTCCTTTCCCCAGTACATTCAATTAGTAAAATAAACAAAACAATGACTTTCTCCATTATTTGCCAGTATTTCAGTATTGGCGATTGAAATTGAATGATCTGATGTTTTAACTTAAATGTAATAGGTACTTTTCTTCCGGAGACTCTAAGTTCCTAATTCATCCTCATGTGAAATGAAATATGGATGCCTTTCCACATATCCACAGAAACAGCAAAAACCACTTGCCCACTTGACAGAGAGATGTACAAGTCAATAGTGGGACCCAGTTTCCAGCTTAACACTTTTCTCCCCCGACTGGCCCAGGTTTCAACAATTACCAGCATTCAGACCTGTGTGACCCATAAAGCCTTTCTCCCTGAACACCCATCACGAGCAAATAAAACTTACAAAACACCTACTACAGGGGCATATGGGTGGCTTAGTCGGTTAAGCGTCCAACTTCAGCTCAGGTCATGATCTCATGGTCCATGAGTTCAAGCCCCATGTCGGGCTCTGTGCTGACAGCTCAGAGTCTGGAATCTGCTTTGGATTCTGTGTCTCCCTCTCTCTCTGCCCCTCCCCTGCTCTCGCTCTGTCTCTCAGAAATAAACATAAAAAAAAAAAAAAAGCACCTACTAGGGGCCACTTTAAATGCCTTTCTTTTAATCCTAATGATAGTCTTTGAAATAGAAGCTATTGGCCCATTTTACAAATGGGAGAACTGAAGTTCAGCAAAGTAAGGGGTTTACCCAAAGTCACATGGCAAGCATATTGGGCTTAGGACTTGACCTCTACTGACACCATGCCACCTCCCAGGGCAGGATTTGGACAACAGGATACTCTAGGTGGGTGAAAGGAGAGGGAGAGTGAATACTGAGTGCTCAGTGCCCAGTTCATAACTGACCTGACAGTCAGGCTAGGTACCAGTCATGGGAAGACAGAAGGAGGCTCTCACTCCTCCCAGTGAAGATGACCTCAACCCCAGGCCCCAACTTGCTTCTCAGCTTATAGTATGGGCTCTGTTCCACCCTCACTACCATGCCTGGAATCTGTCATTGTATCTCCAACCCCAAGATGACCACAGAGACTCTTCAACAGACTCAAAGAGGCTAGGTTAGGACGATGTGACAGGAATGGCAGCTGCTATCAATGTTATGAAAGCTACATGGCATGTGACCATGAGCACAGAACAAGAGAGGGATCTTGTTTCTTCAGTGCTTTCTTGTTTATCTATCATTGTGCACATGCCCCAATAACTCTTACAATAGCCCCTCAAAAATCCCCTTATATATCTTATGGAAATGTCATTATTTATGATCTTTTTCATTCCAATAAATCTCAATATGTTGGAATCTTCATTGAGCTTTACCACAAGAATTATGTAGAACGTAACATCAAGATTAAAATTGCAAATATATAAACCACTGATATCTAAGTATGAATTCAATTTTACCTTTCTCTCTCTCTCTTTTTTTTTTTCCTAAAAATGACATGTATTTTCTCCTGGGTTGCTACCCAAATTCTCAATTAAGACAATGGTTCTTCTCTCTGGGAGCATATTCTCATCACCTGGGGATATTTCATATGACACAGTGCCTGAGCCCCAATCCAGAAACAAGTGACTTAGTCTCAGGGATAGGAGGGCCTAGGTATTGCTTTAAAAATTCCTAGGTGTTTCAAAGAGGCTTCTAAGATTGGTAAGCTTTAGGGTAATGATGCTCATTTGCAGCACCTGGGGAGATTTTTAAACTACTGGTGCCTGATCCCACCCCCATGATTTCCACATAATTGGTCTGTAGTGAGCCTGGGAGTATTAGAGGAGCTCCCCAGGGGGCTCTAATGACTGAGAATCACAAGAGAGCACAGAAGGGAGATTATCATCCAACGGAAAGCAATGGCAAATGAGGAGACGTAAAAGGAACAAAATTATTCATGCTCCTCTGAATAGTTGGAACCCAACACTTGTGTCCCCGCCTGTTCCCCTTCCAAATATACTAGTAGTGAAGATAAAGATGGTTCCTCACGCATCCACAGGCTGCCTTCTTTATATTCCCTCACAAGCACGGACCCCACTCTGCCATTTGCACAGGGTGTGTGGCCTCAGGCAATGGACTTAACTCCTGAAGTCTCAGTCCTCCCCTCTATAACATGGGCATGCTCACCACCTGCTGAGTAGTAGTGAGGACCTTAAAGGTGGCAATGCAAATAAAGTGATTAGCAAGACACTCAACACATAGTAAGTGCTCAATCAGTAAGTGTTGGCTATTTTAATTACCAGTGGCCTTTTTAGTCTCTTTTTGGTAATAATCACCAGTGATAATTAACACTCACCAGGCTTATTACACTCCAGGCACTCTTCAAGTGTTTAAAATATATTAATTCATTTTAAGCCTCACGATGACCTTATACATGAATCCAATTATGAGCCACATTTTATAGATGAGCAAATTGAGGCACAGAGGGGTGAGTGAGTAGTAGAGCCCATGTCTTCACATTACTGACTCCCACTTGCAGCAATGACTCTCACACCATTCTCCATGCAGCTAGCCGACCTCTCCAGTTACCTCCGCCGGCTCTCATTTCTATTCTCTGGGCTACAAGCCTGAAGTCTGAGGCACCACCTGGGATGTGACGGAGACGAACGAGGCCATGGATCATCCCAAGGTCCCTCCTCCAGCCCCTGTCCCCAGTGTCAGGGAGAGCTCAGTGCTTCCTTCCCTCTGTCCATCTTACAACTTCTTTGCAGGTTTAACCCTGCTCAGATAAGTTTACCTCTACCTTCTGTTTGTTGAGAGGCTTAAACAGAATAATTTGTGTGAAGGTCCAGGCACAGTGTCTAGGGCACAGTACTTTGAGCCAATAGTATGTCCCTGTTCCCCTTAATCAGTGTGACTTCTCAGATCTCTTGGGAATTATTTCCTCCTGAGCAGCATGCCTGTAAGTCATCAGCCCAGTGAACAGCTATGCCTTTCATGTTGGCCCCACACATCGGCCTCTGGGCTGCCCACATATCCAGCGCTGGGCAGTGGCAGCAAGCGTCGGAGGTGGTAGTCTGCAAAGGGAAGGGAACACGGCCCCACAGAGCCTTACAGAGCCTTACAGTGTCTACTGTCCCAGCACGCTGCCATCTGAGCGTCATTTCTTACCACCCCATCAGCCCGCTGGCCCCACCAACAAGCTGAATTAAGCCCTCCCCATTGATCCACAGAGAGTCTGCAGAGAGCTCCGCCTTCCCCGACTTTGCACTCAACCAAGACTCAGATTCCAAACCTATCCTCCCGACCTCCCTGAGCCAGCCATTTAGATTTGTTGGTTCATTGTTGACATCTTCCCCAAGCTGGCCCAGCTGTGTTCATCAATGCCAGAAATTACCAGTAATGTATTTTATTACTTCCTGATTGCCCAAACCTTTTATTTTAGCTTCCTAGATGCCAAATTTTAAGTCACCAGGCAGTAACGTTGCCCCTTCTGAGTCATCCATTAACTTCTTGTTTTTAATGGCTCTGCTTTCTGTCTGGTACTTCTTTGTCCCTGAGCATCATTTTGGAAATTTCCCTGGCCCATTATTTTTAAGCCACAGAGTCTACAAAGCCCACCAGTCTAAGTATGGGTAAGAACTATTGCCACCTTCTAGAAATCACTTATGGGAAGGAAAGGTCACATAGGAAACTTTCCTGATAAAGGCTGGGTGGGTTTCTGAAGATGTGGAATGCTGTTTCCCCACGGTATCCAGGATAGCATTAGGAAATCCTTCTCTACAGAATAATCAAAGGTAGCCCAGCTCGCCTGCAGGATTATCACACAGCAGGCGGCACAGTCCAACTGTGGGGGCTACAAGTGTAAACTCCATTGGTTCACTGTACAACTTAGTCGTGCTTCACTTCCTGACCTCAGTTCCCCATCTGCAAATGGAGATAACAATGGGATTTGCACGGAAATTAAAAGAGATCATGTATTTTCAATACGTGGCATGGAGCAGATGGTCAAGAAATTATTGCTGTGGTTACTATTACCATTTTCATTATCTTTTTGATAGTGACAGAATTTTCTTCTCTAGGAAGCATCAAGAGCTAAGGGCTGGAAAACACCTCTGTAAACAGGGAGGCAGGACTCGATGAACGTGATGTTCTGTGACTCTGGTCAGTCACCATAGAAGAGGAAGCAGAGCAGCGCCTGGGTCCCTGGGCATTCCTGACCTCTCCTATCCCACTTGCCTACTCCTCAGCCCCCCTGTCCAGCTCCCTTCCCCCCAACCCCCAACTCCTCCCCTCCTTTATCTCTCCAAGGTGCTGAAACATTAGATGACCTCCTGGCTGTTCAGTGGGAAAACATACAGAGCTTATATTTTTCTCTCTTTAATATGAAGTATTTTAAAGACTAAAAATTCCAAGAAGGGGATGCCTGGGTGGCTCAGTGGGTTGAGCGTCCGACTTCAGCTCAGGTCATGATCTCACATCTCATGAGTTCAAGCCCCACATCAAGCTCTGCATTGACAGCCTGGAGCCTGCTTTGGATTCTGTGTCTCCCTCACTCTCTGCCCCTCCGCCAGGCTCACTCGTACTCTCTCAAAAAAAAAAAAAAAAAAAAAAAAAAATCCAAGAAGTACCTTAAACTATTAGCGGCTGGAGTGGAAGGAAGGGAGAAAATGTGGTCAGAGTGTGCTTTTCACTTTTAATTGAATATAATGTATAAGTGATTGTATAACGTATATACTATAATTTATGAGTGATTATGGCTAAAATTGGCTCTCTTCTTTGTATTTTTTCAGTATTCCAATATTTTAACCTAATTCATGCCTTTTGGGGATTAAATAAATGAGTAATAAAGATTTATCATTCCAATTAAATGAATTTTCCCTGATTCAGGAATTTCACTGCAGTAAAGCTTGCTTTCCTATATGATGAATATCCCAAGCTCTGTCTTTAAGCCTTGTGAGATGGCAGAGAAAATTCACTGGCATCATGAAAAAAAGCACAGAGGAAGTCTGAAGAGAGAGGAAGATACGATCTTTAGCTAAAAAATGAGCACCCAGCCAGTGCCAGAGGTCAGAGGCCAGTAAGCTCCTCACCCTGCAATCCTCCTGCCTTCCTTCTCCAACACCCTGTATTCTAGAAGATCCTGCATCTATTTCCTTTTAGCACATTTTATAATCTCCTTTTGCAGTTAGAGTAATTATAAAGAAATTTACTTTCTCCATATTTGATACACGGGCTTGTCTATTAGTGGTGGATGCTTGACATATGTAGACCAAGGCAGTGCTCTGTGTGTCCATCGTTGTAAGCACACTGACGAATCTGGAGTTTTTCTGAGCTAAGAGGTAGATGCCATCAGTGCTAGTACTGTCTGTGTACCCCTAAAACAGAGTTCAGACCTAAGGGAACCTACTATTTAAAAACCCAAGACCTAAGTTTATCTCAGTCCAGGTACTGCCATTTTGCCCAACGTTGCCACAGATACATTTCTCTGCATTCCTAATTTATCCCCATCAGCCAAGAATCGGTGTTTAGTCATCAAATCTAAATAAAAAAGGGTCCAAACCAAGTATAAATTGGTATACTTTCTGGAGGGTAATTTGTCCATATCTACCTAGTAAAATAAAAGTAAAATTTGTTTTACTTCTATGAACTCACTTGCTTAAGTGTGCAGAAATAAAGTCACACATCCATTACAGCATGGTTTACAACAGAAACAGTAGGAACGACAGAACTCCAAACATCCATACAATGGCATATATGCATTCTTTAAAAGGAATGAGGTATATCTCTAAATAGTGATGATGAAGATATCCAAAACACACCGTTAAGGGGGAAGGAAACAGTCCATTTACATACTATAAACCTACATACAGGGGCGCCTGGGTGACAGTTGGTTCAGTGTCTGACTTCAGCTCAGGTCATGATCTCATGGTTTGTGAGTTTGAGACCCACATCCAGCAGAGCCCACTTCAGATGCTCTGTCACCCTCTCTCTCTGCCCCCCCCCACTTGCACTTTCTCAAAAATAAACATTGAAAATAATAAAAAAATAAACCTACTTATATAAACAGAAAAGTAATTTGTTTTTCTGCTCAGAGAGACAGACAAAATGTAGAAAATATCTCATTTCACACAGTAAATTTTTTATATGTGGCTTAAAATGTTCCAGGCTCTGTTTTAAGCTCTTTATAAACACTAACTCATTTAATCCTCATGACTGCCTCTGACATAGGTACTATTAACCATCTGCATTTCAGATAAGGATCAGTAGGCTCAGAAAGCCCAAGGTCATAACAAGATCCTGACTCAGGCAGTTTGGCCCAGCACCTTCTTTTTTTGTTGTTGTTGTTATTTTTTAGGGGTTTTTTTTGTTTTGTTTGATTTGGTTTGGTTTTCTGTTTTTTGTTTTTTGTTTTTTTTTTTTTGAGAGAGAGAGCAGAGGAGAGGCAGAGAAAGAGGGAGAGAGAGAATCCCAAGCAGGCTCTGCACTGTCAGCACAGAGCCCAATGTGGGGCTCAAACTCAGGGACTGTGATGTGAGAACAGGACCTGAGCCGAAATCAAGAGTTGGATGCCTAACCAACTGAGCCACCCAGGCACCCCAGCATCTTTTTAACAATTACAGAATGCCCCTTCTTTCTAGTACTCCTCTAATTTTTCGTATACCAGCAGTTATTGCTTTTATTTTAAAATTTAAGAATTAAGAGAAAAAAGTGGGGTGCCTGGGTGGCTCAGTCAGTTAGGCATCCAGCTCTTGGTCTCAGCTTAGGTCATGATCTCATGGGTTGGTGAGTTCAAGGCCCGCATTGGGCTCTACACTGACAGCACAGAGCCTGCTTGGGATTCTCTCTCCCTCTCTCTCTGCTCCTCACCCTCTCCCTCTCTCTCTCGCGCTCTCTCTCTCTCTCAAATAAATAAACTTTAAAAAGAGAGAGAAGAAAGAGTCTACATCCATTTGGGGCATTATCAGTTTTTGTTTTAAGGCATAAACATGCATTCCTGCTTCAGGGATCAGAGGTTTAGAACAGAATTCAGAAATATGAGCAGGTTATTTGCCTTTTAAGTGATAAAAATGGCAGAATTTGTTTCAACTCTTGATACTTACTGAAATCTAGCCCAAGAAAACAAGTGGTTTCAGAGACCCTGCTTTTGGAGATCTGTGAGACATCTATGAGACCCTGAAAGCCCCAAGCCAAAGAGCTCTCCAATCACGTCTCCATTCATCAAGAAGGCCAGGCGCAGGTGGGGAGAAGTGGGTCTCACTGGGGTGCTGCAGTGCCCCACACTGGCTGTGGATACCCGCACACCAAGCAGGTCTTAGGAATTTCATAGTAATCGCCCTGCCCTCTAAGGTGGGCACTTAAGTTATTGGAAATGAATCACAACTTACCTCCTAATGGTGGTTTTGGCATCTACAAACTGGGGGACTACTACTGTTGCTCTACTTAACTGATGACATCACACAAGAAGGTCTATTAGATGTACTGAGGGGTAAGAGAAAGTGGACGACAACAAACAAGAAAATGTAATCAGCTGGTAAACAAAGGGAGAGGAAGCTTCAGTCAAAAGGATCAGACTGAGGAAGGGAACACCCCTAAGCCCCATGTATGGGACCAAACGAGAGTGGATGAATGAGGTAGGTGATTCCCAGGTACACTCAGTCTGGTGGGGAGGGGCCACAAAACAGCCAGGAACTTTGGATGTAAATAACAAGAACCAAGGCGGCTTACAGAAAAGAGGGTGGGCGCAGTATTGCAAGGGCGAATGGAAGCCAGCGGCCATTCACAGCCAGGTAAGAACCAAACTGGAAACTAGAAATCCAGCAGTCACCCCAGTTGCAGAATTCTCAGACCTGCCAAAATTCCAGGCAGTGGATATTCTTTAGCACACCTACATGGCAGAAGCAAGTGGTGTTTCTATTCGGTCATCTTCCCCAGGCTTCCAAAAATCAAGAGACAGTTCCAACATCTAAATCAAGTTGGCAGTGTCCTTGGCTCCCTGAATTATTTTGCAATCTGCAGCTCACACCTCTTAGCCTTCCTGACAGGAGAAAAGAGAGAGACAGCATTTCCGTTTCTCTGTGTGATGCCAACTTATCTCTTCTCACTTCTATCTCCCTTCTTTCCTCTATGACATTTCTTTGGCTGCCCAGAAAGTCATTTACAGTCTCCCTTATGGCATCGCTGGCCCCCTCCCTCAGCCATGAACCTTCCCCATGGTACATTTCTGTAATGGTTTAATGGATTGCTCAGAGTGGGATCATTCTGCAGTCTACATTCGGGCGTGACTGCCCCCACAGCTGCAGCTCCCAGGGCCCACGAGTGACCCAGCTGCACTGTGGAAAGCAGGGTCCAGAAACCTGAGTACAAATATCATTTCAGGAGTCCTAGTTTTCACCTGAGGACCTATGATAGCTAGGTTTCTACTAACAGCAGAGCCTGAAACAAGGACTCGCTGTGGGTAGTTTATTTGGGAGGCGATCCCAGGAAGCAGAAATGGGGTGGGGATGGTGGTGGGGAGACGGATTATGACAAAGTGAAAAATTCAAGCTAAGAGTATGTTATCCAGCCTGCCTCTGAAGGCAATGGGAGCTCTGTTTTGTTGGGAACCTCTGACAAGTGTTCAGATCCTCCCAGAATTACCATCCTGTAGAGTGGGAGGCTGAAGTTGGAGCCACAGACCCCATACCTCTTCCTTCAAAGACTGTCCTGGGGTCTGTATGCATCTTTACTTTCTAGTTGCTCCTATGCATGGACCAAGAGGGCTCCTACAATTTTAAAGTCCTCTGAAGTAGAAAGGAAAAAAAAAGAAAAGCTAAGCTTGCAGCAAGATGCCTTTAGCAGAAGCAAGTAAGAACTTGCAGTAAATTCCACTGCGTTGCAGCCAAATTCAAGAGTTGGCCGAAGGGGATGGGACACAAAACCTGGGCTGGGATAGGTCTTTAACTGCTCAAAGGAACACATACATGTAGTTTAAAAAAACTCAAGTAGAGAAGAGTGTCCAGATCTTCCTGGACTTACAATGGGTTATAACCTGATAAACCCATTGTAAATGGAAACTGTCATAAATTGAAAATGCATTTATGCACGTAACCTACCAAACATCACAGCTTAGCCTAGCCGAACTTCAACGTGCTCAGAACATTGCCCACAATTGGGCAAAATCATCTGATGCAAAGCCTATGTTGTAATAAAGTATTGAATATCTCATGGCACTGATTGAGTACTATACTGAAAGTGGCAAACAGAATGGTTGCCTGGGTGCAGAACGCTTGTAAGTGTATCAGTGGTTCACCCTGGTGATGGCAGGGCTGACTGGGAGCTGCCGCTGCCCAGCATCACAAAACAGGATCGCTCGGCGTAGCGCTGGCCCAAGAACATATCAAAATTCAAAATTTGAAGTATAACCTCTACTCAATGCATATCACTTTTGTCCCATTGTTAAGTCAAAAATCGAGGCCTAAACAAAAGCCTAAGTCTAAGGGCCCCTGGGTGGCTCAGTCGGTTGAGCATCCAACTTTGGCTCAGGTCATGATTTCATGGTCTGTGAGTCTGAGCCCCACATCAGGCTCTCTGCTGTCGGCACAGAGGCCACTTCAGAGCCTCAGTCCCTGTCTGTCTCTCCCTGCCCCTCCGGAGCTCATGCTCTCTTTCTTTCAAAAACAAATAAATATTAAAAAAAAAAAAAACTAAGTCAAAGCATCATAAATCGGGGATCACCTGAATAGTAAAAAGCAGGAATTTCATACTTCCCCTCCCCAGGCCAAAGCCTCCTTCCCAGAGTCATCCCCCTTACAACCATTACTGCCTTTTCTGTGAGTTACCTCCAATGACCTCCGTTTCTTACTCTTCCGCCAAAGAAACGTATTGGAATCATCCCTCGTCTCCATACCAAGGATTTCTCATGAAGTTTTGGGGTTTTTCCCCCCAATCTACCTTTTTGCCCAAGGAATCACAAATAAGATAATGAGAGAAGGATTTGACCCAGCTTAGCTCTTCACATGCAGTCATTTATGCCTCATCAGGGTTAGGAAGTACTTGGATTCACACAGTTTTATTTCCATGCCTGAGATGCCTACAGAAAACATACAGAGCTGTGGTGATGCCAAGGCAGAATCCCAGAGCAGCAAATAAATGGAATTACGTATCTGGAAATTGGTGCCACAGATATGCAAATTGCTTTGGGTGAGCATCGATTCCAACAAGAATTGAATTTCGGAAACTACTATACCCAACACAAGGAAATATTTGACCACATGACAGGTTTTCTGTGAAGACTCAGACCTTCTCTTTATCCAGACAGCCTACAACATCATCTCATCGTGCGACAAAGGTGATGTGTCTACGGCAGAGGTATACTCTGAATTTGCTGGGACAAACACAATTGCAGATATTCTATCCAAATGGCTCATGGGGGCCCTTGTTAGACCACAAATATGGTGGCACAAGATATTAATGATCAAAAGAGGTGAACCTAGCCCTAGCATAAGAGTTCAGCCCAGCAGCTGTGTACTAAACTCTCTTGACACACTCTCAGCATTGCCACACGTAGCATACATTTATGATTCTGAGCAAATTACTTAACCACTCTGTGCTTGGATTACTCATCAGTAAATAAAGGGTAATAGTAACATCTACTTCAAAAGGTCATTATAGGGGCACCCTGGGTGGCTCAGTTGATTAACAGTCCGACTTCCGCCTAGGTCATGATCTCGATGATCCCGAGCCCCACATCAGGCTCTGTGCTGACAGCTCAGAGCCTGGAGCCCGTTTCAGTTTCTGTGTCTTCCTATCTCTCTCTGACCCTCCCCTGCTCATGGTCTGTCTCTCTCTCTCTCTCTCAAAAGTAAATAAACATTTTTAAAAAATTTTTTAAAGATCATTATAAGGATTAAGTGAGATAGCACAATACTTCTCCATCCATCCTGGGTGAAAGAACATATTTCTAAAATTTTCAATCTGATGTGGACTAATACTCTTAAAAACACAATAAAAATAGCCACCATATAGCAATGACAAATGCAAACTGCTAAACACAAATACCCAATTCCCACTTCCCTCATGTTAAACAGGTTACAAGCTTTTATCAATCATCACCAGTCTGAGGACCACACTTAGAGTCACACCGCAATCAATCGCATCCATAAAGGCTTGGCATCGTGTCTGGTATGCTGTAAGTGTTCGACAAGTGTTGGCTTTTTTAATTAATATTACCTGAGATATATCCAATTTTATGGTAAATGCTTTTGCTGATGTGAACCATGTTGTCAGAAGCTGTCTCTGCTGAGCAGGAGGAGAGCAGGGGAGAGCTGAGCTGTCTGAGTAGCAAATTAAAAACAACAAGCCAAAATGAAATAAGAGTGAAGACTTTAATCACTCACTGTGATAGCAAAAGCAAGAGGCTAACCTGCAGGAAGCAGCCAACTCTCCCATTCCATTCTCCCCCACAGAACAGTGCTCTAGTTGGAGAGACAGGCGAATCAGCACAGAAGGGGGGGGGGGTGGGGTGGGGGTGGGGCATCTCACTGCCTGGGGAGCCCAGAACAAAATTCTTCTGCAGTTTAATGGACCTGGAGTTCACAGGAGAGGGGAGGGCTGGAAGTTGAAAAGAACAGGGTATTGAATCTGAGTGCAGAGGACAGTATCTTCAAGGTTTCCCTATTAGAAGACCTCCAAATGCAAGTCCTGGCCTAGGAATGCAGGCCTGCGTAACAGCATGGCTGGCCAAGAGGCCCTGAGTCCTGACCGTAACTCCCTTCACAGACTGCAGTGCACTGGCTGTACATCAAGTCTATGTGGGAAGGGTATATCAGTCGGGATTCTCCAGGGAAACAGAACAAAATGGATGTGTTCACTACACAGCAATGCATAGCAAAAAAAAAAAAAAAAAAAAAAAAAAAAAAATGTGTTTATACATATTTACATAAAGAGATTTATTTTAAGGTACTGGCTCATGTGATTTTGAAAGCTGAAAAGTCCCACTGTCTGCTGTATACAAGCTAGAGTCCTAGGTAGGCCAGTGGTGTAAGTTGAAGGTCTGAGAGCTGGAGAACCCATGGAGTAGATCCCAGTCCAACCGGGAGCCCAAGCCAGGGAAGGATTGATGTGGAAATCCAACCAATCAAGCAGAGAGAGAATTCAACCTCCTTCTGCCTCCAAGTTTTATTCACACCCTCAAGGGATTGGATGTTGCCCGCCCACATGGGGAGGGCCATCTGCTTTACTCACTCTACCAATTCAAATGCTAATTTCTCCCAGAACCATCTTTGCTGATATATCTAGAAATAATGTTTAATCTGCTATCTCTGGGCAGCCCATGGTCCAGTTGGGTTGACACACAAAATTAAACATCACAAAGGGTAATTTTCCTTCCCAAAGCCTCCTAGATAAAGCCTTTGTAATTGCCTGTGGTCTAGCCTGAAAAATATCACACATAGGGTTTTTAGGCCAGGAACTGAGCTCCTCACTGTGATCAAGGTTCTGACCCAAGAAAGGGCAAAATTTGAATGACAAACACTGCTCTTTGAGGTAGCCTTTTTAGAAGAATACTCTGACTCAACAAATGACCTTGTTTTAGGATAAGTCTTTCGTAACACAGGTGTTTGAAAATCAACAGATAACACCATTTAGGAATTTCAACTAGAAAACAAATGCAAATTCTAAGAATAATTTGAACAAAATGAAGTTTTAAATTATGATGAGAAGTGACATAGCAAAACCCTGCTCTTTATTCCTTTCTAAGGAATAGTTGTTAAAAATCATTCCATGAACAACCAACTTGGTTATCATAACTTTCCAAACAATATTTCTAATTACAGGAATCTCATCAGGTTTGCCCAGTAATTTAGTAGCAATGATTCTATCATTGCCTACTTCTTCAGTCTCTTCCTATGATTAAGATATTCTTTTTAAGAATGACCTCACCCGGTTGGGTGAAACTGAAATGTATGTCATAAAAGTAGTAAGGGATAAAAATTGGGAAACTTTACCTGGGAAAAGAAACTTAGAAGGACCAGGAAATGATGACACAACAGCTATCTTTAATATTTCCTGTATTAGATGTATTCAAAGAGAAATAGTCTCCAACTGGGACCAACGAATAAAAGTAAGAGAGAAGCATTATTTGAGCTACACATACACAAACACAAATATTTTAATATAGGAACATTCAAGAGTTTTTAAGAACAGGCCACCTAATGAGAAAACCATATATCTGCAGCTCCAAGAATTTTTTAATGATAACTGATGAAGTTCTGGGGTGATGGGAGTTTCTTGGGGTCCAGAGCTGACAGCCAAGAAAGAATTCTTGAAGACATCTTTGGTGCAAAAGGAGATTTTATTAAAGTATGGGGACAGACCCCATGGGCAGGAAAAGCTGCATGGGGTCTTGATGGGTAACTCATTATATACTCTCAGGTTGGGAGGGGGTCAGGGATACAGCAAATCTCCAAGGAATTTTGGAAGCAAGGTTTCTAGGACCCTGAGGGGCTTACTGTTGCTAGGGAAACACCATTTATTACTGTTGAATAAAACTTCAATCAAGAGACCCTTCAGACGCCTATGGGGGGCCATAAGCTTGGAGCAAGATTGCCAGCATACATCCTAAGGCAGTTGAGATAAAGGAGGTAGATTTACTGGATCCTGCAGGTTGGGACAATATTACACCAAGGTTCTCTTTTGTCCCTAGCAAAGTGTCATCACTGAGGCAGCTGAGCTCCTACTTGTCAGTGGTCCATAGGCAGTAAGGGTATTTAGTTTTTCATTTGCCTTAGTTTCCCACATCACCATGGCAAGCACTTAACCCCTTTCCTTTGCTCTTGGGTAGCCAGGAGTGTCCAAGGAATATCGCATGTATTCCACATGGGGAGGAGGGGAGGTTGTGCCAGCCTGTCCCATGCTCCCTCATCAATAACAATGGTGATGGGTGGATTAAAGCATGAATACAAAAGCAACACACACCAAAAATTTTATCAGTTTTATTTGTCCAAAGGTCATCATAATATTGATCAAGTTGATGAAACAAGGAGAAATAACAAAAATAAACTGGTCTCAAAACAGTTGAGATCTATCTGATAGGGAAAAATTATGTGATAAGATGGCCGACGGGACTGATCTGGGAATTCCAGTTCCTGCCCAAAGACTCTCCTGCCTGGTTCTTCTTCTTCCTGCTCCGCTTGCCGCGTGCACCAAATTGCCACTAATGTCCCCCATGCTTAAGTTCAGGGATCAGACCTCTGGAGAATGATCTCCTCTGAGCCTGCTGGTGTGAAATAAACCTCCTGCCTTCCAAGATCTCCAAGTGCCGCTTGGTTCTTCCACCGGCTGATCCAGACCAGGTTGCATAACGTATTCAATACTCATTTCTAAATTTGGACTCAGGATTTACCTCATAGATAGCAGCTCTTAACTGGTATGTCAATTTGTATTTAACTTGTATTTGAACACTTGCATGAAAAATATATTTTCATAAAGTTAGGCAGAAAAGAATGTTACCCAAACTTTAGCTATATGAATTTCATAATAGTTCTAGAATTAACTACTGACTTTTAGCATTACAGAGATTCTGTATCACCTTGAAAGTCTTAATTATCCCTCAGCATCATCAAATCCCCTCCAAACTAAGCCAAAGAATTCATCACGTCCTGAGGCTTGCATTTCAAAGACTATTGCAGAAACTTAATGTAAAATTCATATGCTTCAAATGTCTGTGAATTTGTTCTGAAATTGGGTCTTCATTTCCATAAAATAACTCTGGAATGCCACAAAGCATGTGATTCTACTGAGCTGAGGGACAGTTCAGCAAGAGGAAATTGAGCATAGTCTCCAACTACCATCTCTAAAAATCACTCGTGCACCAGTTAGAATGTTCTCAGTAGCTAGAAACAGAAAACTCAACTTAAACTGGCTCACACATTGAACAAGACTTATTGGCTCACATAACTTACAACTCAAAGCTGGCACATTTCTTAGGCATGATTTGTTCAAGACTCCAGCTCAATATCTCTGCACTTCTCTTTATGGTTATCTCATGTGTGAACTTCAAGATAGCTTCACAATAGGACACAATGATGCCAGGAATTTCAGTCTTTATATCCATATTCTTCATCATCCACGAGAGAGAGAGAAAGGGCAAGAGAGAGAGAGAGAAAAGAGAGAAAGAGAATGGGTTTTCCTACGTCCTGGAACTCTAGTAAATTTTCTAAGGGTCACGTTGATTAGGCAACCTCTGAACCAACCCCTGGGACTATGGGAATGTCACGCACTGAATGGCTTAAACCGGGTGGTCTGAAACAATTGTGGGAGCAGAGGGGGCAGGGCAAGGTCTGGATTTGCAGCATTTGCCAATCTCGGTGGTATAAATGCTTCCTCCCCAGCCAACGTGATGAGAGAAAGAGAGAAAATTTAAAAAATTAAAAAAAATAAAAATAACATGAAGAATGCCAGTGATATTGTCAAAGAGAAGGAAGAAGTAACACTTTGAAAGCCCTGGGGGAAAAATAATGCCTTTTCCTGATGGTATCCTACTGAGGTAAATCCACTTGACAAAATGGTCACATACATAAAGACTACAATAATAGATTCCTAAAATATTAACAGTTGTTTTTTCTTGGTGGTGGAATTACAAATAACCTTCATATTTTGTGAATATACAACATACCATTTTTACAATAGAAAAAAAGCAATAAGTTCTTAATATTACTTGCAAAACAAAACCAAAGCTCATCCAGGAACAGATGCCAGAATTCAGCACTCCCACTGCAGCATTTTCTATTAAATTACATGGCATCAATCAACAAGCATTCCTTTCATGCAACGGAATAGAATGAAATTGTTTAGGAAAGGAAAGGCTGCTTTGCCACATTATAAATTTGCTTTTTCTGCAATAGTCATGCAAATATTTATAGATCACACTTTATCTGCCATAATAGTTTCCATGAATTGTTCCAAAACAATTTAGTTGGCATTCATCTTTTTAATAATATTCTAAAATTTTAATTGGAATAAAAATCATCAAAACGAGTATGTTTTACAGATTAATCATCTCACTCAACTATCACAGCAGTGCTAACTCGGAACTGCAAGTCACAAAAGATTAGGAAAAAATGATGAAGTTGATGGACCAGCAAAACTATCTATTAATTATATGGAGAATTTAAATTATCAAAAACTAACTGGTTCTCCTTGCTTAAAAACTTATAACGTCTGAGTGGCAGATGAAATAAGACAGAAATTCATCTTTCTTCCTCTGCCCCTCATTCATAAGCCTTTTTGTTAATTTCACAATGGAGAATATGAAAAATTAATGAGATTTTTGCTTAAAGCATATCCCTCTAAGCTTACGTTTATTTAAATTAGAAATTCACCAAAATGATGTGTGCTTTTTCAGACTCCTGAAAAACAACTCGGTAGCCTTCAAATAACAATCTCAAAAGATAGAGAAATTATGCAAATATATTTAAGAAACAAGTATCTAAATCTGTATTTTTTTCCTCTTGAGTCTTTTTTCAAATCAAAAGCTACAAAGTATTTAAATTCATTCAAGTGTACGTGCTTATTTCTGCATCTAGCATAAGACTGTATTATTTTGTCGTGTCAGAAAAGCAGCAATTATAGGACCATGACACTGGAATTCATATGCCATAACACAAATGTCCAAAGGATTTACAGTGACATGACCTTGAGAGTAGAAGATGATCTTTCTCCCTAGATATATGTCTTCCATACCAGATTAGTTATTCCTGACGCAAAGGATCTTGTTTGTGTCATCGGCACCTTTACATACCGGTAGACATTTAAAAGGTTTTCAGTGAGTGTTGAATAAATGAGTCAGCAGCAATTAAATGAGGCTCTGTTTTGTCCCATGCCTCAAGTTCACTAATCCAGAAACCACTTTAAACTTAAATAAGCAGAGATATAAAGCTTAGTGAGGGACACAGTCACAAAGTAGCTTCTCAAGTCAAACATGGTCCATCCATTCTCAAAACCTCAAAGAGACCACTTTCTCATTTAAGGAAGCCATAGTATCTCCACATTATTTACCAGAATCCAATGCCTAATTCAGGTCTCCAGGAGCCCTTCCAGCAAGCTATGAAGACAAGCACCAGGTGTCCTTTGGAACTCTGAGTCCTGGGTTTGGGTGCCTCTCTGTCAATGAACTCTCCCCTATCTAGTCTTACATTCCTCCCCTCACAGAACCAACATTCTCAAGATGTGCCCCCACATGTGTTTCCCCAGTTTCTCTAGGTTCTTTTAGCCAGATTCTGTGATTCCTTTGTGAGGACCATTTCTTCCTGAAGCCAGACCCATTCTTCCCTCTTCAGGCTGAGCAGAGACCTGAATCTGGTTATTGGCCTAATTAGGTAACGAGAGAGGGTGGGAACAAAGAAGTTACCCACTTCACATGAGGCTTTGCATGGGACCCAGGCCACTGGGGTGGGGGTGGGGTTCCTTTGTAAAGGGCAAAGGAGATGCTTCTGCCAAATAAGGATCCAGAGCAACTGGAGTTTAAGGTTACCTATTGCTTGCCTCAAAATCCCCATCTTTTCTTATCAGGGTCCTAACATTGACATAGGAGACCTGTTGCAGTGTTGCATATAAAGCTTTACACTCCTACCATCCTTAAACCCTGACGTTGATTTTTCAGCACAGTCTGTATGGTAGCTACACTGGCTAGCAGAACATGGCTTAAATGTGTCTGTGACTCTGTTTACAAAGCTGCCAATGCCATCAAAAGAAGAGGCCCCATGCCACAATCCTTATAAATTTTCTTTCTCCCATAACATCCACGTGCATCAGCAATAGGTCTTCCAACTACACTTCTCAATAAACCACAAGTGAAAATTTTTGTAACCGAGATGTGTGTTAGGCAGAATCATGCCCCCACAAATGTCTATATCCTAATCCCAGAAACTATGAAATGTTACTTTATGTATTAACAAAAGAGATTTTGCAGCTGTGATCAAAGTTAAATACTTTGAGATGGGAAGTTTATGCTGGAATATCAGGTGGACCCAATCTGATCACACGTCCTTAAAAACAGAACCTTTCCTATCTGGATTAGATAGCTCTCTATGTGAGGTGTGACCTTAGAAGAAGGGTCAAGGAGATGTTGCATAGCTGGCCTTTGAAACAGAGGAAGGGTCCACAAGCCAAGGAATGCAGGCAGCTTCTAGGAGCTGGAAACAGCAAGGAAATGGATTCTCTCCCAGACCCTCCAGAAGTAATGTAACCCTACTGACACCTTGATTTTAGCCTACTGAGACCCAGGTTGGACTTCTAACCTACCAGACTTTAAGAAAAGCAATCAATACATTTGTGTTGTTTCAAGCCACTAAAATTACGGTAATTTGTCACAACAGCAATAAAAATCTAATTCAGGATGCCATTGCACGCCAGGATTATTAACACTCCACTCACCACCAGCAATGGAGCTCCTATGGCTTTGAGACAGATAGGCAGGCAATTCGACTTTAAAATTGATCTTGAGGCTCTGCTTTCTAGGTCCACTCCTGTTTCAGTTACCTCCCCTAGAAAACAGTCTGTGACAAAATTCCTATTTCATGAGTTTCCTAAACACAAAATTTCATCAGTACACACGCACACACAGCCCTAATTCAAAATTACTATATGTTAGTAAACAAACTGTAGGCTTGATTAGCCACAGTTAGCCAAAAATCAGTGGATTTTTGGACTGCCTTAGAGAAGTTCCTCTTTTCTGAGTTCTTGTTACTAAGAACAAGAATAGGGTCTGTACTAGATTAGCACTGCTCTTGCTGGGCAATCCTGATGTTGGATAAGACCAGATATCTCACCTAGGTCTTATTGAAAGGTCTGGGCCAGCTGTCCATTGTGCCCTTTGATTCTGGGATGTCTTAGCAGTCGATGGTGCTACCAGGGATCTTAGGTCTGGCTCTGGGTAGCTCCCCCCATGGAGCAATGTTCTTCAACAAACATGCCTATTAACATTCTTCCCTGTGATTTCTACCTGCATGCCTTCTTAAACACACATTCCTCTCCTTATTGACCTTTTCACTCTAAAACTATATTTGTATCACAGATATACCTGTTATTACAATTAACTTAGTATTTATAGCTATTGAAATCAAAATGAGTTACAATTAAGTTCACTGCACACTACCCCCTTTCTTTTCCTGTTGGCTTTCACTAGGTTCTCCCTGGGTTTGAATTCCAGGAAAAGAAATCCAGGGTAGATCAAATGAATCATTTAAATTACTAATTCTGAGGCTTACAAACACAGGTACGGGACACTGAGAGAAGTTATAGGTCACCCTTTCTGTAAATATACAAACTACCTAAAGGAATCGACTCCCCCCTATGTAGGACAGTATGAGGGTTGGAGTAAGTCTCCAAATTAAGAGCAAAATACAAAAGTGAACTCACTGACCATATATCCTCATAAATTTAGGAATCTGGGGAATTAATTCAAGGCCTCTTTGCACCCTATGTTCAAACCAATGAAGCTGCACAACAGTTTTCTCCCTGAACAGCCTCGGCCTGTTGGGCAATGTCCAGGGAATGGAGCCCTGAGGCCACAGAAAGCTGGTCCTGTTCAACTAACTTCATGGTTCCAGGAACATTCATAAAAATAATGGGTGATGACAAAAGCATGTATTTATAAGAGCTATTATAAATGTTGTTAAACGTGCTCAAGTATCAAAAGCAGCTTCAGTACTTTCATTTTAAGTAAAATATAGTCAATGGATTGAAATGGTAATAGCCTGTCCAGATTCTTGAAATAAATGGAGCCTGGTAGATAAATTGCTTTATGTGGAAATTACTTCAGAGTCTACTCTGATACATACTGTTTTTGAACATGTAGAGCAAGATTCAATAAAGTTAACTCTAATAGGATCTGATATCCTATGTTTTCCTGGTGGTTCTTAAAGTTTAATACGCTTAAGAATTGCCAGGGCTGATTGTTAAATAGGCCAATCCTGGTTCCCAGTCCCAGAGATTTGGAATTAGTGTATCTGAGGTGGGACCTAGAAATCTGTCTTTTTAACAGGCGTCCTCTCCCTTCAGAGGATTCTGACACAGGTGGGTGACAAAGCTTTCTTTTAAAATAATCTGTGTGAGTTGGGGCGCCTGGGTGGCGCAGTCGGTTGAGCGTCCGACTTCAGCCAGGTCACCATCTACGCGGTCGTGAGTTCGAGCCCCGCGTCAGGCTCTGGGCTGATGGCTCAGAGCCTGGAGCCTGTTTCCGATTCTGTGTCTCTCTCTCTCTGCCCCTCCCCCGTTCATGCTCTGTCTCTCTCTGTTCCCAAAAATAAATAAATAAACGTTGAAAAAAAAATGTTTTAAAACAAAAATAAATAAATAAATAAATAAATAAATAAATAAATAAATAAATAAAAATAAAATAATCTGTGTGAGTCTATTGCTGGACTCCTACTCTGGAATCTCAGTGAGTCCAATGACCCAGCAAAGAATGCAAGGAGGGATGTGATAGATTGTAAGCACTGTGCTTACTGATCCTCTTAGGTCTCACCTGTCACCAGTATCTTTGACCTAGCAGCCAGTGGCCCATTCTTCATGGACTGTGACCAACTTGATGGGGTTACAATCCATCAGAACTTCCTCTCATGTCTGTGTCTCCCATTCTCACTTCCTGCCACAGGGCTTCACTGTATGACACACTGTGGGACTCACCGGCACCCACACGCATGTAACCTGTAAGTACTGGAGGAATTAATGTCCCATGAAGCAAAACTTGGGTCTTGGGAAATGGAGGGGGCAGAGAAACTCTTCACCATCCTCCCGCGATGGACAATCCCAAGAAGCAGTCATTTACATGGTATCTTGGAAGATGGTTCCATTGAAAGCAAGCAATTATCACACCTGATACATCAAATGGCTCTCTTATTCCCTTTCTCCCCTGTCTCTCACCTGTGTTCGTTGGTATTGCACTCATCGATAACCTAAGAGCACATAAGCCTTTGCCTCCAGCTTTGCTTTCTGGAGAACCCAGGCTAAGATATATCATATAATTAAGTTATTTAACCGTAGTGTAGCAAAGAATTATAAATCCAGGAGCTCCCCTGACCTGATATATTCCTCCCTCACTGAAGATTGCTGAGATCTCTGAACTTTAGACAATATGTCTCCACGAGGGACACAGGAGCTACTGAGAAGCCACATCCACTTACACCAGCATGCAGCCTCGATCTTGTAGGTATCATTTACATCACTTGGTAGGTAGAACCCTAAGTTGCCATTCTCACCAATCCCAAAGTCTGGACTGACCAATTTTTATAGCCTAGCATGACTCACCTGGGTTACACAAAATTCATCTAGATTAAAAGATTTATCTGTTCAATAAGAATGCAATGTGAGTTTGACATTCCGAACTTCTATCCCAACAAAGCTAAGTTCCGTTTCTCTGCTGTGTCCTTTCGTGACCTACACTAGGACATCACACCCACCACATTCCATTCAGCAGAGGCAAACCACCTGTGCAGCTCACATTCATCTTCACATGGAGGGAAAGGAGACTTCCCTTTGGCATGGAAGCATATCAGAGTCTACAGATGATCAGGAAACTACCACCCGGTTTTGCCCCGGAAAGGCCACTAGCGTATTCACATCACAGAATCCCTAGTTAAGCTGCAGCTTTTTGAGGACAGAATTGTGACCATCACTTCCTAGTGCAAAGTTGTATGTGCAGTAGACCAAGAATATAGGCTAAATAGATACACTCAAAAGCAAAGGACATTATCTTCATGGTTCCCTGCACTTTAGTTATTTCAATCATTACTAAAACCAGGTATTTACATTAAAGCTCTCAATTGACACGCCAGGTGGAAAACTGAGGCTGTTAGATGAGTAACTGGAGTAAAAGTCCCTTTCACTTCAATTACTTCAAAAGACGATGCAGGAGTTTTTGCCAATCGTGAGATTTTTCTCCTCCCCTCTGGAGGCAGCAGACTTTCCCCTCAAGTTTTTCTGTCAACTTCTAATTTCTCCCTGGTGGCTCTGGGCAACTCAGAGAAGCAATTTGTCACCAATCCTTTTTATTGAAGATAGAAGTCACCGTTCTAGTCTAAACTAGTCCCAGGTGAGCAGCGTGTTAACAAGCACTAACTCCTTCATTAACTTCAAACAGGCTGTCATTCCTGGAACATCCAAGGGAGTGAGAACTAGATTGTTACAGTGAGACCAGATTGGTCCCAACAATAGAATCAGAAACCCGTTGAGAATTTTCAACAAAGAAAGCATCAAGCATAGGAAGCTAAATGCTTTAGATCTATAGTACCTGAAATCAAAAACAAAATTGAAAAGGAAAAAAGATTCTCCCCACCACCCATTCCAGAGGAAGTTATGCATATTCCTACATTTAAAAAAGAGAAAGAAAGAAACTTCTGCCAAAATGCTTCCATTCACTCCACTAAGATCAACCAAAGGAAAAAAAACAAAAGTCAGTATATTCTCCAAAAGATAAGAACCTGAAGCATAATTTATCCAATTTGCACTATCTCGTTATAGCCAACATTCAAACTGACTTTCAAGTGATAGTAAACCTTTTATTATATATGGCAATGGTTCAAGAGTATAAATTCAGTCTCTTTGAAAAGACTCTTACTCCCCTTACCATGAACTCTTCTGTTTCTAACTTAAGAAATATGCCATTTTAATTACAGAGGAAGTGACTGTGAAAAGTCAGGTTTTGCCTATTTTTGTAAACTGAAACCTCGTAGGACACAAATTGCCTGTGCGGCCCACATGTGCTGTACTAACTATAGACCTGACCAAGCAGCAAGACAGGAACATCACTGAGACACAGATATAGAGCAAAGAGGATAGTGGTTACTAAGAAACAAAGCACTACGCATCTGGCCTTTTTTTTTTTTTCTTACAACTCCCACCACTGTGATAGTTACGAGAGATGCACTCATTTCTTTTATTAGCACTTAAAATGGGTAGGTGACACATTACTGAATTTACTTGCTAGGATACAGGATGCATCATTATAGAAGATGCCAAGACTACCTTCTAATGGCAAATGGGTAACTCTGGCTTTTTTAAGCCACCCCTTATAGGCCAGCCATTACAGTGGTAACAGAATATACAGGTGCTTGCGCTCAGAGGCTGAGATTAGATGTGGATAGAATTCCAAGGGCCTGGGGGATAGAGCAAAAATGGAACAGGACATCGTATAAGATGAGACTCCAGCTTAATAGCACAAGTTGCCAAGTATAGGAAGATCCAGTGGTCTGGGTTAGGCCAGACCCACAGAATAAACGAGGTGAAAGGAAAGGACTGTGGGGCCAGGATGCACATCTGTGAGACAGAGAAGTTTGCACTGGTATCATTCTGGTGTGCCTAGACTTCTTTTTAGCCCCAGCCCTGACAGGCTGGGAAAAGTGTTCTACGCTGAGTCATCTGAGAACACCCATTTTTATGTTTCTAAACCGTGACACAGGCTTCGTCACTCTGCCGCTGTCAAGTTTCTATCCAGGGCCATACAAAGTTGCTGTCTCCAGTGGTCTTTGAGAATGAGGAAAATGCTGTCTCCAGTGGTCTTTGAGACGTGACAAGGTGAATTCACAGACCCCTCCAGGTTTCTGCTTTCTAATAGACCTCAAATGGAATAATCCTCCTAAACCACCACATGGGCTTTGCAATCTGAAAGCCTTCTCAACAGCAACAAAGCTGAATATCGATTTCACCCAAGCGAAAAGTAAAGTAAGCAAAGAGCATCAGAGAGAAGGAAAGCACAGAGAGGTAGAACTAGCAGCTTCTAAGATTTTTTATTTTTTTCAATTTTTTTTTTATCTGTTTTGAGAGACAGACAGAAAGAGTGAGAGGGGAAAGGGCAGATAGGGAGGGAGAAAGAATCCCAAGCAGCCTCCCAGCTGTCATTGAGGAGCCCAATGTGGGGTTCAAACTCACAAACCGCGAGATCATGACCTGAGCTGAAACCAAGAGGGACGCTTAACTGACTAAGCAACCCAGGTGCCCCGGGCAGCTTCCAAAATTAAGTGGTGAGTATTCAGGGATTCTTAGATCAGTGTGAGATCGTGTCAGGGATTCATTCATTCCTTGGTCACCCTCTATCTGTCAAGAACTTTTTGTGTGTGGAGAAGAAAAGGTGAAATTCATTTATGACTTCCAGGAGCAGAAATAGAGACTTTACACCACAGCGGGCTACTTGCTATAACCCTGGGCAAAAGCTGGAGGTGCATGGAGGGGCAAATGCCAGGTGAAGTAACAGTGCTCAGCATGGAGGAGGAGAAAAGCCAACCAGGGGAGGATGGGTACTCCAAAAGAAGAGCTGGCAGGTGACAGGTCTATCATAGTAAAAGTTCTCTGACAAAGAAAGCCTGTCTCCCTGCAAAAAGATGGCAGGTGGGAGCCAAGCAAGGTCAGCTACTTTCCGGCAAGTGAAGTAATTTATAACAAGCATGAACCTCGGGGCTTTGAAACGTTCACGATTTCAGGCACACCAACGCGATAAAACAGATGATCTCTCTTCTCCTTTAACATCTCTAGTCACTAATGTTGGAGAAATTTGCCATGCAACTCACTGAATGCTAAAATTAGTATTTACACATTTGTAAGCCAAAGGCTAATACTTGGTGTTTCTGTAATTTTAAGATGTGGATAATTGTTAAACGTGGATGGCTGTGTTAATTGCGTTAATTTAGAATCTTAAAATAAATACGATTAATAATTAGCATCCACAATATTGCTTCACAAAAATCACTTCTGAGCGAGTGTTCCCTGCCGTGGTGGGTCTGAGAGGAGTCCGCCTCCTTGCCAATCTCTGGCAAATGTGGACAATGGCAAGCAGACACCGTCACCTCATCTCCCTGGAAGCCTTTCCCCTCACCAAGGTGGGGGGCACTCGATCCTGGCAGAGACTTCGAAGGGTCTTCAAATAAAAAACAACAGGAAACAGCCTCCCTGGATGAGGGCATAGGATTCTTTTTTTGTTATAATTTGCTGGTATGAGCAAAACCATGCATCTTGAATTTGAATAGAACATGATGCAAAAAATGCTATTTTTGTCCTTAAAACTTTATCTGCCATGAAAACTAAATTTAACATAATGATCCTACTTTGGATCCTGAGCCACCAAAGCACAAAACAAAAACAAAAACAAAAACCATATAGATATTGGGACAATTGGAGAAATGGAGAAACTTAAGTTATAGATCAATCTTGTATTGACATTAAATTTACTGGTTTTGATCATTGTACTGTAGCTGTGTAAGAAAACGTCTTTATTCCAGGGGCACCTGGGTGGCCCAGTCGGTTGAGCATCTGACTTCAGCCCAGGTCATGATCTCACAGCTTGTGAGTTTGGGCCCCGCATCAGGCTCTGTGCTGACAGCTGGGAGCCTGGAGCCTGCTTCAGATTCTGTGTGTCTCTGTCTGTCTGTCTGTCTCTCTCTCTCTCTCTCTCTCTCTCTCTCTCTCTCCTTCAAAAATAAACATTTAAAAAAAATTTTTTGAAGAAAATGTCTCTATTCTTAGTAGGTACACATTAATGTATTCAGGGGCAAGTGACAGGACTTCTGCAAAGTATTCTCAAATGGTTCAAAAATAATAATATATAGAAAGTGAAAAATGATAAAGCAAATGTGGCAAATTATTAGCAATTGGTAAATTGGGGTGAGAGGTATGCATGAGTTCTCTGTACAGTAGTTACAATTTTTCTCTCAGTTTGAAAAATATTTCCAGATAAAATTGTAAAGGAGTTCTACTTCTCTACCTTTCACAGAGTGCTGATTGCCTATTATCTCCTATCATCACACTGTCTTCCTCCCAGCTGCCCTCCTCTCATGTGATTTTAGTTATCACTCGGGGAGCACTTATGTCACAAACACTGTGCTGGGTAGTCTGAGGGAAATACGGAGATACAGAGTAGTGAGGTGCAAACCCTACAAGAGTGGACACACATAACCATCCTGTGAGGAAGAAGCTACCATGAGGGGAAAGGACAGAGGAGGAAATCAGAAAGCACTGGGGCTGGTTTAGGCTACAGAAGACTTCATGTAGAGCACATCTGATCTGAGGTCAGCTCTAAGGACAGGAAGGATTGTCACGGTATAACCCTAGAGTGCAGGACAAGTGGCAGAAGGCATAGGGGTAGTTGGAATGTCATGAAAAAAAAAAACCCTGACACGAGAAGGGGAAGGTGGGTTCCACCTGGGAATGTGCTGGGCATGAAGTAAGGTTAGAAAGGAAAGACAAGGTCAGATGCAGAGTAGCCTTAAATGACAAGAGAAGTATTTTGAATTTTAGTTTAGACACCAGGGAGTTAAGATCTTTGAGAAAGTGGTTGTTTCCATCTGAGACTGGGAACCATGTCTTGAGTTTCCTTTGTGGAATTTTACTTCACACATAACTGACATTCAATAAATAGTGGTGGTGTGATATTTGTAAAAAAGTAAACATTTACAACGTAATGCAATTTTCTTCAAACTCAAGTCTCAGGGACACCTGGGTGGCCCAGTCGGTTAAGCATCTAACTCTTGGTTTTGGCTCAGGTCCTGATTTCATAGTTTGTGAGGTCAAACCCAGGTTGGGTTCTGTGCTGATGGCATGGAGCCTGCTTGGGATTCTCTCTCTCTCCCTCTCTGTCTGCACCTCCCCCGTGCATGCACACACATGTTCTAAGTAAATAAACATTAAAAAAAAAAAGTCTCAGAGATTTGTATCATTAAAATATGAAATCTATTCTGAAGTGGGAAAAATTGTCGGGTGCCTCCCATGTACCAAATGTTTTACATATTTTCTTATTTAACCTGCCCAATTCCCACATTTAATAAGTGGAGCAAAAAAAATTAGGTAAACACCCAATATTATAGGGGACAAGACAGGCTGCTTTAGTTTCAAGCAATAAAAAAAAAAAAATCAAAACAAAACAACAAAACCAAAAAACACACATTTAACTCAAGCATTTAAGAACTGAACAGAAAGTTTGGAAATCAGATTCAAAATTTTCAGTTAGGAACCAAAGCAGTGGCTACTGAGATGAATTCACCCCAGCTGTTTTTAATCTCTTGGTCACTCTATTCCTAATGCAAGTTCTGGCAGAAATCATTCATAGCCATCCTTAGCTAAGGAATGGTAGGGCATCCCAACTGTTATTCCCATCATATTGTATCCATGGTGCCATAAAAAGAGAATATGTTTTCAGAGGCTGGGGTGGCCATGGATATGAGGCACTCTTATCTCCTGCTACAAGGATATCTCCTGGCCAACAGTTGAACAGGGTAGGGGTGAGAAGTGAGGAATAAGAAGGGGTCATTCCAGCAAGACGCAGAAGTCCTCCAGTGGACACCTTTGGCTTGAAGATTCCCCATAAACCTAGCCAAACTTTTTTCAACACTGCATTTCAAGACTTCCCACACAACCTTCCTTCCCTCTCTCTTTCTCCAGGTGTCAGACCTGCCTGTGATCTGAAGGTCTGTCCCATTCCACCTATCTCTGCTCCCTCTCCCAATAAATCTCTGAATATCTAATCCTGTCCTGGCATCTGCTTCTCAGCAGACCAGAACTAATGCAGCAGTAAACCAAATGTTGAACTCTAGCCTATGTAACCTCAAATCTATGTTCTTTTCACTATCCTCACAGGAGCAGTTATAGGCAGGAAAAAACATGGTTACCCTAATAATCACGGATGAGACTCCACTCTTATTTAGGTGACAGAATAGAGGATAGATTTATCCATAATAAAAAAAAGCTAGTTATGAAATTCATTTAAAAAATAAAGACCAGTTAGGGGGTAATGTTTATATTTCCCAAATTATGTGACTCTTTAGGGGATTGTTTCAAAGTGCAGAGTTCCACTGGGATGTTTGAAATCTACAGTGACTTACTGCAACCCTCCTGAATGTCCAGTGGACATTCTATTCCTGTACTTGATAACAGGGAAAGAGAAGAGTCCCTACATCTCTCTCCCAAGCTCACCTCCCAAACTGGAAACAGCTGCAAGAATCAAGCCCCATTGAGGACAGAGAAACAAAATGGCAGGTGTCTGGCCACCTCATCCCTGCTTCCACTGTCAGGGTGGAGGTGAAAACTGTCTTTGAGACAAAAGGAACCATTATATTGTATCTCAACAGTTCAACCAAACCCCAGCGAGAACACAGTGCCAAGAGACTGCAGGGACATCAGTCAGAAAAACCCAATACCTGATCATTTAGCTCAACAGGGTGAAAGCCTCCAGAAGGGAAAATGATCTTTTATGAGTCAACTGGGAACTACAATGAAGTGACACATTTTAATTTGTCAGGCCTTACCACAATACCCGTAAAAGATATTTTTATATTACTGGAGCTGTGTTTGAGGGAAAATAGAGGTATTCATAGCAACAAAATCTAGATGTCTTAGGAAAAAAACCTTGATTTATATCAAGAACCTTCCATGCACCCATTTATGTAGCAAATATTTAGCGAATGCTTCCTAAGTACATAGCTGCATAAAGACTCCTTTCTTCAAAAATTTTTGTAATTTAAATAAAGACCTGGGGGATGTTAAATGAAACATTTATTGCATATGTATGTGTGCCAGACAGGATATATTCATGTGAGAACTTCATAGCAGTATGGGAAGAGAGGTCTCCTACCCTGAGACATTGACAATTAAGTGCAAAACACGAGGTGGATGGATAGATGGGCCTTGAAGGACTGTACTGGGCACAGCAGCAGCACCTGGGAACTTGTTAGACATGCAAAATCACCAGCACCACCCCCAGGTCTCCTGGATACTCTAGAAGTGAGGCCCATAAGTCTGGACAATTCTGGTGCACAGTGAAGTTTGAAAAACACTGGTAAAAATGATGACTGAGACTCCAAGAAGGTGGACCTCTGAGGGCAGAAGAGGTCAGAGAAGACATCTCAGGGTCTAAGTGAGATCTGGGAAATGGGTATGGGAGGAGAGAATGAGACACCAAAGCAGGGTGTACCCATTGTACTGGGTCCTCAACACATTTTCCCCCTGGGTCTTGGAGGCTTCATGCTGATGATAGGGGCAAATCCTCTCTCTTTAACTATGTCTGGTCTTATCCACTGGATAACCCAGTCTAGGATAACCCAGTCTAGTCCTGGGCACTGATATCTGATCCAATTTAATCTTTCAGTTTAAACAGTTCGAGCAGTCCTTAGAGTCTTACCAAAACAACATTATTAATTCCTCACCCTACAGGTGAAATTCTCACCCCAGCCAGTCCCTTTCAGGCTATTGCTACCTCTGTTATCTTACAAACTTGTGTCAGTATCTCTCATTCTCCTCAGTACAAATGGAAGTGAATTTTAAAAAGGAAATGCCCCCAAGTATAGAAAATAGAGAGCATGAATTTTAATCTACCATCCCATGGAGAATTGCACATTTTAAAGGATTATTTAAAACTTGGATGGCAGCTTGTGCCACAGTTGCAGCTGCAACTTAATAGCCAATCACAGCAAGCACTTTGCAGAAATTTCTAGCGGTTTTGCAAATAGTTCGAAGGCTCATCAACCTGTTTCTCAAAAATGCCTCTTTATTTTCCCAGCAAATTTGCATTTCATCTGCCAATGTCCTTTCCTCCTACACACCCATATTTCTTTCTAGCGCTCCTCAAGGTCCCAAGTACAGTGAGAACAAGTTACAGTTAAAACTACGTAGTTAATTAAAACTATACACTGTGACAGAAACACATCTTCCATTCCAAGCTACCCAGTGAAATCAGATGAAGATTCCCCACTTTAAGCAGAGTGCACTATTCTTCTTATTCATTCAACAGCACCTCCTATTGGGAAAGGCCACCCACCCCGGGGGGGGGGGGGGGGGACGGTGAACATTCTGTATGTTCTTGCTTACTGTACCAGAATGCAAACCTCTTCCATCTCCTGATACTGAAGAAGATGAAGGTGTGGCCAATTGTAACTACCATGTAACTGTTGGCCCAGGGAGGGAAATTAGCTTGTTTCTTCCTGCCATGTTTGCTGCTTGCTCAGAAAGTTGCTGGGCGTTTGGGCCCGGGTTCCTCTGCTGCAATGTACATAACGTATAGCACCCAGTGGACTCATTGTGCCCTGCAAGGGGCTCAGGCCTGGGGAACTTGTCCCACCTTGCTGATGCTCCTGCTGTTTGCTCTGCTATGAGTAATAAACTGTGTTGTACTGATCCCTTAAGTCTTGTCTATTTTTGGCACCCAGAGAGTGGCAGTGGGTTTGCTCCTTGCCATCCTCTATGAGATTGGGGTTTGTCTTTGACACCCACTATGTGCCAAAGGATCTGTGATAGTCGCTGCTGCCCAGCATCCTGGCATCAAAGGACCACAAACCCTGTACCCTCAGGCCCACAAAGCACCACAAGGGATGCTAGGATGGGACTTGGAATAATACAAAATATTTTCTGAATCTTCAAGCAAGGCCTTATGACAACATAAGTGAGTAGGTGCAATAGGGGTTCATCCTTGTAGGAGACATGAAAATGCACCACCCACATCCTCCTTCAAGAAGAACTTGGTGTCTGGCTGATGGAAATGCCATCAGCACAGCAACTCCAGCTGTTTGTTCGTCAGAGTCTGCAGTCACCTCTGAGGCCACATTCTTCCCAAAGCAGCCCATGTCCAGTGACTGAACCAGACAGGAGTATAAAGGCCAAGCTATTGTGGTCCAACATGGGACAACTGTGAAGGGCAAACTTGACCACTGAGCTCCCTCACAAGTTCACTAAGACTTTAGTGAACCCAAATTGCATATTGATTCCCCTTCTGCCCAATTTTACTTCCCCTACTTTTTTTGCACAGGTGTCAATTCCTATTATATAATTCCATCCCAGCATTTGCTTCCAAAGAGCCAAGCATTCGAAAGCTGGTCCCAGAAGTGGTCCAGGAAAGCAGGCCAAAAGATGGGGTTTTGAAGCCTGACCACTAGCCATCTGGTAGGCCATGAGGACTCAGTGGCTGATACTGGAGCACAAATAGTCTGGCACAAAGTGTGGGTCCAGTTGTTAAAACACTCACTAATGGTGAACTGTGGTTATGTACAGGAAATGTATTAGCAGGCAAGATGTATGAGGTATATAGAGAAATCTGCGATATATAGAAAAAATAGTAGCCGTAGGAGAGTGGGACTGGATGATGATCAGTCAACATTACTGGTGCTCTGCAGAAAGATATGGAACACCTGAAAGCCAGGCATGAAAGCCAGAGGGCCTCACATATACAGAAACTCTCACATCCTAGAACAGAATACTCTGAGTGCTGAACTTCAAAGATGGTTAAGGCTCAACCAAGGCTGGTCTGTTATGTCAAGGTCAGGCCCTGGTTGTGAACACCTGGGATCCTAAACATGGGGTAGGGAAATCTTGGTGGATTCCCCTGAGGATTTTCACTCCCCAGACTCCTCTGAACCCTCTGAGAAAACAGACTTGGCATGTTCCTCCCTGTTAAGAGCTACAACACACTCCTCCTACCCCTATTGCTGGAAGACAATGTGGAGGCTTCTCCCCAGCTAGGCAACAAGTGCCTCCCTCAGGGTCCACAACCCTCTTAGCCATTATTATTAAAGTAGGAAAATATGAGACTAGGTAAGAAAGTGAGTCCTAGCTAAGATCCAGCTTGTAATAGCTCCACTGAGTCCAAGAACCCATCCAGGAGCTATTTCCCCAGTCCTAGAATGTATATTTGGGATTGATACACAGTCAATTCCCATTTTTCACCTTAGTTGTACTCTGTAAAGTCACTGCAAACACTGAATTAGTGAATACTGAACCATCACTCCTTAGCGAAATATGGAACTAGGTTCCTACAAGCCTCTGGTCACAATCTTTTCATCAACCAATCAACACATAACCTTGCTTCATATGTGTTTCTGTGTCAAATATCTTATTTCATATATATTGTTGATTCATTAACATTGAACTGACAGTGAGTAGCACTGTAACTTATGTCTGAAGGAAGCTTATCTAACATACATTTTCTCTGAAAGAGACGTCACCGCCTTCTTGCTCTTAGGAACACTAGACAGCCCTTTGGCACTATGTCTGGGGGCCATCTTAAACAGCAAAGTCATCCCCAAAAAAGCACAACAATGAAAAACATGGTACTTTACAGACCACAAAAAGGACATTTACTTACAGTGTGAGAGTCGAAACAAGAAGACAGAACATCACCTTATTTAACCTCAGCTATGACCATGCATGCTGGGTGACTCAAGTCTTTTATGACTCTGCAAATGTCCACTAATGACCATGAAATCACCACGAGTATTGATTTGGGAATTAATAAGTTTTAGCAAGTAGGCAAATTTGCAAACATGGAATCCATGAATGATGAAGATTGACTGTACATGATTAATGAATGGCATTATTTTTGTAACCAAAGTTTAGTTTGGTTAACTATGTGATAACCTATGGTTAGTTAACCTTTGTCTGAAGAAATCCTTGATCCCACACAGTTCTGCTCTGATTTGTAGGGAGAAAGCATAGGGAGGTAGCAAAAGCTGGACCAGGTGCTTGCCTTGTAAATCTAAACCCTGCATGACAGCAAAGACACTTGTCACCAGTCCTGGTGTGAAAAACTGAGTGATAACTACCCCATACACTCACTCTAAGAATTCACAACAGACTTAATTTCTTTTTGCCTTCCCCACATCACTTACAACAGTCTGAGTTTGTGAAACACAGAGGGGTTTTAATCTTGAGATAGGACTTCCACCCTAGGAGAGTCTAGAACACAAGAAATTGCCAAAGCTAACCTTGCAAGCCTCCCAAGACAGGACTGTCATTCAAACTGCCTACAAAGGAGAATGCTGTTTGATGCAGCCAGGGAATTAAACCCAGGAAAAGAAAGACCAGAAAATTTAACTTGGTCTCCTACCCAAAACATCTTGCTAAGATAGAGACTAATTTTAGTCTCCACAGCCTAAACTATTTACTTTCTGGCCCTTTACAGAAAAAGTTTGCCAACCCCCATATTAGATTATGTGGTCAAGGACTTGGCAAATGCATTCTTTTCTATCTAAGAGAGAGGGCCAGAAACAGTTTATATTTATTTTAAAGGAGCAACAGGATACATTTAAAGTTTTGACCCAGGACTCTGTTAAGTCTCCTGCCCCCTGTCATAATAGAAGCCAAGGAGATCTGGGCATCTTTCCAAACATCTCATTACTCCATAACATCAATGATACTATGCTGATCAAGACAGGTGAGCAAGAGAAGATCAGCATGCTAGAGGTTTATGCACTCCTGGGCTTGAGAGATAAACCCTATGAAGATTCAGGGGCAAGTCAATTCCATAAAGAATTTAGAGGTTTAATGGTAAGGGGTGTGCTGAGTCATTCTTCAAAATAAGATGCAAATTATTATACTTTGCAACCCCTTCCATGAAGAAAGAATAATACTTAATGAGCATCTTCAGGTCTTGGAGGCAGTACATTCCACACCTAGGGTGATTGCTCTAGCCTATATACCAGATGACAAAAAGCTTCCAGCTTTAGGTGGATCATCAAGTGGTACAAGCAGTCCTGCCACTTGGGCCATATGACCTGGCTAACCTATGGTGATTGATATTTCAATGGTCAGAAAAGATGCCATAAAGAATTTATGGCAAACCTCAGTGAAAAAAAAATTACAACTCAGGCCCTAGGGTTCTGAAGCAAGGCCATGTCATCTGAAGTGGAGAATCACACACCTTTTTAAAAAAACCATTTCTGGCATGCTACTGGGCCCTACAGTAGCATGGAACAGAAATGGAAGAAACGGAACACTTGGTAATCGGCATACCAAATGACCACGCATCCAGAAGAACCATCATAAAACGCGTTCTGTCAGGCCCAACAAGTCATAAGATAACGCAAGCCCAGCAATAACCCAAGTGAAATGAAAATGTCATTAGGAAGTTGCAAGCTAAATGGTAATAAATATCCTTATATATTCAATAGACCGGCCAGAACCAAAGATTAAAAATACAAGTCTTGGAAAGGATGTAGAAAATCTGAAACCCTCATACATTGCTGGTGGGAATGTAAATGGCCACTCTGAAAACTGATTTGGCAGTTTTCTTTAAAAAGTAAATATATGCTAACAATATAGCCCCTCATCATTATAAAATATTTCTCTTTATCCCTAGTCATCTTTCTTGTATGAAGACTACTCTCTGGTATTAATACAACCACTTCAGCTTTCTTAAGGTTAATGTCTTCATATTTCTATCATTTTCACCTTTAACTTATCTGTTATATTCAAAAATGGGTTTCTGGTTGATAGCATATAATCTTGTGTTTTGTTTTTTTGTTTTTTGTTTTTTGTGTCCAGTCTGATCATCTCTACCATTTAACTAGAATTAGACCATTTACATTTAACATAATCATCAATATTGTTGGTTTTTTAATTTATTTTGAGAGAGCACGTGCGTGCACAAGCAGGGGAGAGGCAGAGTAAGAGGGAGAGAGAGAATCCTAAGCAGAGAGCAACAGCACAGAGCCCAACGTGGAGCTCAAGCCCATGATCCATAAGATCATGACCCAAGCTAAAATCAAGAGTCAGACGTCCAGTCGAGGCCCCCATTATTGTTGGTTTTTAAATCTTCCATCTTGCTATTTGTTTTCTATTTATTTCTTTGGTCATCTTTTTTTCCTTCTCTTGGCTTAATTGAAGGTTTTTTTGTCTCTGTATTTATGAATCTATTTATGGTTTTTTGTTTGTTCATTTGCTTAGTTTTTTTGGATTCCACATATAAGTGAAATCACGTAATGTTTGTCTTTCTCTGATTTATTTCACTTAACATAATACCCTCTCGGTCTATCCATGGCTTTTTTGTTAAACTTGTTTGTTTTTAGGATTCCTTTTTTTCCCCACTGTTGACTAGTTATCTATATCTCTTTGTTTTTTTGTTTTTTATAGTAGCCTTAGGGTTTTAAAATACACATCTTCTAGTTGTCATAATCTATTTTCAAATAATATTCTGCTTCACTTACAATGTAAGAACCTAGCAGCATTCTCCCATAGTGTGTGCTATAATTGTCATATATTTTACTTCTACATGTTGTAACTCCACAATTCATTTTTTACTTTAAATAGTTAACCATAGGGGCGTCTGGGTGGGTCAGTGAGTTGAGCATCTGACTTCAGCTCAGGTCGTGATCTCACAGCTTATGAGTTTGAGCCCCGTGTCAGCTCTGTGCCAACAGCTCAGAGCCTGGAGCCTGCTTCGGATTCTGGGTCTCCCTCTCTCTCTACCCCTCCTCTGCTCCTGCTCTCTGTCTCAAAAATAAACATTAAAAAAAATTTTAAATAAATAACAGTTAACTACAATTTAAAGAAATTTTAAAGTGAAAATAAAAGTTACTTATATTCACCCAAATATTTACCACTTCCAGCACTCTTTATTCGTTTGAGCAGATCCAATTTTATATGTAGCAAACTTTTAAAGACCTGAACAAGTCTTTAAAATTTCTTATGGGGCGCCTGGGTGGTGCAGTCGGTTAAGCGTCCGACTTCAGCCAGGTCATGATCTCGCGGTCCGTGAGTTCGAGCCCCGCGTCAGGCTCTGGGCTGATGGCTCAGAGCCTGGAGCCTGCTTCCGATTCTGTGTCTCCCTCTCTCTCTGCCCCTCCCCCGTTCATGCTCTGTCTCTCTCTGTCCCCCAAAAAATAAATAAACGTTGAAAAAAAATTTTTTTAATTTATTATAATTAATGTCTGATAGTAATAAATTCTCCTAGCTTTTGTTTGAAAAAATGTCTATTTCATCTTCAAATTTTAAAGATACGTTCTTTGGTTGTAGGATTTTAGGTTGACATTTTTTCCCAGCACTTTAAAGATGCTGTTCCAGTGTCTTTTCACTTTCATAATTCCCCCATTATCTCTGATAATTTTTATTTTTGCTCCTTTTTTATGCAAGTTATTTTCCCCCCTGACCGCTTTTAAATTTTCTCATCTATGGTTTCAGAAGGTTGATTTCAGGAAGATGGTTTTCTTTGTGCTTATCATTCTTATACTTTAAACTTCTTGGATATGTTGAGTTATAGCTTCATCAAATTTAAAATTTTCATCTATCTTTTCTTCAAATCTTTTTTCTGCCCCAACCATCTCCCACCCCTCTTTCTTTCTAGGATTCCAATTTTATGTACATTATATAACTTGATACTGTTCCATAAATTTTATTAGTCACTAGTGCTTAGTTCTATTTTTTTTTTTCTTCCTTTTTTTCTCCTCTCTGTGCTTCATGTTGGGTATTTTCTAGGGTTATTTGTTTGCATTTACTGATATTGTCTTAGACAATGTCTAATCTGCTATTAATACCAAACAGTAAATTTTTTATCTTAAATACTGAATTTTTCATCCCTACCAGTTTTTATTATCTTTCATTTCTCTTTTCACAATGTTCATTTTTTAATATATTGATTATAGTTATAATAATAGCTGGATGTTTTACTCTTTCTGTTAACCCTACCAACTCTCATTTCTCAGTCCGTTTCTGCTGGCGGATTTTTCTTCTGGTTGTGTATTACATTTTCCTGCTTTTTGGTACATTTAGAATTTTTTGTTAAATCCTAGACATTCTGAGTTTTACATTGTGAGAATTTGTATTTTGTTCTCTTCCTTTAGATACTGTTGGTCTTTGTTTGGGCAGTCAGTAAATTGCAGTATAGTTTGGGTTTGTTTGTTTTAAGTTTTGTTAGAGCTAGTATGAATGAGTCCTTACTTTACAGATAATTTATCATGCAAATAAGGCATGGTCCTTCTAGAATCTCTATTGAATGGTCCAGGTAATCAACAAGGATTTTCCAGTCTGGCTAGTCACAGTTCAAATACCTCCCAGCCCTGTGCAAGGTTTGGCAATTGTTCAGCCCACAGCAATCTGGGAACTCTTTGCTCTACTTCATGGAGTTCCACTCTATAACCATACATCTTAGTATTCAGCAAAGACACAAGAGGATCCCATGCAAATATATTGAGTTATTTTTCTGCATTGCTCTTGTAACTTCTAGTTTCCTCAGCCTTTGTCAACTCTGATCACTGTCTCCTGAACTCAGAAAAATCATCGTTGCCTGCTTAGGATCAACACACAACCACTCAGCTTTATGATGAGGAAAGAGCCTCCAGGAAAAAAACTGCAGTGATCACAGGGATCCTCTCATCCATTTCCCTTCTCTCAAGAATCACAACCCTGTGTCTCCTGTTGTCTAATGGCTGAAAACGAGTGTTTCATGTATTTTTTTTCAGCTTTGTAATTACTTGGGAGATGGTCTCAAAAACAGTCCCTCAATTATGGTCAGAAAAGGAAGTCTATGAATGAGTTCGGAAAAGTTATAACCTCCATCTATCAATGTACAATTTCACCATTCTTTTAAATTTTTTTTAATGTTTATTTATTTTTGAGACAGAGACAGAGCATGAATGGGGGAGGGTCAGAGAGAGGGAGACACAGAATCCGAAACAGGCTCCAGGCTCTGAGCTGTCAGCACAGAGCCCGACGTGGGGCTCGAACTCACGGACCGCGAGATCATGACCTGAGCCGAAGTCGACTGCTCAACAGACTGAGCCACCCAGGCACTCCTCACCATTCTTTTAGTACGCATCATTTTCAACCAACTATATATATTGAGCACCAACTATATATAACAACACTATAATGCACTACGGAGGACATACAGATTAAGAAGACTAGGACTTGCCCTTAATGAGATTCTAATCTCTTTGAGGTGATACACTACACACTGATGACCAGGCAAAATATGTTAAGGATTATAACTGAAGTGTCAAAGCAGTACAGAAAAGGGAAAAAATATCAATAGCCTTAAAGATGGCTTCAAGGAGAAGGTGGCATGTGGGCTGACCCAGAAAAATGTGTAGGATTTCAATAAGAGGGCAGATCAACAGATGGTAAGTGTAATGAGTGCTTGGAAGACAATGTCTTGGTGAGCAATGTAGCCAAGTCTCAGAAAGAAAAGGGAGAATAATTTGGGAAATGAGTCTAGATAAAAGAGCTAATAGTAAGCTTTTGAACTCTTCAATGACATTCCAAAGAACTTGAACATGAACATTGATATCATTTGTCCAGGCTACCAACATGTCTATGACACACAAGGAGTTGCATAGCAAGAATACTCAGAATTTTAATACTAGATTCCTAAACCCTGATATTATCCACTTATCGCTTAAACCCTTACTCCTTTCTTGCAACAGGTTCAATTAACAACTGCTGCCCACCCTCCATTCATGCTCTTAATTTCTCTTAACCTTTCATCTCAGTTGCCATTGACAGCTGAGTATTTCCATTAACAATCTGCTAAATAAGAACCCTTCCAGCTGGAGTCAGTTCCCATGACAGTCTCTTCAGGAGGTTCATTCATTCATGTATCATTCTATGTTTAATTAGCCACTATTAAATTCCAGGCAGTGTAATAGGCATGCAGTAGATACAAGAGAAATAAGACTAACTTCATAGAGTTTGTATTCAGTGGGGGAGACAATAAACAAGTAAACAAATAAGGAACATAACAATGGAATGTGAATAAACAAGATATTACAATAGAGACAATCAGCAGCAGAGTGCTCTCCCCACTGGGTGTTGTATGGAAACCAATTTGACAATAAATTTCATCTTAAAACAAATAAATAATAAAATTAAATTTTATAAAAAAAAAAAAAGAAATGAAGAACCCTTCTAGACCTATTGGATCAGAGTCTGTATTTCAACAAAAAGAATGCTGGCCTCCTTGGGCTTGCTTCAATTGCACTAGAAGAACTCACACATCACTAGCCAATATAGAAAAAAAGGGGGAAGAGGTTTGCAGTTGAAATGTAGATCGTGACCTTTGTTGGAGACAAACATGCATCCATAACTCACGAGAGACCCCAGAGCTAAAGTTGTAGATTTGGGAGCTAACATCTCTAGAATGAAGCCAGGTGCAGAGTTTGATCTTGAGATAATTAGCACAGCTTTATAATTTTAAAAAGAATTAGCAAACAAAAGTCCTGACAGTTTTTCAGTCTGCAGAATCTTTTTGTAGGGAATTCCTGTGCCACCAAATGGGGGCTGTGATTTGGCTATCACAGGCAAATAGAACTTCCAACAGCACCTACTTGCAGAATAGATTTATATAGGAACAAAGAGAGAAAAGTAAGAAGGGATGGGAGAAAGGAAATGACGGAGAAACGAAGGATGAAAGCTTTAAAAAAGTCATTTATAATGCATGAAAAACTGTTGCCTGATTCAAAAAATCTATCAGAAAAAAAAATCGTAAGGTTCAGCTCTCTATTCCTATCATCACTAAAGCAATTTCATCTACCTGCACAAAGAGGTTCTTAGGAGAAAAGAAGGCTTCCCTTTAATCAGAAAATCTCTCTCTGGGTCCTGGTATCCTTCTCTGTTAGAATGGCAGCATCTTCTAAATTTGGAAGCCATTAAATGTAACAGAACCATGTAGTATAATTATAAAGTGACCTTCAGATATCACCCAGGGGTGAGGAGCAAAATAAGGGGAAATGGTTCTGAAGACTTCCAGGACCTGTCCCAGTTCTAGTCAGGTTGCAGCGGGGGGGGGGGGGTGCAATTTAAAAATCTATGCTGGTGTCCCATTATAGGAAATATCTTAACACATGAAAATATAGTTGTTTTTGTCCTAAAATACTTATAAAATTAATAAAACTTATGAGTGCACAATTTTTCCAATTTATTAAATTCATAATTCATGCTAATGCTATACAAATTTAGAAAGTTCAAATGCAACACAGTGAAAGACCTCCTTCCCATCTCTGTCTCCCAGGAACCTTCCTACTCTCCTGGGAGATTTTGTCTGTGAGCTTCAGGGATAGACTATACATCTGCAGGCAACAATGGGCATATGTGTGCATATTACATGGATAACACATTCTTAAAGTGGAAACATGCTCAACAAATTGCTCTGCACGTAGTTTGTTTTTTATTTTTCCTTAACAATATATTTTGGAGTGTATTCCATATCTGTATATAAAGATCTACTTCATTTTTTTTAATTTTTAATGTTTATATTTTGCGAGAGCACAAGCAGGGGACGGGGAGAGAGAGGGGGACAGAGGATCTGAAACAGGCTCTGTGCTAACAGCAGCGAGCCCAATGTGGAGCTCGAACTCAGGAACCATGAAATCGTGACCTGAGCCACTCAGGCGCCCCAAGATCTACTTCATTTTAATGGTTGTGTAATGTTCCATTGTACACATTTGTAATATTTTATTGAATTCATCTCCTTAGTAGACATGCAACTGCTTTCGATATTCTCTACTGTGCTGCAATGAGGGATCTCATATATCTGTCATGCTATACTTGTATTGAGTGTAACTGTAAAGTTCTAGAAGTGCCACACACAGACCAAAAGGCACTTACACTTGTACTATACATCCATGCTTGCAAATGGGTCTCCATGGAGCTTCTATGCCCACCATCAATCTAAAAGAGTGTCTATCTCCCATGCCTTCTCTAACAGCCTTAGCAAACATTTTCATACTTTGCAGTGTAATAGGTAAAAAGTTATATCCTCGTGATATTTCAACTTGCATTCTCTTATAAGGAGTAAGGTTGGGCACTTATGTTTGAGCCACTTCCATTTCCTCTACCTTAAACTATTAGTTTATGACTTTTGCCCATTTTCCTATGGGTTTGTTGCTCTCCCATTGAATTATAGGAGCTCTTCATATATTAGAGACATCAGCAAGTCTATGATATGAGTTGCACATTTTTTTTCTCTTTTGTGGTCTTTTGACTTTGATTACAAAAGTTTTACCTTGCAGGAATTTTATACTTTCATTTATTTAAATACATTAGCAATATCTTTTCAGCTTCTAAGTTTTGTGTCATGCTTAAGTCTTTGCCCACCAAGATGATATTTTTTTTTAAATTCTCCCATAGTTTTCTTGCTTACTTTCATTTTTTTTAATTCAGGTATAATTGACAACATTACATTTCTTTCAGGTGTATAACATGATTCAATATTTGTATATACAGTAAAACCTTGGTTTGTAAGCAAAACTCATTCCAGAAATATGCTTGTAATCTAATTCACTTGTATAGCAAAGCAAATTTCCCCGTAAGAAATAATAGAAACTCTGATTTCTTCCACAACCTAAAAATATTCATATAAAAATGATTACAATACTGTAATAGAATACAAAATAATAAGGAAAATACAAAATATAAGAAAAATAAAAACCTGCACTTACCTTTTAAAACCTTTATGGCCGGTGTGAGGGAGACAGAGAGAAGGGTTATTGTGTAGGACAACTTTCACTATCACTAACGGAATCACTGCTATCTATTGGCTCAATGGAATCTTCTTCTTTTCATGCAACTTTAACAAGGAACCTGTCCAATAACACTTGTTTTTGCCTCCTTTTGAGCATTTTGCAGAAATGTGACATTGCATTGTCGTTAAATAGATTCATCACTCACATTACTACAGCGTTATCCGGGTGGTGCTTTTCCATAAAATTTTGCACTGTCTCCCACATTTTATACATCTCCCTAATCTTATTTGAAGTGAGGGATTCTTCTTTTTCTCCTCCTCCTCTGCAGACAAGATGCAGATGCAGACTTCTTATAAAATCTTGCAATCTTGGCCACCTGCATACTTCGTTCGTACTTCTCAATGATTTCCTTCTTAACTTTCACCACAATCATCTCCTTCTTACCACCTTTCTTTTCAACCTTTTTCTGCACGGGGGCCATCGTATATGCTCGCACGGATGTTGACTACAGTACAGTATTAAGAAACTCTTGTCATATACTGTATTTAATATAAATGGCAGTAAGACAGCAGAGGGAAGGGTCTATATCTGCAGGCAGCCTAACCTAGCAAAGCATTCCTAACCTTACTCTTGTATGGAAAAGCAACGGACTTCAAAGGGGCAAGCAAAGGGGCTTTGAAGTGACAAAAAATACACTAGTGCCAGTTGTGGTCACCTTCCAACGTTCTGAAAAATCACTGATTACTGCCAAACACTGCAGCTTGAGACCCAGCACCTGAGCGTGGGAGACCATCACCCACAATCCCACAACAAGCGAGAGAGAGGGAGGGAAGGAGGAACCATTGGCTCAGTTGTGATCATGTGACAATCAGCCTCACATACTACTCATATTGCAAGATATCACTTGTTTATCAAGTTAAAATTTATAAGAAATATTTGCTCATCTTGCAGAACACTCGCAGAACAAGTTACTCACAATCCAAGGTTTTACTGTATTGTAAAATGATCACCATAAGTCTATTTAACATCCATCATCATATATACGTAACTTTTTTTCTCATGATGAGAACTTTAAGATCTACTCTCTTAGCAACTTTCAGATATGCAATATAGTATTAATTATATTTTCCATGCTGTACATTACATTCCTAGGACTAATTTTACAACTAGACAGTTGTAGCTTTTGTCTTCCTCACCCATTTCACCCACCTCCCCACCACTTTTTGCCTCAGGGCAACCACCAATCTGTTCTTTTTATCTATGAACATGGTGGCTTTTTTTCCAAGTACTTTTATGATTTCATTGATCAGATTTAAATTGCTCCATTGTGGATTTTTTCTTTTAAGTTTATTTATTTTGAGAGAGAGCATGAGTGGGGGAGGGGCAGAGAGTGAGGGGGAGAGAGAGAATCCCAAGCAGGCTCCACACTGTCAGCGCAGAGCCTGATGCAGGGCTCAAACTCACAAACCGTGAGATCATCTGAGCCGAAATCAAGAGTCACACACTCAACCGAGAGAGCCATGCAGGTGCCCCAGTGAATTTATTTTTAGTTAGTATAATTCAACACCATTTATTGAATTAACCATATTTTCTCCACTGATTAAAAATAATCACCATTTTGTATTATAAAAAATAATGGTTAATGTTTTATTAATTTGGTAAGTATTTTAGGACAAAAATAATTATATTTTCATGTGTTAAGGTATTTCCTTATGGGACAATCCAGCCAGAAGATATAATAATTGGAAATATTTATGCATTCAACATAGGAGTGCCCAAATACACAGAACAGTTAACAACAAACAAAAAAGAAACTGATAATAATAATAGAAGACTTTAACACCCCACTACATCAATGGACTAATCATTTAAACAGACAATCAACAAGGGAACAACAGCTTTCTTTTTTTTCTTTTTAATTTTTTTTAATGTTTATTTTGAGAGAGAGACATAGTATGAGCAGGAGAGGGGCAGAAAAAAGGGAGACATAGAATCTGGAGCAGGCTTCAGGCTCTGAGCTGTCAACACAGAGCCCAACATGGGGCTTGAACCCATGGACTGGGAGATCATGAATGAGCAGAAGCCAGACGCTTAACTGACTGAGCCACCCAGGCAACCTGGAAACAGCTTTCAATGACACAATGGACCAGATGGATTTGACAGATACAGTAAAACCCTGGTTTATGAGCATAATTCATTGCAGAAACATCTTGTAATCCAAAGCAAATCATGCTTTGCATATCAAAGCAAATTTTAAGAACCATTGGTTCAGTTATGATAATGTGACATTCAGCCTCACATACTACTCATGTCACAAGATATCACTCATTTATTAAGTTAAAATTTATTAGAAATGCCTTCTTGTCTTGCAGAACACTCATAGAACAAGTTACTCACAATCCAAGGTTTTATTGTATATTCAGAATATTCCATCCTAAAACACAATACACATTCATTTAAGGTGCACATGAAACATTTTCCAGAATACATTACATATTAGCCTCAACAAATTCAAGAAGATTAAACTCATGCCATGCATCTTTTCTAACCACAGTGCTATGAAACTAGCAATCAACCACAAGAAAAAAATCTGGAAAGGCCACAAATACACAGAGGTTAAATTACATGCTACAAAACACGAATAGATCAGCCAGAAAATCAAAGAAGAAATTGAAAAGTATATGGATACAAATGAAAATACAATGGTCCAAAACCTTTGGGATATAGCAAAAGCAGTTGTAAGAGGGTAGTTTATAGCAATAAAGGCCTACTTCAAGAAGCAAGGAAAATCTCAAATAATCAACCTAACCTTACACCTAAAGGAGCGAGAGGAAAAAAGAACACAAATGAAGCCTAAAGCCAGCAGGAGGAAGGAAACAACAAAGATTAGAAAAGAAATAAATGATACAAATACTTAAAAAACAATAGAAAAGATCAATGAAACCAAGAGATAGTTCTCTGAAAAAAATCAATTAAACCTCTAGCCAAATGTATCAAAAAGAAAAAAAAGTACCCAGATGAACACAATCACAATGAGAAAGGAGAAATAACAACCATCACCACAGAAATACAATCATTCAGAGAATATTATGAAAAACTACATGCTAACAAATTGGACAACCTAGAAAAAATGGATAAATTCCTAGAAACACCTGAACTACCAAAACTGAAACAGGAAGAAATAGAAAATTTGAACAGACTGATAACCAGCAAATAAATTGAATCAGTAATCAAAAGACTCCCAACAAACAAAAGTTCAGGACCAGATGACTTCACAAGTGAATTCTATCAAACATTTAAAGAAAAGTTAATACCTGTTCTTCTCAAACTTTTTCCAAAAAATATGAGGAAGGAAAACTTCCAAATTCATTCTATGAAGAAATATTTCCCTGATACTAAAACAAGGTAAAGACACCACTGAAAAAGAGAACTACATCTCTGATGAACATAGATCCAAAAATCCTCAACAAAATATTAACAAAGAGAATCCAACTATACATTCAAAAAATCATTCATCACGATCAAGTGGGATTTATTCCTGGGTTACAAGGATGGTTCACTATTTGCAAATCAATCAACATGATACATCACATTAACAAAAGGTTCTTAATATGGTTATTAAGAACCATACGATTATTCCAATGGATGCGGAAAAGCATTTGGCAAAGTACAACATCCATTCATGATAAAAAAAAAACCCTCAACAAAGTAGGCTTACTTTACACCTCTACATAACAAAGGCCATATATGAAAAAAGTCCACAAAAAACATCATCCTCAATGGGGGAAAAACTGAGAGCTTTTCCCCTAAGGTCAGGGACAAGATGAGGCTCTCCACTCTCACCACTTCCATTCAAAATAGTACTGGAAGTCCTATCTATAGAAATCAGACGACAAAAATAAAAGGCATCCAAATCAGCAAGGAAGGATCCATTTACAGTTGACATGATACTATGTATACAAAACCTGAAAGACTCCACCAAAAACTGTTAGAACTGATAAATTCAGCAAATTTGCAGGATACAAAATCAATGTACAGAAATCTGTTGCATTTCTGTTGCACCAATAACAAAGCGGAAGAAAGAGAAATTAAGGAATCAGTACCATTTACAATTGCACCAAAAGTAACAAGATACCTAGGAATAAACCTAACCAAGGAGGTGAAAGACCTGTACCCTAAAACTATAAAACACTGATGAAAGAAATTGAAGATGATACAAAGAAATAGAAAGACATTTCATGCCTTGAATTGGAAGAATATTGTTAAGAAGTTTATACTACTCAAGGCAATCTATACATTTAATGACATCCCCATCAAAATACCAATAGCATTTTTCACAGAGCTAGAACAAACAATTCTAAAATTTGTATGAAACCACAAAAGACCCCAAAATAGCCAAAGCAACCTAAAGAAAAGCAAAGCTGAAGGCATCACAATACTGGACTTCAAGTTACGTTACAAGGCTGTAGTAATCAAAAGAGTATGGAACTGTCACAAAAACAGACACCTAGATCAATAGGACAGAATTGAAAACCCAGAAATGAACTGACAACTGTATGGTTAATCAATCTTTGACAAAGCAGGAAAGAACATCCAATGGCAAAAGGACAGTCTCTTCAGCAAATGGTGTTGGGAAACGTGGACAGCAACATGCAAGAGAATGAAACTGGACCACTCTCTCACACCATAAACAAAAATAAATTCAACATAGGTTAAAGACCTAAATGTGAGACCTGAAACTTTAAAAATCCTAGAAGAGAATACAGGCAGTAACTTTTTTGGCACCAGCCATAAAAACTTCTTTCTAGATAGGTCCCCTGAGACAAGGGAAACAAGTGAAAAAATGAACTCTTCTGAACTCTGCACAGTGAAGGAAACAATCAACAAACCTAAAAGGCAACCCAAAGAATGGCAGAAGGTATTTGCAAATGACCTATCCAATAAAGGGCTAGTATCCAAAATATATTTTAAAAACTTTTAACACTCAAAAAACAATCCAATTAAAATTGGGTAGAACACATGAATAGACATTTCTGCAAAGAACACTGAGATGCCCAACAGACACATGAAACGATGCTCATCATCACTCATCAGGGAAATACAAATCAAAACTACAATGATATATCACCTCACGCCTGTCAGAATGGCAACAACACAAGAAACAAGTGTTGGTGAGGATGTAGAGAAAAAGGAACCCTTGTGCGCTGTTGGTGGGAATATGAACTGGTGCAGTCACTCTAAAAAACAGTATGGAGGTTAAAAATAGAATTACCCTACAATCCAGCAATTGCACTACTGGGTATTTACCCAAAGAATACAAAAATATAATTCAAAGGAGCATATGCACCCCAATGTTTATAGCAGCATTATCAACAATAGCCAAATTATGGAAAGATCCCAAGTGTCCATCAACTGATGAATGGATAAAGAAGATACGGTATACCAAGGGATACAGGAGTACTGATGCATAGGGGCACTTGTACCCCAATGTTTATAGCAGCACTCTCAACCATAGCTAAATTATGGAAAGAGCCTAAATGTCCATCAACTGACGAATGGATAAAGAAATTGTGGTTTATATACACAATGGAATACTACGTGGCAATGAGAAAGAATGAAATATGGCCCTTTGTAGCCACGTGGATGGAACTGCAGAGTGTTATGCTAAGTGAAATAAGTCATACAGAGAAAGACAAATACCATATGTTTTCACTCTTATGTGGAGCCTGAGAAACTTAACAGAAGACCATGGGGGAGGGGAAGGAAAAAAAAAAGGTTAGAGAGGGAGGGAGCCAAAACATAACAGACTCTTAAAAACTGAGAACAAACTCAGGGTTGATGGGGGGAGGGAGGGAGGCGAGGGTGCGTGATGGGCATTGAGGACGGCACCTTTGGGGATGAGCACTGGGTGTTGTATGGAAACCAATTTGACAATACGTTTCATAATAAATAAATAAATAAATAAATAAATAAATAAATAAATAAATAAACAAACAAACTAAAAAAAAAAAGAAGATATGGTATATATATACAATGGGATATTATACAGCCATAAAAAAAGAATGAATTCTTGTCATTTGCCATGACGTGGATGGAACTAGAGAATATTATTCTATGCAAAATAAGTCAGAGAAAGACAAATACCGTATGATTTCACTTATATGTGGAATTTAAAAAACAAAACAAAGTAATGGGGGGAAAAAGAGGGAGAAAAAGAGACAAACCAAGAAAGAGACTCTTAACTAAAGAGAACACATTGATGGTTACCAGAGGTGAGGTGGGTGGGAGGACGTAATGGGGATTGAGGAGGGCACTTGTCATAATGACTACCAGATGATGTATGGAATTGAATCACTATATTGCACACCTGAAACTAATACAGCACCTTATGTTAACTGGAATTAAAATTAAAACTCTAAGAAAAAAAGATATTTCCTTATTACATTTAAACATGTGAACTATACCACAAGTTTCGGTATCCTAACTTGGCATTTCTTTACATTTTAAAATACACTAGGAGGGCACCTGGGTGGCTCAGTTGGTTGAGCACCGACTTTGACTCAGGTCATTATCTCACAGTTCATGAGTTCGAGTCCCACATTGGGCTCTGTGCCGACAGCTCAGAGCCTGGGGCCTGCTTCAGATTCTGTGTCTCCCTCTCTGCCCTCCCCTGCTCATGTTCTGTCTCTCTCACCCTCAAAAATAAAAATAAAAAATATTAAATGAATGAATGAGTGAATGAATGGCATATACTAGGAACCTCAAACAGGATACTGGCCAAGATTTTTCTTAACTGTAAGAGGCCCCTGAGAAATATGACCAGTTATCTGGCAGCTGCATTTATACAAGATACCCTAAGTTCCTCTAACTGCCCCAAATCAGAAACATGGAGAGAAAGTCTTTTCGTAGAGAAAAAAGCCTTGGCTGCAGACTTTTGAACAAAGATCAAGATGTTCATGTCACAAAGGCAATGGTTATGGTGATCTCAGAGCCAATGATGGCAAGAGGTGACACATAGAGGATTGAAGGGGGCCAATAAAACATCTAAACTGCTTACAGTTATGTCCACCGCCAGAAAGTCCTCAGATGTCATGGGTAGCAGAAAAGAGATGCAAAGTTTCTGCCAAGCAAAAAAAAGAGCCTGACAGAGAAAGTGTTCTACCCACTCCCCTACAACTGGATGGATAGCAGGCCGGGTGCGACAGGCAGGGTAGGGTAGACAGTGCTTTTCTTTGTTTGGAGGTTGGTTGTGATTTGGGGCAGATTTTTTGGTTTTGGTGTTTGGTTTTTCTGTTTGCTCCATGAAGTGGGTTCTGCACCTGTCTTTCTCATTGCCCTGAGTCGTTTTGATTGGATCTCAAGATGCTTTCCCCAGGGTATGTTTTGGGAAAGAGCTCAGAATAGTCACATTCGATCTAGTTCCCCTGATTATTAAGTGACAAGGATAGGATAATAGAAGCTAGCTTTTTATTTTTTGCTCTCTTGAATCTGAAACAAGTTTACTGCCAGAAACGGATGCAGATAAAAAATATATTCAAGTGACTGGGACTTGGAATCACCACAGAAAATATTCTTCTATTTAACATCAGAATGCAAAACAAGAAGTATGTTGGGTTTTTTGGTACTGGATGTTCAGCTGAATTACATCCATTCTCCATAGGGGCAGTTGGGTAAAGAAGACACGATATACACCACAGTCCTTCCACCCCCAGGAGGAGTCAACATATAGGAGACACTGGTGAACAAAAACAGACAATGCCCTCACTTCCTCTAGCTTACAGTCCAGGGCCTCTTAGAGGCAGAGAGAAGAAATGGCTTTCATTCCTCATAATACAGTAACTACAAGGGACGTTGGAGAGTATCCAGGTGAACGGCTTCATTTTATGAACGAGAAATTAAAACCATCCCAAACCCATTCGTGAGAGTGATGAGGCTCCATGCTGAGTGCTCCATTTGGAACACTCATTTGACTCCTCATTACAACCACATGGAGTAGACCATGTAGTTAGGCCCATTTTCAGAAAGGTTTAGTCTCTAGGTTATGAATAAATAACTGATGGATGAATGAATGAGGAATTCTAATGCATTTACTCTGTTGTTGCATTCTTTCCTGAGGAGCTCTCTGGACAGGTCACTGTTCCCCCATCAAATCTAGTCCTTTCCTGGGGTTCCCGGTCTCTGTAAATGGCCCACCACATGTCACTGACACAAGCCAAAAACATAGGACTCTCATGAATATCTTCGTCTCTCACAGGTACCTTGAAAATCCTTCACCAAGTCCTGATAGTTTTTTAACTCCTACCACAGCTCTCCACCCCCCACCACTACTCCCCTCGTCCAAACTGCCATCATCTCTCACCTAATGACCATAACCACCTCCTCACTAGGTCCCCACACAAATTCTGGGCTTCCTTCAATCTGCCTTCCAGGGCCTTCCAGCAAGGGTGGCCTTTTCCAAAGATGTGGTTTGAGGCCCAAAGCCCCCACATGGGACAAAGCATGGCAGACACCCCAGTTTGAGATCTAAGGAGTTTCCTAAAAAGGGAACTTCCAGGGTGCAATACACACTGACACTGGTACATAGGACCCAAACCAACTCCACTCTGATCTCTAACCCACCAGACTGCTACTGATTTCAGTAGCAATTGAACCTGCTGACAAGGTTCTCAGAGAAGAGACTGCAAAAAAAAAAAAAAAGTAGCAGTTTCTTCAGACATGGGTTTTTTTCAGCCTCAGCTCTCATGTTGTCCATAGGACTGCATCTTGTTTTTCACTTCTTGCCCTTATACTGAGCTCTTTGCAATCTTACCGTCACCTTTTCATCCATCAGAGAGTTGACAAAGCCCACAGTACACCTGTCTTTGGCCCAGCCCCAAGCACAGATATAAGATCGTTGACTTAACACTTATAGGCCATAGTTTATATTCTCAAGACCTTAGTCATAGGTGAGAGCTAGTGAACGAGGCAATATATACACTTTTATTTCCAAATACTGGAAGATTATCTAGTGGCTGCATCAAGGAGTAGACCTGCTGGGCTGGGAACAGGCATGTGTGAAAACTGTCAGTCAACATTTGCATTGCAAGCACTGAAGCCAATTTAAGTAGGAAAGGAGATTGTTAGGATAGTGGATGGCACTATCCATAGTGGATGGCCTGATACTGCCCGAATCAGGCATGGGGGACTCAAAAGTCAAGGGCAGTGCCCCCAAGCAATTCTACCTTCTGCAGTGAGGAGCAGGAAGGAAGAAGGGAATAACCCTCCCAACTCTGCACAGGGGCTCAGGATCTAAGCACCCAAAAAGAATTACAACCAAGTAATTACACTTGCAGGTACATATTCAAAACACAGAAGGCAGGGACTCAAACAGTTATTTGTACCAACGTTCATAGAAGCATTATCCACAATAACCAAAAGGTTTCACAAACAACCCTAATGTCCATTGATGGGCGAATGGATAAACAAAAGGTGATGTATATATACCATGGAATACCATTCAGTCTTCAAGGGCAATGAAGTTCTGATTCATGCCACAACATAGATGAATCTTGAAGACATACTAAGTAAAATAAGTGAGTCAACAAAAGGACAAATACTGTCTGATTCCTGTTTTATGAGTAGTCAAATTCTCAGAGGCACAAGGTACAATGGTGGTTACCAAGAGCTGGAGAGAACAAGGGGAAAGCACTGTTTAATGGATACAGAAGTTTTGAAGGAGATATGAAAAAGTTGTCGGTGTAGATAGTGGTGATGTACTTAACCTCGTGAACGCACTCGAGGCCATTGAATTGTATATTTACTAATGGTTAAAATGATAAATATTATGTATTTTTTTACTGCAGTCATAAAAAAGGGTTGCAAACACCCACAACACTCATTTTTCACTGTAGACTCTTCCATACATTCATATTCATGGGCATGTATTACTTATTTAAAGCAGATTTTTTTAAATTAAGGGATTTATACAGTTATAGGATGTGCTTTCAACTATGTAAAAGTGGATCTACTATATCTTAGAAATGGTAAGTTATTGAGAAAAAAAAACTGCAAAGGCCAAAAACTGCATCTGTGTGTAAATGTATTCATCAATGTAAATAAATTCACTCACTGCTGTTGCTCCCACAGACGCAGGGAACAGACTCTCTCCCTTTCTTCCCTCTCCTCCGCGTCCAACCCCAGCTTCCTGTCACACACATCGTGAATTTCATAACTCTAGCAATCTCTCAACCAAAAAGAAATTCTTGGCACAAGATTTATCACTCCCCCAAAACATAATGCAAATTATATTTTTAATGCCTGGAGCATTAATTTGAGAATGTGAACAATAATTGTAGGACTGTCACAAAAAGACTTGCAGTCTCTTCCCCCATTCTCCCCCCCCCCCCACCCCACCAAAAATAGAGAACAATGGAGGATGTGGAAGCTGTCACTGGCCTGGGGAGTGCAGACAGCCAAAACGGATCTCCAGTAGCGTTCAGATGAAACCACAAAGGATCAGGTTAGTCAGCCTCTATTTCTTGGCTGCGCTTTGGCACCGTGATACCACAACGTTCATCCATGATGGCAGACGTACACAAGTCAAAATAACTTACCAGCGAATCTTTAAGAAGCCTGCTATGTGCCCAGCACTGTAACCTCAAGTCTCTATTCTGCCAGATCTAAGATGTCAAATGGAAGAGGGAAACTGTCCAGCTCTTCAGTGTTCCCGTTGAGCTTCTTGAGAACGGGAAGCAGGTTTTGTTCACCGCCCAATGCCTGACACGTAGTAAGCGCCTAAAAGATGTTTGCAGTGATGCCTGAATGAGGAAACCAAGTGAAGATCCAGGGCGCTTTGCCGCATAGACAGGTATGACAAATAATCGATGGCCTCGCCTCCGTAGACTGACAGCAAGTGGATCAGGAGCCCAAGTCAAGCTGCCATCGTGCTGAGCAGTGGCCGGGAAAGTAGGGACTTCAGTCCTTCCACAAGCACTTAGTGAATGGCTCCTCTGTTGCAGACACTGCACCAAACTCTGAGGGTACACAGGAAAAGGGGATTCCTCCCCTGCACTTGGGCTGCTTCGGTTGCTTTCAGTCTTGAGGGAGAAGATGTGTCCGCCTACAACCACAGCGCAGAGTGGGAAGGGCCTCCTATAGGAGGCGGTGGGAGCCCCATGGAGGGAGCAACAGATGGGGGAACCTCTGAAGAGCCGGAATTTCAAGCAGGGACAGGCGGCCTGTGGTGGAGGGAGGAATAGCAGGAAAGATGCTTCGAAAGGGCCCAGAGAGCAGGCCTGGAAAGGACACCACAGGAAGAGGGGCTGCAAAGGAAGGAGCCAGGAGGAAAGCAGGAGGTGTTGGAAAAAGAAAAAGATAAAGATCGAGGTGCTTGGGGGAGGAGGGTGACTGAAGACAACTTGCCCTCTCTGTTTCCCTGGGAGAGCTCTAAAAGGAGATTGGGCTGGTTGGCTGGCTGGCTGGGGGTAGCACATCAGCAGTGAGAGAAGGCTGGGGGCTGGAGGAGGCTCCATTGGAGCCCAGAGAAGCATCTGTATGAAGAAAAGAGTTGGACACCATTGCCCTCCTGCCTCTGCGGCGTGGCATTGCTCTGAGCAGGTTTCTGACTGACTGTCCTCTGTCCCCACAGCGGCAGGTAGGGCCCGTAACTTCAGCCTGCGCTGGACCCAAAAGAGGTAGGGTTGTGTGGGAAGGAGTTCAGGATCCTCGATTTTTTTCTAATCCAGATTTTCCAATTCTGCATCTTGAATTCGCGTCCTCATCTATAAAGTGAGCGGAAAGACCAGGTATCTGAAGTCCATTCCAGTCCTAAGAGTCTCGGACTCCTTGACTTAGGATCCATTCCAGGTATGGTAAACATGGTGTTATGGGCTAAATTGTGTCCCCCAAAATTGGTACGCTGAAGCCCTAACTCTTAGCACCTCAAACCGTGGCTGCATTTGGAAGCAGAGCCTTGAAAGAGATAATTAACGTTGAACAAGTCATATGGGTGGGTCCTAATCCAGTCTGACTGGTATCCTTTTAAGAGGAAACTTGGACAAGAGACACAGGAGCACAGAGACTCACAGAGAAAAGGCCACGTGAGGAAAAAGTAAGAGGGCTGCCACCCGCGAGCCCAAGAGAGAGGCCCTGGGAGAACCCAAACCTGACACCACCTTGATCTTGGACTTTGAGCGTCCAGAACTAGGAGAAAATAAATTTCTGTCGTTTAAGCCACCAGCCTGTGATATTTTCCTATGACATCCCTAGCAAACTAATGCATCTGGTAACAGACCAACTGTTAAAAGGTTAAATTGTCCAGGAAGAGGACTTCCTCAACTAAAACAGCCTCTGGTTCTTTTGACACTCAGCCAGTTCGCCTGGGGCTCTGTGCCATGACTAATAAGATGCAACTCAATATAACAAGCTCTGGCTGGATGCCAGCCACTATAAGAGGCAATAGCAGTACACACATAATTCTCCAAGGTCTTGGGATTGAGAGGAGATGGAGAAAGGTCAATCAAAAATCTAACACCAGCCAAAACCCCTAAATCTCTCCTCTCTCCATATGTGACCTCCGCCTCCAACAACTGATGGATTCTCCTCGCCTGGGGCTAGCCCAGTCTCTCCTGGAGGTGCTGATCAGCCACAAGAAAGCAGGAAAAGAAAGCAAAGTATAGAAATCCACAGACTTGGATTAGCCATTGCTACAGAGGGGATGCCGAGATGGCTCCCCAGGAGGGACTCCTGCTCTCAAAGGGAGAAGACAATTCAGGCAGGAAAGGGACAGAGAAGACTTTCTGGCATTTGTAATCACTAAGGCAGGCATCTCCTGAATGGAAAAGAACAGTATGAAAGCATGTACATCATTTTCTCAGCTATGCCCAGAAAAGCGTGGAAAAAAAAAAAAATCTCACATCTGAGCTCTTTCTTTGGATAAAAATATGACGCAACAGAGAGAGGCAAAGAGGCCTGGAAAATGGCAAGAGGGAAAGAAAGATCTGGAGGTTGTTTTATTTTTATAATTAATATCCTATCAGAGATGAAGATCTTTAGAAGCCATTCTATTATCACAAACCTCTAAGCCATCAACAGCATTTGAATGAGAACACAGAGGCCAAATATTGTATCTCAGCATCTTAAAAAGCAAAGTTCCACACACTGCCCTGAAGGTTCCTAGTGCACCCACTGGGGACCTAAGCCCTGCCAGGATCACAGGAAGGTGGCCCTCCTCAAGAGAGCACAGAGCTCTCGCTTTTCAAGTGACAAAGATCTTAGCTCAATTCCTGGAGCCTGGTGCTTGCCAGAGAGCAGAACATAAAGGTTTTTATTTCTAAATATTCCTTTTGAAATTCTCTCTTTATTTATACCCTTCCCCATCAGAGAAGGCCAGCTGCTATCCTTCCAGGTCTTCTCTCCTTTCTCAAGAAAAGCTGGCAGTTGTTTCCAGGACCTGGCTGTGCAGACTCCATCCTTGCCCCAGAGCCCAGGCCAGGACCTCGGGCTAAGTCTTCAGAGCACTCAGCACCCCTAGGCCAAAATGTAGCTCTCACCATCGATGGCCTGCAGACCAACGCAAGAAGGGTTCATCTGCCTGAAACTGGGCTTGTCAGCAGCAAATGGACATTGGGATGCTCTGTGGACAATTATCTTAGAGAATCGGAAACAAGGTCTGAGATTTGCATAAATGTGAAGCTGGTGTTTGGGCCTGAAAGAAACCTGATTGTTAAAGGAACATGTAACAGACACCATGTGTCCTGAAAGGAAGAACCCTGGACTCAGAGTCTCTGGGGTCTAGGTCCATCTTTGTTGTGTGACCCTGGACAAATCACCTAACTTCTCTGGACCTCTGTTTTTAATCACTAGAAGAAAGCAAGTATCAGATAAATCTCTGATCAGATCAGCCCCAAGTGTTGTCATGGCTCTAGTCTCTTCAATCATTCTGGTTAACGTTCATAGAAAACAATCTTCAGGGGCACCTGGGTGGCTCAGTAGGCTGAGTGTCTGACTGAGGCTCAGGTCATAATCTCATGGTTTGTTGGTTTGAGCCCCACATTGGGCTCTGTGCTGACAGCTCAGAGCCTGGAGCCTGCTTCGGATTCTGTGTCTCCCTCACCCTCTACCCCTTCCCCCTTCACTCTCTCTCTCTCTCCCTCTTTCAAAAATAAACATTAAAAATTTTCTTTAATTTAAAAAAAAAACTTCAGCCCTCATAAGATCAGGATTTTTATCAATAGTAAGCTATTAAAGTGTCACAGATTGGAAATACTATTTTCCGAATCTATAGTAGGTATTTTTCATTCTTTTTTGGCTGCCCTTTCTGTGTTGGAGGAGTGTCCTACCTTAAGAGGTGTTATGAGCTGAGCTGTATCTCCCCTAATGTTGAGGTATTAACCCCTAGTACCTCAGAATGTGGTCTTATTTGGAGATAGGGTTATTGTAGATGTGATTAGTCAAGATGAGGCCATACCTGAGTAGATCAGACCCACCCCCCCCCCATCCAATGTGACTGGTGTCTGTATAAAAAGGGGAATTTGACACATACACACGGTGCCAGGTGAAGTTTGGAGCCTGCTACCTCAGATGGAGGACCCACCAGAAGCTGGACAGGGCCGGAACAATCCTCCCCTCCTGCCTTCAGAGGGAAGCCCTTGACCTGTGACCTCCAGCCCCCAGAACCATGAGGCAGTAAGCGTCTGTTGTGGAAGGCACCCGGTCTGTGAGCTTTATGAGGACAGCTGTAGCTCACATACGCAAGAGGTAAACCCACTTGCCACTACGAATCTGAACATGCCAGCTCCTTGCTTTCCCAGCACCGGCTGGGGTTGGGCAAGGACTTATGAGCAGGGTTCTACTGATGTGGCATGCCAGCTAGCAATGCAGAGGCAGGGACCATGAAATCCAGGCAGATGGCACACGGTGGCAGCCACTGCACACAGCTGCGGCAGCCACTGGACACCACAGCACCAGCAGTGACATCTGCACCTGAGAGCAAAGGCACCAGGGTCTCTGCAGGACAAGCTCTGCAGCCTGACTTGGTGGGGGCAGTCCTCAGAGGCTGCTGGCCCTTCTGAAGACTCCTGAGTTATCCAGTACTTTCTCATGAATGTCCTTCCTAATTCGGCTAACCAGAGGAGGTTTCTGTTGCTTGCCTAAGACAGCTCCCAACACAGAGTAGATCCTGGGTTGTCATGGACTCTGAGTCTGGAGTTCTCTCTTGTCCAGTAAGAGAGTGGATGCAGGGTTAAAACGCGAGAGAGGCTAATGTCTGGGAGGAGACAAGAGCCCCGAGTAAGTGTCCTTACTCCATTTTTATTAGGATCAGAAGGCTTACAAGCATGATGGACGTGCACAAAGAGACAATGAAACCGTGAACATTAACTCATGGGTCTGAGTGGAAGGGGGTTTTGAAGATACGTGGTGTCTGGGGTTTGGGTCAATACAAAACAAAGTCCTGGTGCCGGGCAGAGGGTTGTTTACGCCAGGCATGAGGCTCCAAGTCTGTTTATCTTAGCTAGCTTAGGGGACCAGACAGACAGAGCATGCTACCTCAGGGTCAACAAGGCATCTTTCTTTTGCTAATTAGCTCCGCTCTGGGCAACTTCGCCCTGCTGTGGTCAGGGGCCCTGTTTACCTGTTTACCTATTTTGGTCCTTCCTTCCTGTGAAAGCAGATTTCTGTTATTGTACTGAATTGGGGGGTGCTTCCACCCCGAATACCTAATCTTGCTTACCTAGTCTTGGATGCTTTCATCCTGAGGCTTCCTATTCCTATATACCTTGTTAACTCATGGATGCAAGCTCAGGGAGTTCCTAAGCTTATTCCCCACACTGAGTATTTGTCAGTGTTGAATAAACCCTGAATTAACATAAGTGGTAATATATAAAATCACACAATTTTCTTTCTAAAATTATTCAATTTAATATACATATACTTTGTGAATATCAAAAATAATTACTGCCATTTAATGAACATTGGCCATACACCCTGGCAAAACTCCTTACTTGTGACATCAACACAACAACACCTTGCACTAAGCAGGCCTTCCTGACTTTCACAGATGGCAAAACCCCTGTTGGGAGACCTGCCAAGTTATAGAGTGAGAAAATGGCAAATACAAGATTTGAACCCAGGCATTCTATGATATATGTGAACAAAACTCTCCAGAACAATATTTAAAATACTTTTTTTTAGTGTTATTTTTGAGAGAGAGACAGAGTGTGAGTGGGGGAGAGAGAGACACAGAATCCGAAGCAGGCTCCAGGTTCTGAGCTGTCAACACAGAGCCCGATGCAGGGCTGAAACTCATGAACCATGAGATCACGACCTGAGCCGAAGTCAGACACTCAACTGACTGAGCCACCCAGGCACCCCTGAAAATACATTTTTTAAATGATATAACAGGGGCGCCTGGGTGACTCAGTCACATCTGACTCTTGATTTCGGCTCAGGTCATGATTCCAGGGTCTTGGGATGGGGCACCACCCCTCCCCCGCTCACTAGGCTCAGCCTGTTTAAGATCCTCCCTCCCTTAAGATCCTTCCTCTCTCCCTCTGCCCCCCTCCCTTGCTCATGCATGCACACTTTTTTTTAATGTTTACTTATTATTAAATTATTATAGAGAGACAGAAAGAGACAGAGCATAAGCAGTAGAGAGGCAGAGAGAGGGGGAGATACAGAATCTGAAGCAGGCTCCAGGTTCTGAGCTGTCAGTACAGAGCCCGACGCTGGGCTCGAACTCACGGACCACGAGATCATGACCTGAGCCAAAGTCAGACGCTTAAGCGACCGAGCCACCCAGGCACCCCTGCATTCTCTCTAAAATAAATAAAATGATATGGCAAAGAAAAATGCAAAGTTTGATCCTGAATGAGTTACAGAATAAGATTTTAAGTGTGTCTTGATATTTATTTGTCTGGAAAAAAAATTACATGTGCCTTTTCCTAGAAGAAGAGAAATAAACTAGATATCCTTTGCTGTTTTGGTAATGGCCCAAAGGAAATTGATGTAAATAGCTAAGTAATTTAGGGCACAAATTACTGAGACAATGACAAAACTGCGAAATTAATTTATCTGAGAAATTGTGTTGTATCAGCTTGGCTTATAAAACCAAATTCATTTTTTAATGTGTTAGTTAGCCATTATAAATTCTGAGATACTTTGTAAAGCTTCTGTTTGGCAAATGCAAACAGTTGGGAAAATAAAGATGTACAGTGAAAAGAGCTAAAATATCTTGTTCAAAAAAGAAATTACAGGGCGCCTGGGTAGCTTAGTCAGTTAAGCGTTCAACTTCGGCTCAGGTCATGATCTCATGGTTCGTGGGTTGGAGCCCTGCGTTGGGTTCTGTGCTGACAGCTCGGAGCCTGGAGCCTGCTTCAGATTCTGTGTCTCCCTCTCTCTCTGCCCCTCCTCAGCTCACACTTGGTCTCTCAATCTCTCTCTCTCTCCCTCTCTAAAATAAACAAACATTTAAAAAAATTACAATAACCATGAAAAGCAAAGTCTCTGAACCAATGTCCGTTCTCAAGTTTGCCAGAGATATCACCATCAGAATCAAAGCATGGTTTGTAAAAAAGTACTGATAAGAAGCCCATGGTGTGGGTGACAGCAACAAATAGCTGTTGGAGCTTCTAAAGCAAGGAAAAAACACTTGAGCAGGACCCTGACTTCTCAATCTCAGGGAGAAGGTCTCAGGACTCCCTGCTGGAACTGGGTACTTCCCTATATGTCCATCCAGAATCATACCAAGTTTCACTGATAACCTCCCTTGCTGAGATTGGAATTAAGCCATTGGAGCTCTTTCTGGCCTGTTCTGGAGAGGACAGGTCACTTCTCTGGGCCTTGGCTTTCTCACATCATATGGGGAGTGCTTAACTTTACCCCGCCTGACCTTTGATGGATGTCAGTGGAGACTGTAGCTCCTAAAATCCTTGTAAGTTCCCCCAGAGACCTTCCAGCAAGGCTCCATTTAGCACCCAGTTACTTCCCTTCCTAGCTTTTCCTGAACCTCTGGCTTCAGAAGTATCATGGGGAATTCTCAAATTCCACATATGGTAGCGGGCTTCTCTGACTTATTTCACTTAGCTTAATACCCTCCAGTTCCGTCCATGTTGTTGCAAATGGCAAAATTTCATTCTTTTGCATCACTGAGTAGTAGTCCATTTTGTGTGTGTGTGTGTGTGTGTGTGTGTCTGTGTGTACATAAATTTTCTTTATGCATTCATCAGAATAACTTGGTTCTATTCCTGAAGCCAAGACTACACTGTATGCTAACTAACTTGAATGTAAATAAACGGGAAAAAAAAGTATCACGGGGAAGCTGAGGGTTCTGAGGCTCTCCAAGGCAAAAGCTTAAGTTCAAGGTTCAAATGAGGCTCAGGGAAGAAGTTAGACCAAATCTACTAAAGTTAAACATAGGATTGTCTCATGAACTAGTAATTCTACTGCAAAGTATCATACCCACGAAAAATGTGTGCATTTGTCCTCCAGAAGACTCCTGGAGTCAATCCAAATGCACGTCAACAATACAATGCATTAACTATGGCATATTCATGTATTACACAGCAAGAATAAACCACTTTTACATTCAACAATATAGAATAATGTTGAGTGAAAAGAAGCTAGATACCAAACGTACATACTGTCTGATTCCATTTATATGAAGTTCAAGAACAGGTAACACAAATTTGTGGTGAAAGAGGTCAGAAAAGGGGTTACTTCTGGGGGAGTGGGTGGATATTAACTGGGTGGGAACATACATGAACTTTCTGGAATGCTGTGAATGTCCTGGATAGTTGCCCTAATAGTGATTACCTGAGTATATACTTAGGTAAAAATTCAAATAATTTGTGTACTTTATATGTATATATATTTAAGTTTAATTATTTTGCAAGAGCAGGGGAGGGGCAGAGAGAGAGGGAGAGAGCGAGAATCCCAAGCAGGCTCCACACTGTCTGGTCAGAGCCCAATGTGGGCCTTGATCTCATGAATCATGAGACCATGACCTGAGCTGAAACCAAGAGTTAGACGTTTAACCAACTGAGCCACCCGGACGCCCCTATATATTATATCACTAAAAAAATTTTAAGGCACAGGCTTTTGAGACTCAGGACTTCAGTCTTAAATTGGTGAGAAATAAAAGATTTCAATTAGAGGTGCTCAGGTTGGAGCCCTCAGGCTCCAGTGCTCAGCATTCAAGATAGTTCAGGATTCAGAGGGTACAACTGAAATATGTGCAAACAAATAATGATAATCACTACCATCTGTTAGGCACTCTCTAAGTGCCAGGCTCTAGACCAAGCATTTTTACAAACACGACCTCATTTAATATTGCAGCAACTTCATAAGGTAGGTGCTGTTGTTATCTCCATTTTACAGAAGACATGTCTTGCTCAAGGTTGTGCTGCACTGAGTGGCAAAGTCAGGACACAAAAATAGATCCACCCAGGCTGAAGGGACACAATGGTGTCAAGAGGGGGAAAGAAAGATTTCCAGGTTCAGCTGCCATAGGTCTTCACATTTCTTGGCAAGAGACTAATCAAAACTTCAGAAACAGAAACTCCTCTCCTTCCCTAGCCAACCAAGAAACCAACACATTAAAATGAGGAATGCTCTGGGGGGCTTAGTCAGTTGAGTGTCAGACTTTGGCTCAGGTCATGATTTCAAGGATTCCTGGGTTGGAGCCCCACGTTGGGCTCTGTGCGGACAGCTCAGGGCCTGCTTCAGATTCTGTCTCCCTCTCTCTCTGCCCCTCCCCCGCTCATACACCCTCTCTTCCTCACTCTCAAAAATAAACATATAGATAGATGTTTATGGATATACCTATGGATAGATGAAAGAATCAAAGAAAGAAAGATTGACAGATAGATTGAGAGAAAAGATAGAAAGGAAAGGAAAGGAAAGATAAGAGAAAGAAAGAGAAAAAGAGAGAGAGAGACAAGATTGAAGGAAAGAACAAAAGAACGAGGAATGCTCTAAGAGAACAAATCAGGTCCAGATAGAGTGGCTTCTGCTTTTGTCAGCCAGCACTCGTCCTCCCTTTCTTCTGGAAAAGGGATAGACAGATAGCAGGGTCCCACCACAGTCTCTCCCTTGGGCACATGAGGCTCCAGTACTGACACACAGAAGTAGAAGGAGGCATGTCACTCAGCCAGAGCCAGAAGCTCCTATGGCCGAGGCCAAAGGGCCACCTGCTCCTACCTTTCCCTTACTTCTTTTGCCAATTTTCCCTCCCTTTTGTGGACTGCCCCAGAGTCTTTTCAATAAATACTGTGCTATTGGGACACCTGGGTTGCTCAGTTGGTTAAACTTCTGACTTCAGCTCAGCTCATGATCTCATGGTTTGTCAGTTCGGGCCCCATATTGGGTTCTGTGCTGATAGCTCAGAGCCTGGAGCCTGCTTCAGATTGTATCTCCCTCTCTCTACCCTTTCCCTGCTTGTGCTCTCTCTCTCAAAAATAAACATTTAAAAAAAATAAATCCGGGGCGCCTGGGTGGCGCAGTCGGTTAAGCGTCCGACTTCAGCCAGGTCACGATCTCGCGGTCCGTGAGTTCGAGCCCCGCGTCAGGCTCTGGGCTGATGGCTCGGAGGCTGGAGCCTGTTTCCGATTCTGTGTCTCCCTCTCTCTCTGCCCCTCCCCTGTTCATGCTCTCTCTCTGTCCCAAAAATAAATAAACGTTGAAAAAAAAATTTTTTTTTAAATAAATCCTATGTTATTTAATAAGGCTCTTGGCTATAGTAAAGGAGTCCAATCTGAACCAGTTTAAGTGAAAAAAGGAGTTCATCAGAAAGACTCATGGTGAGAAGGGAAGGGGGGAAAAATAGTTACAGAGAGGGAGGGAGGCAAACCACAAGAGACTCTTAAATACAGAAAACAAACTGAGGGTAGATGAAGGAGTGGGGGAGAGGGGAAAAAGGGTGATGGGCATTGAGGGCACCTGTTGGGATAAGCACAGGGTATTGTATGTAAGCCAATTTGGCAATAAATTATATTAAGAAAGAAAGAAAAGAAAGAAAAGACCCATGGTGTTTCACAAAAGTCAAAGATAGAAACATGGCCCCCAGAACGGAGCAGCAGCCTGGAGCCCTATAGGAACCTGGAGGTCTCTCCACGTCACTCCCTGTTTTCCCTGTGCATCTGCTCTCTTCTTCCCAGTCACCACAGACAAGCCTCCTCTACCCCTCTAGCTGGAAGATGACATGTGGCCACCCTGCTCCCAGGATATATACATTCCAGCTCATGCACCCAACAAGAAGCCCATCTCACGCTCTTACTCCCAAAACTAAAATTTCAAGGAAAGGACTGATTGACCAGCTTGGGTAAAACGCTCCAGCCAAGAAAATGTGGGAGGATCAGGATCATCTAGAAATGGCAACTGCTACCGTCATCATGTTAGATGGATGAGGGAAGAAGAAACCAGTGGAAAAAAAAGATGGTGGACAACAATTTGATGGGTATCCACCACATGGCCTAACTTAAGCAATCCTTTGGCAGTAGTGAAAAGCATCAGCTTTGGAGCTAAAAGGACCAGCTCTACTATCTACCAGCTGATGCTGGGCCAGCCTCTGCTTTCTCATTTGCAAAGTAAGGGTAATACTATCTACCTCATGGTGTCACTGAGAGAATTAAGCAGGGAAGAAAGAATATGTCAAGTACCTCGTACCCTGCCTGACACACTCAAGTGTAGAATATTTCTAATTTTATTTTGAAATCAAAACAATCATAGGAGGAGAGTGCCTTGCACATACTGAATTGTTTTTGCTAAAGTGGAGATTTTCCTATCGTATGCAGTTTGCTAATGTACGGCATTTCACTGGGTTATCTCATGCTTTCGAAAATTTGTTTTGAAAAAGTGCATATAAGTTACCTTAGTGCTTGTCACAAAAAAGTGAAAGGCAAGAGGGTAACATGCTGCAGGTACCCGGGCTAATCCCTCCCTGTGAAGCAGACAGCAGCAAACTGTGTCCTTAGGATGCTTGTATTTGCTAAGGATGAGCACTAAGTGTGGACATTTATCAGTGAGAAGCTATAAATAAGAAAGTTCTAAAGAGGCCAAAAAGCTGATGGGACTGTGGCAGGAGGGGAACTTTCTAGCTGTCAGGGAAGGCAGGTGGGAAGTTCCTCTGTTTCTTTCTTTCCACAGAGCAAAGAAAACAATGTACTATTTGAAGAAATACTGGCTATCTTAAACATACATCCTTCCAGGACTGATTTAACACCTTAAACTTCATGTTATCAGTATCAAGATGGTATTTTCAAAACACAAACAACAGATACTGACTTTGATCACTATGTCAAGGCTTTGTGAAAGTGTCTTGTTAAAAGAAAAGGCCAGTCTCTTGAGCTTATCAGTTTGACCTATTATGGCTTAGGATTCCCAGCATAGTGAGCAACCGACTTCTGGCCCCCATGGGTATCTGAGAGAACTCCCGTTCCCTGCGGCTGAATAAAGACTGGAGAAAGTGTTCCATCTATAGTGCGTGCTGGAAATCAGCAAAGGTTGTGTAGAGTATTCAGATTTAGAGTAAGCTTTTGTTTATAAAAAGTTATAAACAATAACCCACATAACATTAACATCTTATATGGAGTAACTGTTTCTCAGTTTTCTGCGAATTTATCTGCAACCTAAAATTTTAACCTACATTTTACGATATGAAAGGACTCAAGTCTTTAAATTTTTTTTTTTTCAACGTTTATTTATTTTCGGGACAGAGAGAGACAGAGCATGAACGGGGGAGGGGCAGAGAGAGAGGGAAACACAGAATTGGAAACAGGCTCCAGGCTCTGAGCCATCAGCCCAGAGCCCGACGCGGGGCTCGAACTCACGGACCGCGAGATCGTGACCTGGCTGAAGTTGGACGCTTAACCGACTGCGCCACCCAGGCGCCCCAGGACTCAAGTCTTTAAATTAAACCACTTAAAATTGATAAAGTTTTCTTTGGCAACATGAAAAATACAATGTGCTCACATGAGAATCATAGCAACCCTCCCAGCAGAGGAAACTCCTTTACAACAGTCCTGCAAATGATCATCTGGCCTCTCAATACTTTGAGATGAGCTACTCACTAACTTAGGGGGGTGTTCCTGCTATCATTTGTCCCGTTTACATTTACAATCATTGGTACTTGAGTACAATCTTATTAAGCTTTGAAAGAAAGCAACATGAGCCTATCTTTCATACTTAAATACCCTTTCAAAGACAGGACAATGGTCATCATGCCCAACCTTACCTTCTTTATGCCCAGCTAAACTTTGGCAATACTCTAAACAAGATACTTTTTCCAGGTGCCTTCACATCATGAACACCTTCCTCTAACTTGTTACCATGGTTCCTAAAACTGCATAATGGGAACTGGACAACATGGCACAACATACGAAGGAAGTTTATGGTTGTAGGATGTAGCCAATGGCTTCCAGCGTGGTATGAGCTTTCTTTAGAAACCGCATCGCATCATTACTATTGCTTTCAACACATCAGAAAATGAACTGCTTTCTGAAAGATGCTTTTCATTCGCAGTCTTATACATTATTTCCATTTTCCTTTAAAGCTGCACTTATTGAAGTAGTTATAGGCCGACACTGACCTTAAACTAAATCGACTGTAAAGGGACCAATTGCTGATGCTGGTCAGGAAATGGTTCTTTTGCTGGCAAGCAGAAAGGTCACTAGAGGGCCTTTATAGGAGTAAACTAAAGAAAATGTCTTTCAAATTGGGCATTCTCTCAGAGAAAAAGGGAAAAATGTGGGCAGCAATTTCCTACACTGGTGGAAGAATAATGAGCCATGAAAAAAGGGAAAGTCACAAAATTACATTTGTTGTGTTAATTAGGTGACACATCATGCAAAAGACTGGATAACATCCAAAAGAAGAAAAAGCACCATGCCATTTCTGATGTTAACCCTCTGATTAAAGGTGGGGGGCGGGAGCAGCCCAGTCACCCACTCACCCAGAGGATTTGCTGAAGGGAAGTTGCAGTTAGGCAGATGGGTTTTGTAATCAACCTCAGGACAATGTGACGGACACAATCCAGGGAGAATATATGGTGAGAAGCATGTTCCAGGAAATGGTCTCCAATTTTTAAAAAATCTCAAAACATTCTTATTCTTTTTTCTATTTCTGTTTGAATATATCTCAGCTGCAGTTGGTCAAATCGTAGGTAGAAGGATAAGAACTATGCTTCAAGAAGAGTAACTGACGACACACAAGCACAGGGCATGAAAATTACAAAGGCATGATGGTTGCTGAGTACTAGGCACTGATGATGTCACAGACTGAAAGTTTGTGACCCTCCCCCTGAAATTTCAGGTGCTGACATCCTAACCCCCAATATGACGATATTGGGAGGTGGGGCCTTTGAGAGGCAATGAGGTCATGAATGGGATTAGTGTCCTCATACAAGAGGCACCATAGAGCCTGCCCCTTCTGCCATGTGAAGATACAGAAAGAACTAACCCAGAAAGTGGGCCCTCACCAGACACAATCTGCCAGCACCCTGATGTTGGACTTCCAGCCTCCAGAGCTCTGAGAAATAAATGTTTGTTGTGTAAGCCATACAGTCTATGGTACTTTTGTTAGAGCAGCCCAAATTGACCAAGACAGATGGTAACCTAGTGTGCTGTGGACAATTCCCAGAAGAGAACCATGAGGCCTGTATTCTCACCACATCCACAGCCCTTAGAGATAAAGAGTTTCTCTTGTATCATGAGGATAGATTCTGGTTAGCGTACCATCACATGAATTCTCTTGTTACCATTTGGGTAAATACCTTTGCCCTCTCCCCCACACACACTCAAAACCACCTTTTAACACTCCTGGGAATAATTACAGTCTAAGAAAAACATCTGTACCTGAGTGATTTCAAGAAGTATAACTACAAAGCCCCAAGTTTATGCTCTATATCCACTCTGAGAATTCATGGGCCATTGTGGTAGTTACCATCTTCTCTTATAATTTTCCCTCCCAAATATCACCACTCTGTCACTTGCCACCAACTTTCAGTCCCCTCCACTTTCCTCTGGGACCAATCTGGCTCTCTGCCGGAATCCCAGACCATTACCTGAAATTTTCTGTTTTCCCCATATATCCTGTAATGTTAAACACAGGTATCCATATACTTCTGAAGCCATGGATTTCAACCCCAGATGCACATCAGAATCACTTGGAAAGCTTTTTAGAAATACAAATGCTCAGAAATTCTAATATAATGGAGGGCACTGACATTGGTGATTCTTAAAAGCTTTTCAGGTGATTCTGCTGTGTAAGCCAAGGTTAAGAAAAATAGTTCTAATGCTCCAACATACCTGGGAGCTGTGATATATGCCATCAGCAGTAGGTTCTCATAGCTGTGGTTATTTGTGGAGCAGTAGAAGGGAAATTCCTAGAGATAGATAGCTTCTAACAAGGAGTCCTAGAATGCCTTCAGGAATAAAGAGAATCAAGCATTAAATGTCTGATAAAAGATAATCCTAAAATTCACAATGAAAAATAAGAACACAAGAATGGGTAAGAAAACACGTGGAAAAGTTCTGAAGACTAGCCCAACCAGATATTAATACATATTGCAGAGCTTCTATAATTAAAGTAGTGTATTATTGGCATGCAAATAGACAAATCAAAAAGAAATACACTGGAAACAGACACAATTACATAAAATAAATCAAGCATATGATAAAAGTAGTCTCTCTCAAAGCATTAGAGCAAAGGTCACCATTTGAGGTAAATGGTGTTAGGATAACTGAATAGCCATTTGGAAAAAAATTAAATCCATTTCTCCTACCAAAGAACAGCCTAAATTACAAATAGATCAGAGATCTAAATGCAAAATATGAAACTAGACGAGCATGAGGAGAAAATTAACTTTGGAGTACAAAAGGCTTTAATTATGACTCAAAATTTAGAGGCAATAAAAGATTGACAAATTTAACTACATAAAGAAAAAATTACAACTTTTACATGGTCAAAAATACCATAAGCAAAGTCAAAAGGAATAAGTTTTTGCAACATATTTCAAAGATAAAGGGCCAATTTCCCTTTTTTAAAAAAACCTTTAAAATTGAGGGGAAAATGACCAAAAGTTATAAATAAAATGAGCAAAACAACAGATAATTCACAATATAGACATAAAAATGAACTTTCAGCGCATGAAAAAATGTTTAACTTCACTCATAATAAGTAAAATGCAAATTTAAACTTTATTGAGATAGCATTTGTCAAAAAATCACAAAGTTGCAGTACACTCTGTTGTCAAGACTGTAGGGAAACAAGCACTCCCATACTTTGCTGATGGGAATGCAAAATGGCATAGTCTCTGTGGAGGGGCATTTGGCAAGATCTAAGAAACTACATATACAGTTACCCTTAACCAGTAATCCCATTTGTAGAAATGTATCCTAAAGACATACCTCCAGTAACACCAAAATATGTGTGCAAAAGATTATTCATTACAGCATTACTTTGTAACTGTGAAATATTCGAAATTTCCTAAATATCCAAACAAAGGGATTGGCTGCAAAAACTGTGGTATATACACACGAGAGTACCATGCAGCCCTAAGAAGAATGAGGAAGATTTCCTGAAAAGACACAAATACATGGAGGTTAAACAACATGTTACTAAACAATGAATGGGCCAACTAGTAAATCAAAGAAGCAAAAACACATGGAAACAAATGAAAACAAAATCATCCAAAACTTCTGGAATGCAGTAAAAGTGGACCTAAGAGGGATGTTTATAGTAATACAGGCACACTCAAGAAGAAAAATCTCAAACAATCTAACCTTACAGCTAAAGGAGCTAGAGAAAGAAAAACCAACGAAGCCTAATAAAACCGGCAGAACAAAGGAAACAACAAAGATAAGAAAAAACTGATATAGAAACTAAGAAACAAAAAAACACAGTAGAGCATATCAATCAAACCAGGAGTTGGTTCTTTGAAAAAATTAATAAAATTGATAAATCTCTAGCCAGACATCAAAAGGAAAAAAAGAAAGGACCCAAATAAATAAAATCACAAATGAAAGAGAAGTAACAGCCATCACCACAAAACTACAAATAATCATAAGAGGATATTATGAAAACTAGATCCCAATAGATTGGACAACCTAGAAGAAATGGGTAAATTCCTAGAAATAGATCAACTACCAAAACTGAAATAGGAAGAAACAGAAAATTTGAACAGACCTATAACCAGCAAAGAAATTGAATCAGTAATCAAAAAACTCCTAACAACAAAAGTCCAGGACCAGATGTTTTCACAGGTGAATTCTACCAAACATTTAAAGAGGAGTTTAAGGAATTTAAATATTCATTTAAAGAATACCTATTCCTCTCAAACTTTCCAAAAAATGAGGATGGAAAACTTCTAAATTCTATGAAGCCAGCATTACCCTGATCCCAAAACCAGATAAAGACACCACTGACAAAGAGAACTACAGACCAATATCTCTGATGAACATCGATGCAAAAATCCTCAATAGAATACTAGGAAATGAGGGGGAAATGGGTGATGGGCATTATGGAGGGCATTTGTTGGGATGAGCACTGGGTAAGCCAATTTGACAATACATTATTTTCTTAAAAAAAATACTAGCAAATAGAATCCAACAATACATTTAAAAAATCATTCACCAAAATGAAGTGAGATTGATTCCTGTGTTGCAAAAGGGTGGTTCAATATTTGCAAATCAAGCAATGTGACACATCACATCAATAAGTGAAAGGATAAGATCCTTATGATAGTTTCAATAATGCAGAAGAAGCATTTGACAAAGTACAACATCCGTTCATGATAAAAACCCTCAACAAAGTAGATTAGAGTGAATATATACCTGAACATAATAAAGGCCATATATGAAAAGACTACAGCAAATATCCTCAATGGGGAAAAACTGGGAGCTTTTCCTCTGTGGACAGAAAGAAGACAGGGAGGTCCACCCACATCACTTCAATTTCACATAGTAATGGAAGTCCTAGCCACAGCAATCAGACAAGAAAAAGAAATCAAATGCATCCAAATCAGCAAGGAAGAAGTCAAACTTTCACTATTTGCAGATGACATGATACTGTATATAGAAAACCTGGAAAACTCCACCAAAAAACTGTTAGAACTGATAAACAAATTCAGTAAAGTCACAGGATACAAAAATCAATGTTCAGAAATCTGTTGTGTTTCTATACACCAATAATGTAGCAGAAGAGAAGTTAAGGGCTTAGTTCCACTTACAGTTGCACCAAAAATAATAAGATACCTAGGATTAAACCTAACTAAAGAGGTGAAATACCTATCCTCTGAAAACTAAAAACACTGAGGAAAGAAATTGAAGGTGACACAAAGAAACAGAAAGACATTTCATGCTCTTGGATAGGAAGAAGAAATATTGTTAAAATGTCTATACTATCCAAAGCAATCTACACATTCAATTCAACCCCTATCAAAATACCACCAGCATTTTTCAAAGAGCTAGAACAAACAATCCTAAAATTTGTATGGAACCAAAAGACCCTGAATAGCCTAAGCAACCTTGAAAAAGAAAAGCAAAGCTGGAGGCATCACAATTCCGGAGTTAAAGTTATATTACAAGGCTGTAGTCATCAAGACAGTATGGTAATGGGATTAGATCAATAGAACTGCATAGAAAATCCAGAAATGAACCCACAATTACATGGTCAATTAATCTTTAACAAAGCAGGAAAGAATATCGAATGGCAAAAGGATAGCCTCTTTAACAAATGGTGTTGGGAAAACTGGACAGCAACATGCAAGAGAATGGAACTGAACCTCTCTCACACCATACACAAAAATAAATTTAAAATGGATTAAAGACCTAACTTTGAGACCTGAAACCATAACAATCCTAGAAGAGAACAGAGGCAGGAATTTCTTTGACATCAGCCATAGCAACATCTTTCTAGATAGGTCTCCTGAGGCAAGGGAAATGAAAACGAAAATAAACTACTGGGACTTCATCAAAAGTCTTCTCCACAGCAGAGGAAGCAATCAATAAAACTGAAAGGCAACCTAAGGAATGGGAGAAGATATTTGGAAATGACATATCCACAAAAAGGGTTAGTATCCAAAATCTATAAAGAATTTATAAAACTTAACACTCAAAAACAAATAACCCAATTTAAAAATGGCCAGAAGACATAGACATTTTTCCAAAGAAGACATCCAGATGGCCAACAGACACATAAAAAGATGCTCAGTATCACTATCAGGGAAATGCAAATCAAAACTACAAGGAGATACCACCTCAAACCTGTCAGAATGGCTAAAATCAACAACACAAAAAACAACAGGTGTTGGCAAGGATGTGGAGAAAGGGGAACCCTCCTGCACTGTTGGTGGGAATGCAAACTGCTACAGCCACTCTGGAAAACAGTATGGAGGTTCCTCAAAAAGTTAAAAATAGAACTACCTTATGATCCAGCAGTTACACTACTAGGTACTTACCGAAAGAATACAAAAATACTATTTCTTTTTTTTTAATGGTTCAATTTTGACTTTATTGTATATTCAAGAAATGGTTAAATATTCAAATCAAACCCCGAAGTGAATCCTATTAGAAGTTCAGTTGAAGAAAAAATATATAAAATAGAGGAAGAAAAAAAAATCCTGCATCCCTTTGTAATTAAACAGTTCTAATCCAAGGAGAAGGGGGTGGGGGTGGGAAAGTAGGGTAGAAAGAATTAGAGGTTTAACTTCACACTTCTCAGGATTGGATTTCACAGGCATGCTTTATAGTTTTAGTAATCTTTACTGGTAGGTGGTAGTTGACATGCCATAAACTTTAATCCGGAAGAAGGATAGAGCACATGTCACATGATATAGCATCCTCAAAAGTGTATACATTAATGAAAATGAATTGGATTAACCATCTGTGTTCCCATAACTTCCTAGAGACATTTAACTGATGCATGTTTTAAGCAACATTTAATCATTAGTTTCTTGAAACAAATGTGAGAGGAGTATTGGCTTTCTCCCCATACTGTTTTATTTTTTTAATATAACTTACTGTCAAATTGGCTAACATACAGTGTGTGAAGTGTACTCTTGGTTTTGGGGGTAGATTCCCATGGTTCATCACTCATATACAACACCCAATACTCTTCCCAACAAGTGCCCTCCTCAATGTCCATCACCCATTTTCCCCTCTCCGACACGGAGGACAGATTCCATATGTTTTCACTCCTATGTGGATCCTGAGAAACATCAGAAGACCATGGGGGAGGGGGAGGGGAAAAAAATGGTTAGAGAGGGAGGGGGCCAAAACATAAGAAACTCCAGGGGCGCCTGGGTGGCGCAGTCGGTTAAGCGTCCGACTTCAGCCAGGTCACGATCTCGCGGTCCGTGAGTTCGAGCCCCGCGTCAGGCTCTGGGCTGATGGCTCAGAGCCTGGAGCCTGTTTCCGATTCTGTGTCTCCCTCTCTCTCTGCCCCTCCCCCGTTCGTGCTCTGTCTCTCTCTGTCCCAAAAATAAATAAACGTTGAAAAAAAAAATTTTTTTTAATAATAAAAAAAAAAAAAAAAAAAAAAAAAAACGTAAGAGACTCCTAAAAACTGAGAACAAACTGAGGGTTGATGGGGGGTGGGAGGAAGGGGAGGGTGGGTGATGGGTATTGAGGAGGGCACCTGTTGGGATGAGCACTGGGTGTTGTATGGAAACCAATTTTACAATAAATTTCATAAATAAATAAATAAATAAATAAATAAATAAAATCATCAAAAAAAAAATAAAAGAATGAGGACATTTTCTATAAAATGATATGAAGTGATTTCCAGGAGGCACGGTTAAAACAACAACAACAACAACAACAACACTGAACCAAACTGCAAATACGAGACTCATGCTTCTGAGAATAACTTTTTGTATAGTTTTGACTTCTGAAAGCATATTGATGTCTTGTTCAAAAAAAAAACATTGAATCAATAAGAATGGGAAGGAAAAAAAATCCCTGAAATTGAAAGCAAACTGAAACAAATAAATCTAATTGTATTTCAAATGAAAAATACAGCCACACTGAAGGGGGAAAAATAAACAACCAATGCAGGTGGTTTATGAACACAGTCTGGCAAAGTCTTTGTTATAGCCCCTCAGTCCGAGGCAGGTTAAGGTTAGGATACCCGGTGAGGAAAAACTGCAAACAAATTCTCCACTTTTTTTTTCAATGTTTATTTATTTTCAAGAAAAACAGACAGAGTATGAGCAGGGGAGGGGCAAAGAGAGAGGGAGACACAGAATCCGAAGCAGGGTCCAGGCTCTGAACTGTCAGCACAGAGCCCAATATGAGGCTCGAACTCACAAACTGCAAGATCATGACCTGAGCTGAAGTCGGAGGCTTAACTGACTGAGCCACCCAGGTGCCCTGAAATCCTCCACTTCTTTTTGTAGATTTTCTTATGGTAGTGGTGAGGGCAAGACACTACTGAAACAGTTTTGGATGTAGTATCCGACTCATCAAAAGACTAAGTATGTTCATATTGTTGAAATACAGGATCCTCATTGTGGAAGGAAGGACATACAAATATTGATTTGGATCCAAAACAGGACTCTGAGGACACCTGAGTGGCTCAGTCGGTTAAGCATCTGGCTCTTGATTTCGGTTCAGGTCGTGATCTCACAGTTCAGTGAGATGGGATTCTGTGCTGACAGTGCGGAGCCTGTTTGGGACTTTCTCTCTCTCCCCCACTCTCTCTGCCTCTCCTCGCTCGCCCTCTCTCTCTCTCTCTCTCAAAATAAATAAACTTTTAAAAAATGCTCAAAAAAGCGTTCTGTGAAATGGTGACCATTCATTCCTTTCTGTTGTCACCTTGAAGAGGTACATCTTGTTGGGCCACTTATGCTTTTCATAGGTCACTTTACATCTATGTCACCGTTCGACTTAGAAAATCTAAAGCTTAAATCGAAACCTACACCTTTCCTGATGTCCCCAGGGCATCTGCCCACCTCACCACACCGTGCCCTAACCATAGCCTCATCCATGTGGAAACCACATTCTAGTAGAAGTAGAGACTTTTCCTCCCCTTTTCCCCTCTCAGCTCTTAAAATGGCAGAGATCTTGGTCCTGCTTGTATCCCCAGTTCCCACTAAAGAATCTAGAACTTGACAAACGTTGGTTCGCTTAAACCGTACTGCACGTCTTTTGCCGTAGGCCACCAAAATCCTTCTGTGGGATTATAAGTCTGAAATATGAAATTCAGTAGGTAGTAGGCAGTAGGTCTACCTCTCAAGAAAAGGAATAATCTTTGCAAATGCCCTTTGGTGAATCTGAGGTGGCACGGTAGAAACTAAGGGAGGGATCTCTAGCTGGTAATGAACTAGCTGCTCTGACTTGTGGGAAATAAACCTCAGGTGCTGTCTTTCAGGGTGACTGAGATTTTCATGGGAGAAAAAGCAGCCAATTATTGGCTGCTTAATTATAAGCACTGTCTTGTTGAGAAACAGAAAAAAGCAGCATATTGAGCTATGTTGACCTAATGTGACAGCTTCCAGGAATATTAAAGCAAATTTTAAACACAAATCAGATTTTCTGTAAGTTATTTACTACCGAAACTTGTGTTCTTTGCTGATTAAGGGCACAGCAGCAATGAACTGAACTGCTGGAGTTACTTCCAGCGAAAGACAGAAGACATCTCTTATCCTTGCAAATTCATGCGGAGATGCTCATTTGATTCTGCCACCTGTGAGGGGTTCCTGCCTCCTTCCTTCTCACAAGTTCTGATGTTCTTCCTACTTCTATGAGGTGCTGGCAGCTTTGGGGGGAATGCGATTATAAAAGCACTACCCAATGATACATTTGGTGTCAGAGTCCTTAGCCAGTATTCCAGCTTTGCTAGAGCTTACCACGCAGCATATTTTCCTTCGCACGAGTTGTTCTCACCACCTCCTACCTCGGGGCATAAAATCTACTGCTGGAGCAAATACATTTCAGTTTGGAGGCTTGAGGAGCACGCTCATCATCGTGGCTCCTCTGCAGATTCAGACATACTTTGAGTCCGCCCTCGGCTCCTGCCAACGTCAGTGACTGCTTGAGGTCTCAAGTCACAGACCTTTCCACTCTGGGAGGTTAAAGCCTGTGCATCAGCAGAGAAGAGCAAAAAGAAAGTTGAAGAATAGAGAGGAAAGGTAGGCCACTGTAAGAAAAGAGGGGAAGGAGACGTGTCCCAGGAGCTGCCCCTGCCCAAGTCCTCCTGGAGAGGGGACACTTCTGAACTGAGTTTAGGGTTCTTCCAGAAACTATTATCAAATGACAGAATATTCTAAAGCCTAACATCACTTCCACTTTAAAGTCAGCAAGGTATACAGAAGGTATGTACAAGTGTGGTATGAATAACACAGGTTTGAATTACAAGACCCAGTTCAAGAAACCCATGGGGGAGGGGAAGGAAAAAAAAAAAGAGGTTAGAGTGGGAGAGAGTCAAAGCATAAGAGACTCTTAAAAACTGACAACAAACTGAGGGTTGATGGTGGGTGGGAGGGAGGGGAGGGTGGGTGATGGGTGTTGAGGAGGGCACCTTTTGGGATGAGCACTGGGTGTTGAATGGAAACCAATTTGACAATAAACTTCATATATTGAAAAATTAAAAAAAAATTAAAAAAAAAGAAGAAGACCCAGTTCAGGGAATAGGACTCTGACACCTTACTTAGGCCACTCAGCCTTCTTTGCATCTCCTTATCTGCTCATTGTCCTCATCTGCTAAATGGGGACAACACCTGCCAGTGACATTGTAGTGAGCACCAGACAACGATACACATGAAAGAATTCTGGAGACTAATGCACTGAGCAAGGGTAAGTTTTCATTTCAACCATGGGTGGAGGGCTGGTTAACAGCCTTCTACTTCAGGGATTCTGAGAAGTAAAGAACAAATACACATGACAAGCACAATCAAGATCCCACTGATGTACATTGTTAACTTACATCCACACTCTCATGGATCTATGCATATTTCTACACATCAAATAACAAAATGGGGAGCCTTAAAAGGAACGTGAGCAGTTTTCAAATATTTGAAGGGCTGCCATGTGAAAGAGGGTTTAGATGTATCTAGAGTGGCTCAGAGATAGACCCTCAGACTGGCAGAAAAAAGCTATAGAGAAACAGATTTAGGATCAATACATTTCAAATATTTAGGACTGATTGAAAACGGGATGGCTCCCAGTAAGGGAACGAGCTCACTGATGTTGAAAATGTTTAAGTTGAAAGGAACCTAAGTGAACTCATCATATCTGCTTTGTTGGCTTATGTCCCTCCTGTGTCCAGAACAGCGTCTGGCATGAAGAAATCACCCAGATATGTTGCACAAAGGCATGAGCATACCCTGTGATCACTTTGACTCAAAGACTACGATTTTGTGATAGATGTTCAATAATAATTCTCCATTCTGCCTAGTCTATGTCGGTTCAGCAGCTCAGCTGGGAGTTTCAAAAGCCATAATCATTTAAAGATTTTCTTCAGGTCAAATTCACAAACCCAGAAGGGCAGCTCTGTATCTTCAGACAAATGGGTACCAAAAGGCCTGAGCTCATTGTTACACCAAGACTATGGGATGGAAAACAGATAAAATAATCAGGCCTACACAAATCTACCAACAAAATCAAATGAGATTAAGGAGAGGGAGAGGCTGCTATTCAGGTACAGTTCCAAGAGACTCTGCAGTCAGGAACATTCTCCTGCCCATCTCTGTATCTCTAATACTCCACACAGTGTCTGGGACAAAGTAGGCACTTAAAAACCATCTGCTGCATTCAGTTGAACTGGAATTTATATCTGACCATGATTAAACTCTTTGTCATCTCTTTTCACATTAGATTCACATTCAGTTCTATGTTTATTCATATGCTTATTTTTATTTCATTGTATAATGTCTTTCTCCCCAGCTACATTATGAATACCATGAGAGATGATGCCTTTTATTTATCGCTGTAGGTCAGTGTGACCTTGATACACTGTATGGCACATAGGAGGTGCTCTATTAATATCTGTGGAAGGAACTGAATGAATACTGGAAGTAGATCCCTGAAATAATTGCGTAGATGAAAGAATTCTAGAATCACAGAATCTTTCCATTAGAAGAGACCTTGGCAATCCTTTCAGTTACTTATTATCAAGTATTCCCATTTAGGCTGAACAATTTAATAAATGAAACAATTTAATCTATGTAAAGTAACACTTAATGCAATAGTAATTAATATCAAGGATATTTCTTCTTTTTAAAAAAAAATTTAACATTTATTTACTTTTGAGAGACCGACAGAGACAGAGCATGAGCAGGGGAGGGGCAGAGAGAGATGGAGACAGAATCCGAAGCAGGCTCCAGGCTCCCAGCTATCAGCACAGAGCCCAATGTGGGGCTCAAACTCACAAACCTCGAGATCATGATCTGAGCCAAAGTCAGACTCTTAACCGAGTGAGCCACCCAGGCGCCCCTCAAGGATATTTCTTCTATAATGATGTTCAAAAGTATTCATTAGAGTCCCAGCAAAAACTCAGCTTCAAAGTTCCTTGAGGGAAACATTTGACTCGTCTACACTTCATCCTCAGATTTCAGTCAATCCAGGAGTTGCAGATTAACTAAGTTAGTCCTCTTCTCTGGGCAACATATGTTGGGTTTCTCTTCTCATTGCCACCTCCACTGGAGGACAGGCTAGGCAGGGAAGAGAAACCAAGCCAATCACGGGGCATGAGTTTCCGCAGCTTTTATAAAAGCCACTGGTGAAGCAGTGTTGGTATTTGGTTCCTCTGCGGTTGTCTCTTGGGAGCTTTTCCACTCAGAGTCTTATCTCTTCACTCAGAGTGGTTTGTTTTTACCCCCCGAAGGTTCAAATGTCTATTAAGGCAGCGCTGCTCAAAATATGGTCCCTGAATCCATTTGTTACCAGCAGGTGACAAGTTAAGAACTTACACCAGCTCATAAATCAAAACACTGAAACTTCCTTCATTGGAAAAATATTGCTGCCAAGACAAAAATATTTATCAGGAGAACTAGACTGTGTGTGTAGTGACATAATTGACTTAAAATCCTGGCAGAAGATCCTTACCTGGTTGCAAATCAGTAACAAATAGCTCAGAGACTGGCACTTTCAATAGCATTATGGTAGGCATCAAATGATGGCTTTTTCCTGGGGTATCTAAAGGACAATAGGAAACTTCAAACCAAAAGGGACAATTCCCTAGGTATGGGTCCTAACACACACATATATTATTTCTAGACCGGGTGAACAGTATTTGAGGTTTGGGAGGGAATCACCGAAATGAGGTATCCCGGCATGACCAAGTCTGGTACACAGTAGGTGCATAAAACAGTATCAACTCATCTTCTCCTACCCCTGCCCCAATCCATTGTTTTTCAAAGGACCACCTGCATTAGAATCACCTAAGGAATTTATTAAACCTGCATGTTGCCAGGTCTCCTGCATTAGAATCTCTGGTTAGGAGACCTAGGAAACCACCTGCTTAACAGGCATCCGAAAGATTTTTTTATGTACACCAAAACCTGGGAACTACTGGACGAGGTCAGCTGAGACTGCATAAAAAGACCTTATTGTTCACACGATTTGACAGCTGCCAAAAAAACAAAAGCCAAAAGTAGGCATTAAGAATTTTTGTCCTTGCCGCGTTTTCAGAAAGTATATAACCACAGTGTAGCTGATCAACTAAAGCCCATACTGCTCATACAATAAACAGGCTTTGCCCTCCAGTCTGTCTATCATTTACTGTTGAAGCAACCCAGTGTGTGGTGTAGGGAAGGATAAATTCTTCCTCTACCCTTCAAGGTCTTCCAGCTGGACTGAGAATTAAATTTACATGAGACAGATTAGCAGAAATAAAAAAAAAAAAAAAGCTTTATTGCATGTGTATGGAGCCCTAATAATGAAATTGAGACCTCAAGAAATGACCAAGGCATGCAGTTTTTATACTTTTTAGACAAAGAGACGATAAATTTGTGAGGAACTGACCTGATAAAGAAAACAGGTGTTTGGGAGCTTTAATTAGTAAATTCTAAGCAGAATTTGGGCTGTAGATTAGTTTTAAAAAAAAAAAAAGGAGCAAGGTTTGTTTCTACAGCTTTCTTGGCTTTAAAGTTGCTGTCTCTGGCAATATGGATGTCTTTTTTACCACTTAGTTCAGGGAGGGTACATTTCATATAGAAAATTGATTTTTGCTTTCAGGGGAACAAAAGAGGATCTAAGGGTCTCTGCATGGATGGTTTCTTAACTTTCATTTACAGTAATCAATATGCCAAGGTGGCACATTTTGGAGCAGCCTGCCCTTGGCCCCTGTTTAACTGCCATTAACCTCATAGGATTCTTGCCTGTGGGTAGCCCATTGCTCAGTACAATACTGAATTTTCAATTATGTTGACTTGAGGAACAATGGGTCCTTCGGTTTTGATTTCTTATTTTAACAGAATTTCCTCATCTTAGAAATAGCCGGGATTTCAATCAACATTTTTCTCAGTGAGGAAATTTCAACATAATGGACTTCCTTCAAATGGCATTTCTCTCACAATCCCGTAACTGACTGGCATGCCAGAGCCTGCTCAAGCAAGCAGGTTCGGGGACATGGCTAGAAGTTAAATCACCTGGCACTGCAGTGACAATGTAAAATGGGCTATCAGTTTTTAAAATCCCCTCACTACAGTGCCTTATCAACAACGGTACCTCTTAGGGGCGCCTGGGTGGCTCAGTCGGTTAAGCGTCTGACTCTGGATTTCAGCTCAGGTCATGATCTCACGGTTCGTGGGATGGAGCCCTGAATCCAGCTCTGTGCCTACAGTGCAAAGCCTCCTTGGGATTCTCTCTCTCTCTCTCCCTCTCTCTGCCCCTCCCCTGCTCATGCTCTCTCTCTAAATAAATAAATAAACATTTAAAACACAAACAAACCATGATACCTCTGTAAGACAGGCACTAAGCCAAGTGCCGTACCGTAAAAATTACATTTGTCTGTTGTGGCATTAATGCTCAGCCAAGCAACTGACCTCAGTACACAGTCAAGTACACCAGAACAGGCATCAAGGGCAGAATCTAAACCACAGGGTGAACACCAAGGAGCCAGAATAGGCACCACAGGTCAGGAACGCTGGGTCTGCCAGTGGAGAGGAGTCAGCTACAGCCTCTTACCTGTTCAGCGGTCTCCGCAAGGGTGAATGTTTCACACTGACGTATGATACCAAACACATGAGAACCGACAGCCTGGGCAAGTGAAGTCTCTGGTTTTTAAAAAGTTGACTCATAATGAAAAAGCTCTCACAAGCTGAAAACATGGTCCATATCAGTTGAATCACACTTTTGAAGAAAGCTATGACCCACTTGTTTATACCGGTCCTTTGGCTATCACTCTTCAGTATCCTTCCCAGAGTAAATGGTGGATCACAAACTGACTCCCAAACACAGAGGGACAAGGAGAGCCTGAAGAAAGGGACAGGCCACTCCAGACTGGTAGGAGGCTGTCTCAATAAGCAAGGAGACTTACTTACGAGGTTTATCTCGGGCAAACGAGAGACAAGTAGATGTTCACACCTGCCCGCCATAATCTTAAGTTTATATAGAGGCTGGCGCTGGGTTCAGTCACATATTTAGTCCAGATGGTCTCAATTACATGGCAGCGTCCTTGAAAATGGCTCCAGCTGAGGGAATGGCCAACAGGCAGAAGGTATCTTTCAAAGATGGGGAGCAGGTGAGGAGCCTCTGATGGCTTAGATCTAGTTCAGAGATCAACCAGTGGTCATGTCCTTTCGTTGACCTCCTCCAGCAGTAAGAAAAGATCAGATAAAAAGACTCAGATCTATGCCTTCTCACTTCACAAGAGTTATGCCACGCCAGACACAAAGTGGGTCAACACTCAGACCAATTATTTCCACTTCTTCCTTATCAGCCCCCACTGTCTTATACATCTGATGTAGCTTAGTTTTCCTCCAGTAGAATCTGAATCATCAGAATGAAGAAATTTCAATTTTTCACACATAAACGCCAATAGCTTTGATAGCTAAATGACTGAAGGGGGAAATGGGCTTCCCCTGCCACACCCTGTTATGGTTTCAACACTTTCCTACCTCCTAGCCAAAGTAAAAGTTAAATAAAAAGTGTCCCTGCAAATGCTAACTTCATATACACCTAGGAACATACAAGAAATTGGTACCTGAAAAAGATGGCACTCCAAAACTGGTAGGGGATGGGTGAAATAGCAAACAGTGTTTGGGAAACTGGCCAGCCATGTAGGGAGAATTAAAATCTGCATTCCCATAACTCAAGCTCAGAACTAATACCAAAATAAGTGCAGCCTTTTAAAGTATATCATGAAAACCATAAACCATAAATGTTGGTACATTTGATTGCATTAAAGATGACATATGTGAAGGATAAATGCTATATGATTCCACTTAAATGAGGTATCTAAAATAGTCAAAGTCATAGAAACAGAGATTGGAATGGTTGTTGGCAGGGGCTGGAGGGGAGGGGAAAACGAGGGAATTGCTACTCAATGGGTGTAAATTTCAGTTATGCAGGATGAGTAAGTTCTAGACATCTGCTCTACAACCCTGTCCTGTAGTAAATGATGCGGTATGTGCACTTAAAAGTCTGTTAAGAGGCTAGATCTAATGTTAAGTGTTCTTACCACAATGTGTAAATATCACATATGATAAGACATGTAATATATAATAGGCAAATGGTTAATCTCAAATATGCAAAAAGTTCTTAAATATCAATAAGAATTAACAGGCAATAGAAAAACATTCAAGGGGGGCGCCTGAGTGGCTCAGTCGGTTGGGCGTCCAACTTTGGTTCAGGTCATGATCTTGCAGTTCGTGACTTCGAGCCCCGCGTCGGGCTCTGTGCTGATAGCTCGGAGCCTGGAGCCTGCTTCGGATTCTGTGTCTCCCTCTCTCTGCCCCTCCCCTGCTCATGCTCTGTATCTATCTCTCAATAATGAATAAATATTTAAAAAAAAATACTTGAGGAACATGAAATGGAAGTTACACACACACACACACACACACACACACACACACACGCTCCTGCACAAATGACTAGTAAACAGATGAAAGCCTCATCAACATTAAACAGGAAAGACCTGTCTTTTGCCCATTGGAATTAGCAAGGCACTGTCGTCAAAGACAAGGAAAAACCGTTATGCACTGTGAATGGGAGAGTAACCAGTACAGATTTCTTGCAAAGCAGTTCAGCTACTGCCATGAAAATGGTAAGTAGAGTTATGCTTTTACACAGCTAACCCACTTAGGGGTTTTTATCCGAAGGACAGTTTATGCACCAGAACCTTCACCTTTTTCATTCAGAACGTTAAAAATGTGGAAAACAAATTTCAACAGTGCGAGATTGGGTATGTAAAACAATGGTACACACATTCTCTTGTGTGTGCGGTCATGAAAAATGATGTAGACCTGTATTGGACGTGACGGAAAGATGTCTAAGTGTTTACTGAAGAAAAGCACGTGGTATAGAATTTGATCCTATTTATGTAAAAGTACATTCATATATCTGTGCACATGTTCACATGTAGAGAAGACCAGAATATTTACCAAACTGCTAACAGTTGTTATCTCTGGGTTCTGGTGTTGCGACTGAACTTACTTGTCTTTGTACTTTATGTATCAGTGGGGTTTTTATTTGTTTTTACAATGACCATGTGTCATTTTCACTGAAACGATGGTCTCTTTTTCCAAAACGAGGGTGGTTTCATCAAACACATATATCAGAAACAGAATAAAAAGATGCTTTTCTGCTTTTAGAACTGAGCATAGGAAAAATTCTAAACCATTTAAGGTTTGTCTCTAGTTCCCAGATGATGAAATGTCCATCCCATCACCCTGGAACTATCACTCTGAAATGCATGACTGCAAGGTCTGAAGTGGTGGTCGGTCAACTCCTCCCAAAGACAGTGACCATGTTACTCAGACATGAAGCTCGGGCCACCCTTTCATTGCATACCCCAACTTGCCCAACTGATCTTCTGTATTGGCATTGACTAGACGCACCAGGGCACATAGCCGTCTGTGGCTTTTTTGACTGATGGCAATTGCTTCACAAATTTAGAAAGCTGTGAGTACTATCGTATTGACTAGAAACTATTCAATGCTGAGCCTCTCAACCCTAGATGTGTTTACATCCTCCTTCCAATTCGAATGTTTACATCCTCACAACTGGATGTGAGGGAGCTTTTCTCAGTCCTACTCAAAATGTAATCTGTGGACTGATGCTGATCTGATCCACAAACAGTTCACGAATCTGCAAGAGAAAAGCGGTTAAGACTAAACACTTGGACACTTTTTAGCAATTTGAAGTTTTATGCTATCAAATAAAAGCAAAGAATTGGGGCTCATGTTTTGTATGTAAAAAATTCATTTCTTCTAGTAATTGATTTTATTTTATAAAAGGATCAGTAAATGACAGATTAGACAAATTTAAATTTCTGATTTTTACAAAATGGCCCTTCACCTCAGTTTGAGAGTTCTCTTTTATAACTAATATGTACTAGTATGAATAGGTTAGCATATTAAGTTTCCTACTGCTGCTATAACAAATTACCACCAATTTAGCAGCCTAAAACAACACATATTTATTATCTCACAGTTCTGTAGCTCAGAAGTCCAGATAGGCTTTGCCTGGTTTCTCTGTTCAAAATCAAGGTGTCAGCCAGCTCTGCTGTCATAAGGAGGCTCTGGAAAGAAGCCACGTCCAAATGCATTCCAATTGTTAGCAAAATCAAGTTCCTTTTAGCTGTAGGACTGAGATCCTCATTTCCTTGCTGGCTGTCGGCTGAGGGCTGCCCTCAGCTGCAGGCCTCTCTGTGGTCCTTGCACATGGATTCCTACATCTCAGAAGCAGCAAGAGTATACTGAATTCTCCTCATGTTGGAATATCTCAACGTCCCCTTTGGCCACACCTGTCTTGCCTCCAGCTGGAGAATGTTCTCTGCTTTTGAGGACTAGCGATAAGATTGGGCCTTGCTATAGACTGAATATTTGTCCCTCCAAAATTCCTGCGTTGAAACTTGATATCCAGTGTGGATATTATGGGGATGTGGGACCTTTGGGAGACGCTCCGATCATGAGGGTGGAGCCCTGAATGGTATTAGTGCTCTTTTAAGAGACCCCATGGAGTTCCCTAGCCCTTCTTTCCTTCTACCATGTGAGGATATAGTGAGAAGGCACTGCCTATCAACTAGGAAGCACGCTCTCACCAATCACCAAATCTGCCAGTGCCTGGAGATCTTAGACTTCCCAGTCTCCAGAAGTGTGAGAAATAAGTTTCTGTTGCTTATAAGCCACCCAGTCTCTGGTATTTTGTTGTAGAAGCCCAAACAGACTAAAACAAGCCTACGGGGATAATCCAGGATAATCTCCCTATTTTAAGGTCCACAGCCTTAATCACAGCTGCAAAATCCCTTTGCCATACAATGTAACATACACATTGTTTCCGGGGGTTAGGGTGTGGATAACTGTGAAGGGACTGTTATTCTGTCTCATGGACAGGGTCAGGTGAAGTACAGGAGTCCTCACATATTTGCTTGTTCATGTAGGTAAAGCCTAAAGCCAGAGGAATGAAAGCAGTAACAATGGATGACACAGGAGGTGATGTGGAAGTTTGCCGCTGACTGCACCATCAGGGAGAAGGTCAAGAGAAGGAAGGGAAGTGGGGGTGGCTTGCACAGCAGTTCCCCCTCCCCACTAAACATGTAGGGGAGGCAATACACAGGAAAGCCACCGCGTACACACGAAAAAGAGAAACGGCTGGTTACTGGGGAAGAAACAGAAGTTGTTCATAATCGTCTCCTTCTGAGGCCAGGTCATGAATAACAAAGACCCTCAAATTTCCTCAAAGTGGAAAAGGAAGCTGACAGAGCTAGATTTTTTTTTTTAAAGGATATCAGAGACTGCCCTAGAGTCCATCCTGAGAACACTCAGGCGGGTAGGGGCGGTGGGGGGAGGGGGAGGAGGAGGGCATAAAATGCTGGTGCCCCGGGATGCCTGGCTTTATTACCTCAAGTCCCTCCCTTGCCCAGTCCTCTTCTCGGGCTGTCACTTGGGACACCAATTTTTAAATAATTATTATTTTATCCCTTCACCTTCACCTCTTTGTTTTAAATCAAACTTGAGACAACTGAAGTACCAACCTTTTGTTCTTTCCTCATTTTACAGTGCAGACCTCTAGATGTTTAGATTTTCTACTACCACCCAATAAATCACACAAATCTGGTAACTGATTTTTCCACAGGTCTCATCTCACCCGCTTCCTTGTGTTTCAACAGGACAAAAGAGCATGATAGTAATTACAGTACACTTGCCCCCTAGCCTGCTAACATTTACGCCCAAGCTCTTAACATTTCTTTAAACAGAATTCTGAGTGCCTGGGTGGTTCAGTCGGTTAAGCGGCCGACTTCGGCTCAGGTCATGATCTTACAGCTCAAAGGCTTAGGAGTTTGAGCCCCACATTGGGCTCTGTGCTGACAGCTCACAGCCTGTGTCTCCCTCTCTCTCTGCCCCTCCCCTGCTCATGTTCTGTATCTCTCTCTCTCTCAAAAATAAATAAACATTTTTTAAAATTTTTAAATAAAATTCTTAGCCAGGCAGAAACAACTCACCAAAATATTTTTTAAAAATTAAAAACTTCAATGTCCTGCTAAGGTTGTTGGGGTTGTACTGCCTGTTTGCCTGCCTTCCTTTTTCTTTTTCTTTCTTCCCTCCTTCCCTTTGTTTTTATTGTAACACGTCCCCCTCCCCCCGCTTAATGTGTGGATTTCTAAAATCCCATCAGCTACAAAGTATGAATATCTATCAGGCTTGGTATCCTAGGTTCTGCTGTAAGGCTGATATCATAGTCAAAATTGGTTATATTCTTTGTAGAAAGTAGTCGTTTATATGGATTTACTCAACTGTAACAGAAAGAATTCACATGTTAAAGTAGGCTTTTTTTCACGCAAAGCAGGTAGGGCTGTAGGGACGGAAGTATCAAGCCTGTAAAAAGAATATTCAAGGGTGAAGTGACGCTTCGGGGAAGCAGTGGGAGGGTGTCCAAGTAGCCACCAGGCAGTTGTTTCAACTCCCACATCCTCCACACCATTACACTGCAGTCATTCTTACCAAGCTGTCACATCCTGTTTCAGTTCCACTAGATACTGTTTCAATTCCACAGACTTCTTGGCTGTATTTGCCACCGTTGATCACTCTATCCTAGAAACAGTTCATTCCTTGCCTTCCCTGATAAACGTTCCTGTGGTTCTCCTGGGACCACCACTGAGGCAGGGTTTCCCCATGCCAGCCAAGGCACTCTCCTTATCAGGGCCGCAAGCGCCAGAAGCCTTCCCAGCTCCCAGATTCTCCTCACTACCTCAGTCTTAGCTCCAAGTTAACTCAGCAACCAACCTGCTCCTTCAGGTTCCCAGCGTTAAGTGGTGATGGTTTTAAAATATGTTGATAAACTCTTTGATACTTCTCCCTTCAAGAATGGAGCTGAATTCCCCTCCTCTTGTGGACTGGACTCAGTGACTCATTTCTAACAAAGAGGGTGGCAGAAGTGACAATGAAATGAGAACACAAAAGGGGGACACCTTGGTGGCTCAGTTGGTTAAGCAGCCAACTTTGGCTCAGGTCATGATCTCCCGGTCTGTGGGCTGGAGCCCCGCATCAGGCTCTGTGCTGACAGCTCAGAGCCTGGAGCCTGCTTCGGAATCTGCGTCTCCCTCTCTCTCTATCCCTCTCCTACTCATGCTCTGTCTCTCTCGCTCTCAAAAATAAACAAACATAAAAAAAATTTTAAAAAGAACACAAAAGGAATCGTGGCTTCCAACCCTTGTTCACTTGGATCACTTGCTCTGGGTGAAGCCAGCTGCCATGTCACAAGGATGTTAAAGCAGCCTTGTCAACAGGCCCACATGGGGAGAAACCGAGGCCTTTGGCCAACAGCCATGTGAGTGAGCCATCTTGTAAGTAGGTCCTCTAACCCTAGTCAAGCCTTCAAATGACTATGGCAGCAAAACCACCTAAACTGCTTCCAAATCACGGACCCACTGAAACTATGAGGTAAGTGTTGTCTGAAAATCACTACATTTTAGGGCCATCTATCATGCAAGTCTAGATAACTGAAACACTAGTATTACCCACAGCCTATGTTATATCCTCTCCAAAATACCAAGCATTGTTTTAAAATCCTGACTAGACCCCAACTAATACAAAATGCCAATCTCTTCTCATCATTGGCTAGCATTCTTTGGAATATTTTTTTTTTTTTAATTAAAAGCCAAAGTTTTGGACTTTTAATTATAACTTTATCACAACTTTCAATAGTTTTATGGCTCTAATTTAGTCTCTTAATATATGAGCAAGAAAGACTAATAGATAATGATATATGTATAGTTACCTATTCTCTTTATATAATTTTTCTCCTTTCTCCTTCCCCCTCCACCACCCATTCTCCTTCTCTATGTCTCCCTTTCCCCACTAAATAATTCTAGTCAGGATGAGAAAGGAGCTAAGGAAACTGAGATACACTGAAATTTAAAAACTTGTCCAAAGTCTTATAGGTAGTAAGTAAGGGAGCCAAGATTCAAACCAGACAGACTGCTTTCAAATTCTGTGCTCATAATCACTATGCTATGCAGTCTCTCATAGTGTGTGTGTGTAATGATCACATATTAAGAACATCAAAATAGGTAGAAGTCCTTATATTCACCAGTATGGTTACATAGTCATTGCTGGACTGATTTTTCCTTCCATGGTATCTACACAGTTAATCACATGATATGAACACTGTTAACAGTTAAATATCAACTGTTCTAAGCAATGAACAAAAGCTTGATACATACACACACAAGGACACAAAGGAAAACATGTTTGTGTTTTTTTTTAAAGAAAGTACTAGATGATTCACACATAAATATCAGAATTCAAGGGAAATATTTGTAGGTAGCTCCATAATATGTAATGTCATGCCCCAGTACGTGATCTACAAATCAGTTCCTTGGAGATGTTTAGTGCAATGATGAACACATCACCGTCTACTGTGTTTACTTAGAAAAGGAAAAAGAAAAAAAAAAAAACATTAATCCGAGTTACACTGAGAGATTTTTATTAACTTAAACTGACATTATTAATTTTGTCTGCCAAGTCCTTAGTGAATATACCTTTTATTTGATATAAACCTACAGGTTCTTATCAATACCACAGGATCATGAAAACTTACAGTAATCAGTGTTTTGTAATGGTTAAAACAATGTTCAAATAACAAGTTACTTCACTGAAATACTTAAAAAGAATATTTTGGGGAGTGTTTGAAGGCTCTGTTTATAAATAGTAATTGATATATTTAGATAGGTATTTGGTTCTGAAGATAAACACTTCTTATATAAAACATTGTTTTAATACATTGCTCTACTAATGAGGCTAAATTACATATATTTCTAGAGCTAAAGAATAAAGCTTTATCTTCATATTTATTTTATTCATAGGACTCTTATCACTGAAGAATGTTGTATCTAACAATAAACTGGCATACTGCGAGTGACATTCCATAGAAGTAAAAAAGAAGGTTGCAACAAAAAAAAGAGATCACTGCGTTACACATTCTTTATACAAAGAGCCCACTCTGAACAGAGAATTAAATGCAGAGCAAATGCTTTTAAAAGTTTTTGTGCCGAGCTGGCAATTACAATCTCCACACAATCAAGAGAAAAGGAACAATAATAATACAGAACACAGTATTTTTAACGATTATATCACATTTAAAACCTTCAGCCATCCTCTGGGTTCTCAGATCAGATTGGCAAATGAAATTTCACATCCACTTGGGCTTGCTTGGCTAAGGTCACTATTTCAGAGAGCTTTACAACCTGAAAGGAAAACACAAAGCATCTTTTATCTCTTCACGAAATCATAAAATGAGAACTACTGATGAATGTGAAATTAATGCACATTAAGTCTTTTTCATTTAAAACATCTGGGCTATTCTGACATTGTTATAAATCACTTCACACTCTTACAAGCATTTGCCACTCTTGAAGGATAGTCAAATCTGACACTATTCACAACTCATGCCTCAGTTCAATACTTACTGATTTTATATATATTCTGATTGAAGATGTATATATATTTTATAGATATTCCAATTGAATACATATGTGTGATATATGTATATAAACCTTTTTTATTGCTTAAATTTTTTTCTCTTTTAAAGATAGAAACTGTAATTGTCTTAGCTAGATGCCACACAATGCAAAGCACATCTCAATAAAAATCTGTTTCGGGGCGCCTGGGTGGCACAGTCGGTTAAGCGTCCGACTTCAGCCAGGTCACGATCTCGTGGTCCGTGAGTTCGAGCCCCGCGTCGGGCTCTGGGCTGATGGCTCAGAGCCTGGAGCCTGTTTCCGATTCTGTGTCTCCCTCTCTCTCTGCCCCTCCCCCGTTCATGCTCTGTCTCTCTCTGTCTCAAAAATAAATAAACGTTAAAAAAAAAAAAAAATTTAAAAAAATAAAAAAAAATAAATAAAATAAAAATCTGTTTAAATAATATGTACACACCTTAACTTGCAATATTGGGATAGGAGCTTGGGTGGAGTTAGTTAGTATTTTACTTTTCATCAAGCTGAATTGCAATGTTGTCTCTATAATCTAAGACTAACCAGCTGGTACCATACAAAACATTACACAGAATAAACATGTGAAAAAACAAACAACAAATTCAGCTTCTCTCCTGCCCAAGAGAGTAGTAAAGAGAAGTTTTTGAAGTTAGGCCCCTTGGGTTCAGATTCCATTCCGATACATATGATGTGATCTTGATGAATAATTTATTTAGCCTCTGTTTCCACATCTATAAAACCAGAAATTATATAACCACATTTGTAATGAGATAATACCTGCAGAGGAAGCTTAGCATTGCATGCACAAAAAGCAATAAATGGCAGCAGCCGCTACTATCATCATCATCACCATATTATCATCTATACTATTATAACCTCCATAATCTCATAGTCAGAAGAAAAACACTAGTCACAAATTAAACCACCTGCTCACTTTTATCTGTCAGGGGTCTATTTAATCAAGATTCTATTGATTCTTCTACTTTCTTTCCATGTCCACAAAGCTTTCTGGAACACCTTCTGTCTACCATTTCTTTGCTCAAAATCTTAAACTCAAGATTAAGTGTAAGTCCCTGTGTCACTAAAGTGCAATTGATTTTTATTTACCAGTGAGTACTTTCCCAAAGTATGTCCCAAAGAAGGACAAAAGACCTTTATTATTTTTACAAAATTGTAACATACTAACTTAGCAAATCTCAAAAGCCTATTGCTGATTAAACCATATAGCCCCAGAGTATTCCGTAAAATGTCTATAAACAAAGGTAGGAAAGAATCAAAAGTTCTCATTTTCAAAACACCTTTATGTCTACTATGGAGTGTGCTTCAAGATAGGTTATTAAGTAAAAAAAGTGAGGTGAAATACATATTACCATCAAATAATGTGAGAAATGTAGACAGACAAACACACACAGATACATACACACACACACACACACACACATCATGTACACACACATTATTTGCTTATCATTTTAAAAATTGGAAGGATGAACTAAAGACCTCTTTTAAAAAGTGGTTATGTGTGGGGAAAGAAGAAACAGGGAATGAGTATAAAAGCTAGATTCTCTGAATATACCTTGTTTTATAGTTTTGACTTTAGAACCACGCAATATCTATATAATATAAAACAAAAAATCCTTTAAAAATAAATTAATTATGGGTGCCTGGGTGGTTCAGTCAGTTAAGCATCCAACTCGACTTCAGCTCAGGTCATGAACCAGTGCTGTGGGATTGAGCCCAGGGCTGGCTGAGGCTCAGTGCTAAGCATGGTGCCTGTTTAAGACTCTCTCTCTCCTGCTCCCTCTACCCCTCCCCACCCCCACCTTCCACGTGCATATATGTGCGCACTCTCTGTCAAATAAATAAATAAGTAAATAAATAAATAAATAAATAAATAAAACTTAGATTCTAAAATGAACAGGCTAATATTGCTAATAATGAGTGTTTTAGCTGCATATTAGGAGCACTGGACCCCTTACACCTATCATCCATCTTACACACTTCGCAAATCTGTCCCTAGATTAGCATAGCCTGCTTACCATTTTAGCAGCTTCATCCAAGTCATCACAAGCAAGAATTTTAAGTCCACTGTCTGTTATCAGGGCCTTAGCATCATCAACTCTTGTACCTGGAAATGATTTATGCAAATATAAAGATGTTTTAAATATTTACACAAAATCATTTAAAATGTCTGTCACAATATGAAATTTCAACATAGGAGTACTTCCATTATTTAATATAAATGCTTCTAAAACCAAAGAAAATACTGTAAAAGTCCAGAGTTACCTCATGAAATATCTTGGTTTACCATGTCAATGGTAACTCAGGAAAGTCAGAATTCAAAACAAAGCACAACGAATAAATCATGTGCCAAATTATACCAAGCAAAACTATAAATATTTTTGCCCCAATGTCAGAATTTGTTTTAAACCCACATTTAAAAAAATTCCTATTACATAACATTTTTATTTGAAAGACATAGCTATTTGAAAACTGTATTTTAAATGAACTGAACTCCTTGGAATTAGGAACTTTTAAACAATTCGAGTTCAAGGAACAACTGCAAGATATCTTTTACACTCACCTTGTAACCGTACCACAATCGGTATTTTAATTTCCAAATCCTTTACTGCCATAACGATACCCTGTGCAATAACATCACACCGCATGATTCCTCCAAAAATGTTAACCAGAATAGCCAGTACCTGTGAATAAAATGCTTTTTGTAGATTAAAACTTAAAAACCAAGGAGTAGGTATCCTTCCTTCCCAAGAAAATACTAGTGTCTGTGCCTTAGGATACAAATTAATTCCATGGTAACATTTTCAGATCAAACCATCATACTCTCCGTACTCTCATCACTAAAATTTATGCAGCCCACCACCCACCAGAACTTATTCTCCCCAAGCTGGGTAATTTCAATGCTTGGCTCATATTCTCTAGTCTCCTCCCATATGACAAAGACTTCCGGACTGCATTTACTCGTTTTCTATTAAGCATAGCCATACACCACACCAACAAGACTGCCCCAGATCATGATTTAAGATAATGTCACATGCAAGATCTCCAATTTAGTGTTCACTACCTGACTATCATTCGTTCTTCATTTATCCCCATCAACTCAACCAATTTCTCACACAAAGCAGAACCTCAAAATCACTCAACTTCTCCTGAATACCCACTCCTGGCTACACTTCACATCCAAACCTCAAGGCCCGTTTGGATCAGCATTCTTTCATCATCACTGATAAGTCTGAATCACTGTTCTTTGATCATTTCCTCCCCCCAAATCTTTGTTATTTCTTAAAGAGTCTTAGTTCAGGAATACCTGGGTGGCTCAGTTGAGTGAGTGCCAGACTCTTGGTTTCAGCTGAGGTCACGATCTCACAGTTCATGAGTTCAAGCCCCCCATTGGGCTCGCTGCTGTCAGCATGGAGCCTGCTTCAGATCCCGTGTCCCCTCTCTCTCTACCCCTCTCCCACCCATGCTCTCTCTCTCTCTCTCAAAAATAAAACATTAGAAAAACAAACAAAAAAAAGTCTTCATTCACCTATACCAGAGCTTCCAACTAGTGAGCTACAAATGATACAAATGGGTTACAGACATACCAAGATATTGTTCCCCTCTACCCTTTGGGCAGCTAGGAAGGTTCTGGGACAGCTAGTGCCTCTGGGCCAGTGGTCTCTGACTATAAGCAACCTTCTCTATCGCCTATACCCCTTTGAAATATCATCTTCTGTGAATGACAGGACATTAAAAAGGTTGAAAAACACTGAACAATGCTATCTATTCCTTATCTTTACCACTCTTATTTCTAGACCTTTAAGAAATGAAGAAACAGACTAGAATTCATAATGACCTTAGCACCCTCTTATCTCCCTCCCTCCCACCTCATCCTGCATAGCTTCAATGCATACCACAAGCATCATCTAACACTCTGGACTTAAAGTTATTAGATCTCTACCATGTCACTTTTACCTCCAGTCCATTTCAACTAATTACCACCAAAGCCAAATCCTTGACTTGACCAGAATGAATGTTTCTAGAATATCAGCTATGTAAATCACACTCTGCTTAACCTCCTCTCCTTGTGCCTATTATCTCTAACTCCATCAAAACCCAGTCTTTTCCTCTTAAAAGCCTCTACTCCCTGAACCTTGTTCTAATTCCCAGAACTCTTCAGCAGATCTGACTTTCTTCACTACCGAGCCCAGAACCTGTGGCTGAGCAATACAATGATACTGTTAGCTGCATGCTTAATTCCTCCATACCCTACCTCTGTCAAGACCAGTATGCCTCTGCCATCCCTTCAAAGAGTGCACCATTGGATGATTTCAACCAATCAGTTTACTCATTCCAACTTCAAGGAAAAGCAAAAAAAATGAGAACAACAACAACAACCCTGATACACTAGCATAACCTGAAGGGTGGCACAATCATGACTCTTCATCAGCAACCCTTTCTCTAGTGGTCTGTCTCATACATCTCACTTCCCTCCTAAGTCTCCTATCCCACTTCATGGACTCTAATTTTTAACACGTGATCTTCCTTTCTCCAATGACACCTCAAGGAGAGAGTTGAAAACTAATCTCATCCCCTAATTACTGTGTTGTATCTTCCCAGGCCTTCACTCTGTTGACTATACTCACTCTCTTCTTCATCCTCAAATCTCTTCTCTCTCCAGCTAGAAACAGCTCATCTTCCTGGTCTTCTAAACAAACAAGCAAACAAACACACACTAAATAGCTCTCCTCAACCCCACCTCCATTCAAATGCTAACACTATGTTCTTCTGTGCCTTCAGAAAAAGTACCCTGAAAACGTAATCTTGCCTGGATGACTCCATTCCCTCAATTCCTGATCACAGTTCAACCCATTACAACCTGGTCTCTGCCCCCTTCTCCCCTACTGTTCTTGCTAGGGTTCCCAATCATCAGTTCAATCCTTACTCTGCCTGATCACTCCTACAGATGGACACTACTGCCCATCCCTTACTTCTCAAAACCCTCCACCTTGCCCTTGGATGTCACCGCTTTCTCCTGATCAGCAACTATCTGTCAGTTTCTTTTTTCTCTTTTATTGGGTCTTCCTTCTCTATTCAATCCTTCATCTGGGAGGGTGGGGAGGGGAGGAGAAGGGGAGAAGGTTCCACTCTTGGTTTCCTCATCTCACTCACATGGGTCATGTTACCAACTCCTAACACTTCAACTTTTCTCACAGTGCTGAGGACTGTCAAATATACATCCAACCATTATAGGAAGTATAGTATCCTTACCACTGCCTGCTAGATACAGTCACCACAACCCAAACTTAACACATTCATTCAGAAATACCTATTTCTCTACTTTGCCTCTGACAGCACAAAAGGTATCACCACCCAATGATTCCCTCCAACCAAAAGTCCTAAAGTTAACCTAACCAACCCTTCTCCATGGCCTCCCAACACAAAAAGGGGGAAAAATGAATTTAATGATTCTATTTCAGAAATGCCTCTAAATCAGGTTTCTTTGCTTTATTCTTACTGACACTGCCTTTGTCCAGGACTTCTTAATATTTTTGAACGAGTAGGTATAACAACCAAATTGATCTCTCCTGACAGTGCCTCTCTTCTCTCCATTTCACCCTATAGTAGCAGAGTTACTTTCTTTTAAACATATATTAATATTACATGTTTAATATAATTATTATATATAACTATAACATATAATATATAATAATTATATAATTATAATTAAATATATATTAAGTCATATATACAATTAATAAATAAAGAGAAAGGGGATGGAGATATATACATACACGCACACACACACATATATATGATATATATATGATATATATGGACTAGGGTAAGGGGGTTAAAATCCAAATTCCCTAACTACAGATAACAGAGATCTTTACAGTGTGGTCTCAATTGCCAACATTAATCATTCATTCCAATAATGCTATATTCTTATGCATAAGCATCTTCCCATTCCATAAACACAGTGGTCTTCTTTGGACTCTACATGCCTTTGTATATTCTTCCTCTTGCCTAACTCATTCAATTTCTCAAGACAGCTCAAGGAATCATTCATTCAGTGAAGGCCACCCTGATTCTCCCAGTTACTGGCTCAGTCTTCTGTTCTTCCACAGCACTACACTCACTTTATCACCCCAGTCAGACTATAAATACCTTGAGCAAAGTAACCATGTATTCCCAAATGCCAAGTACAGTGTCCAACACAAAGAGACATGGTAAGTATACAGCTACTTCAATGCTATCTACATTGTCTCCCTAGGTTCCTGGCCTGTTTCCAACTCCAATGCCCTTCCTGTCAGCCCACAACACTGGAAGTCTTCATATGCTTTATTCTTGTCCCTAGGCCCTAAAAGCCATACCTAGAAAAGTAATTAGAATTTTAGTTCACGTTAGTAAGTATTCAACAGTTAAATAATTAGATAATACTCTGCTTTTTAGAGTTTATGCCAAAAGAAGCTACAGAAATATGGTTCTAATAAGATTTGTTTACTTTTTTGAACAGTTATTAAACAAGGGAAATAAAGCACTTTTATTTCTCATTTTAGTTCAATGCTTTTTGTAAAACTAAATATGGCAAATAATTCCATAGGCTCAAAGAATGGTAAATTAAATTTTTAAAAACAATTCTAGAGTCTAACATCACAAGTAAAATGTACATTGTCGGCATCATCAATAATAAATATTTATCAATGACCTCTGTGTACTAAGCATTATTCCAGCCACAGGAAAAGGAAAGAGTAAGAAATTATCCTTACCAATGAGGAATTCTCAGTTCTAAATTCAGTAAAACTAGTTCTAAGGTAGCCACTATCTTATTTTTCTATTAAGTCTTACAAAACCCACATTGGTCACATAGTAGATATACTTCTTTAAAAAATGATCGATAATATGTCTATCTTTTGGATCATGTTTCACATCTCTTGTGTTCTGATAATCATTTATAAAGTCAGAGTTCTAACTTATGGCATATCTACATATGACAGATTTATGCAAACATTAAAATGAGTGTTTTACAAGCACACCATAGTAAATGGAAAAAGTGGCTCAAAATATGTTAGCCAAAAAATTCAAAATATGTATTTTGAAAGATATATATGAATGAGTGAACTTGATGGCATGTGAATTATATCTTAATAAAGTTGTTTCTATAAAAATATATATGCAAATAAAGTTGTTTCTATAAAAATATATATGCAAACAAGAAGAGAGAGAAAGGAAAATAGGAAGTGTGTGTATGAGAAATTTTGTGTGTGTGTGTGTGTGTGTGTGTGTGTGTGTGCGCGTGCGCATGTGTGTGAAATATACAAGAACAAACAAGTCAAGAAAAAATGATCAAGTCAATAGTAACAAAAATTACCTGTGAATAGAATTTAAAATAATTTTAATTTTCTTGTTTGTAGCTTTGTAGATTTTTGAGATTTCTGGGCTTTTATGGTCAACTAGCATCTCCAGAATTTTTCCACAGGAATGGCTTCTACACCAGATCACTACCATTTATAGTATTACCTAATACCATCTAATATATCTTCATCTTGTTTTCTAAATTAGAGTGGGAATCTTTATCTTTTTTTTCTAGTTAACTTTTATTGCACTGATTTCAGGAGCTTTTTACAAACTAGTGATGTCTTTTTGAATTATAACGGTATACTCTTATAATGACCACATCTACTAATTAATCAAATTACTTCTCGTCATTCGAATTTTACCTTTTTATCTGAAGTGATAAGCTTAAATGCTTCTGTTACTTGATGGACTGTAGCACCACCACCAACATCAAGAAAGTTCGCTGGAGTCCCTCCATGAAGTTTTATTATATCCATTGTGGCCATAGCCAAACCAGCACCATTTACTATCAAGAGGGGAAAATGATTTGTATAAACAACAGACCCAGAGAAAACAAACTAAGCTCAGCCAATCCAACTTTAACATAAAAACACACAGTACCTAGACAGCCTATATTTCCATCAAGGCCAATGTAGTTCAGATCTGCCTTAGCTGCATCTTTGTCCCTTTCGTCTTCCTGGGTCCAGTCCTGTAAGTCAAAGATTTTCTTCTGACGATAAGCTGAATTAGAATCAAAATTAATCTTTGCATCCATGCACAGCACTGTGAAAGGAAGAAAAAGAAAGTGATCTTAATTTCAAGACAGACACAATACACTAACCAATAATAGTTCTTAGTTTAGGGGAAAATTAGGCTTTGTTATTTATTGAAAGTATTTCAATTTATGTTCACAATGCATTCAAACTGTTTATTAAAAAAGAATATTTGGGAATTAAACCTGCCCCATCAAAGTTAGTAGTTCCACACCCACCCTAGGCAGATAACAGATAAAAGAGAAAAAAAAGTCCACTTCAAAAACACTTAAAATTTGTTTTAAAATTGCCAAAAATTAACCATCCATGCACCTGGCTAATCCCGTCACTTGCACCCTGGACCCCACTCCCTCTCGCTTACTCAGACACATTGTTCTGGCAATTCTACCTTTCCTGCATTATAAAGTGCCCCCCCTTTACCTACTGGCTAAATCCCAACAACTTGCAAAAATGCTGTTATTTTTCCCACCTTAAAAAAGAAAGAAAAATATATTTTGCAACCTCTTCCCCCTTACCCTTCACTTCATGTACAGCAAAAGTCCTTGAACAAATTGTCTGTTTAAACCAAGGGTCAGCAAAAAAACAATATGGCCCATGGCCCAGATATAGCCTATGCCTATTTGGTATTGCCTGTAAGCAAAGAATGGGTTTCACATTTTTACATATTTTTAATGGGTTGTGAAGAACAAAGAAGGGAAAAGAAAGAAGGAGAAGAACAAAAATATGAAGAAAAGCACCATTCGTGGCCTACAAAACCTAAAATATTTACATCTGCCAGCCCCTTTGCCTAAACTCATTGTACAAATTTTTCTCCTGCAATCCTCCCTTAAACCCATTCTAATCAGGTTTTACTTCCAGCACTCTACCAAAATGACTCATATGAAGGTCAATTCTCCCAACTTCACCTTTCAGTGCTTTATCCCTTCCTCACCCCAATATAACTGCAACATTCTCCTTGCTGTACTTGATAAAAGGCTGAAAGAAGTGATTGGTTTCAGCCCAGAAGCCTGCCCAACATGAGACAGAGTTTCAAGTCCTGCTAAGTTAACTATAAATAACAATAAAAATCAACATTCTTCCAGAGGAAAATAAAAGAATTTCGTCTCTACACCATATTTTACAAAATGTCCAGTATGCAACTAAAAATTACTATATCCATGAAAGAAAAATAGGAAAATGTGACCAATGGTAAAGAGAAAAAGGAGACAAGAAAAACCAAACCCAACACGATCCAGATTTAAAATCAGAAGACTGTGAAAGTTATTTTAAATATGCTTAAGGATTTAAAGAAAAATATGGCCATAATAAAGGACTAGATGGGTACCTCAGTAGCAAATAAAACTATAAAAAAAAAAAAATCTAGAACTAAAAAGCACAACACCTAAAATGATAAATTCACTGGGTGGGCTTAACAACATATTTATTAGAGATGGGTCAATGGACTTGAAGATAGATAAACAGAAGTTATCCAATCTGGAGGTGGGGGGAAAAAGTGACCTGTTAAACAGTATCATGTTATCTAACATGTAATATTGGAAGTAGAAAGAAGAATGGGGCAGGAGAAAGTATTTGAAAGGACAAAAAAAGACATATCAACCTAGATTTCTATGTCCAGTTTGTAGTAATTTGTTACAGCAACCACTGGGAACTAACACAGCTGCCAAAGGACATCAACAGAAACTTTGCAGTCTACTGAGGAAAATGTATGTCTGATAAACATGAAAAATTCTCAACATCACAAATAATCAAAGAATTGAAAAATAAGATACCACGTCCTGATTAGCAGTTTGACAGAGTTTAAAACCAAGATAACAGCCACTTCTGGCACAAGTAGGCATTGAAATGAACACTCTGTAAGTTAGAACAACTTTTCCAGACAACAATCTGGCAAAATACATCTCAAAATGTTATTATCCTGGCCCAATAATCAAACATGTTAAAATATCATTACTCTTCAATCCCAAAATTCTACTTCTAAGAATCTATGCGAAAGCTAATCAAGGCTGCAAAGACTTATATACAAATAATATACAAGCCTTTAAAAACTGAAAAATATTTAACATCAAAAATTTTATCATGTAGTCTTAAGTTTAAAAAGGGAAAGATATAAACTGAATAGACAATATGATCCCAATTACAGAACAGGCTGAAATGAACTAAAATATTAAAAAGGATGTTTGTGGTGGGGTGGGGGGGATCTGGGTGGCTCAGTCAGCTAAGCATCCAAGTCTTGATCCCGGCTCAGGCCATAAATTTCACGGTTCGTGAGATCAAGCCCTATGTCAGGCTCTGTGCTGACAGTGTGGAGCCTACTTGGGATTTTCTCTCCCTCTCTCTCTGTCCCTCCCTGCTTTCTCTACCTCTCGCTCCCAAAATAAATAATAAATAAACTTTAAGGAAAAAAAAAAAAACGATGGTAGGTAATGAGGTTATAGGAAGTTTTTCCAACCTACCTATGTTTCTTGGTACTTTGCAAATTTTCTGTAAATACAATGCCCTTAATCAGAAAAGGAAAAAAAAAAAAAAAAAACTCCTTCAAAATATATAGAAATGCATACAAAGAAAAGAAAAGATAAACTAAAATACAAAGGGAAAAAAATTAGTTTTTAAGAGAACAAAGACATTCCCTCACCAACAGAATATGGCTGTAGAATTTCACAACTGAAAGTAATTCAGGAGTCTTGCTTTCAATGTTATTATTACAGAAGCAAAACAAAACAAAAAAAACTTTTATACAAATAATTCTCCTTCACTGAAAATTTCATTTTGAAAATGTGCATCAGCCTTTACTCTTTATAAAAAAATTTTTTAGTTTTATAAATGACCTCTATGATCACAAGAGAATTTACTCATTCTTCTTTACACAATCATATAAATGACCAACTAAAAATCCATTTCTATAATAAAGAATGTACCTAATTAAAAGTATACAAGTGAAAGGTGATCTACAAATGCTTAAGAGATTAAAATATCCAAAGTGGCTTGAAACAAAATCAAGTAATACAGTTAATATAAAGTATCAAGAAAAATTTAGGCTACAATAATGCAACTTATATTTTTAAAATGGCTATACATGGAAGGTATGGTCATTCAGAATCTGATTTTCCTTTAAATACATGCAAAAGAAAAGGTGTCAAAGTGACAAGCTAATCTTACTTCTCTGTTGGATAGAAATATTAAAAGGAAGCAAGTACCAGGCTCTACCCTTTGTATAATAAAGACCCATGACAACTCTAAAGTCTGAAACTTGTGGGAGACTAAGAGGGCTAGTTCCTCAAAACTACTGCCATTTACTCACTACCCCACTAATTACTCTCATCAGCACTGCCCAAAAGAACTTTCTTTCTGCAATGATGGCAATATTCTGTATGTGTGCTATCTGATAAGGTAACCACATGTGGCTACTGAGCAGTTGCAATGTGACTAGTTCAACTGAGGAATATTCTAATAAATGTTAATTGCCACGTGTGGCTGGTAGCCCCCATACTGGACAGTGCAGCTTTAACCTCCCTGTGTGTACATAAATATACATTTTAAGTGTTTGTTTTAATAGGTATTTATCCTTCATATTTGTTCACATTCAATTTATTATAAAATAAGTTTCTACATAGGAAAGAGTTCACTTCCTTATGAATTCAACTTCCTTACTGAAGCATACAATTGGTGGATAAATACAGAATCAGTGTTTGGTAAAAAGGAAAAGGTCCCTTACCGGCTCCATCCGAATCCTCTACCATTGGATTTATTTCTACCATAGTTGCATCATATTTCAGGAAAAGGTTGTAAAGCTTGATCATATTTTCTGCTGCAGAGTCCACAATATTAGGTGGAAATCCCATCTTCTGTGCAAGCTGAAATCAATTTGTCTCTTTATTATATGTATGTTGCGTATGTCCAATCAACATTAAGTTACTGTAAATAAAAACCTTCTAGCTTATCACTTAAATAATAAGTATGAATTGTTTGTAGTCAAACATGAATGACTGAAATAGCAGCCACTACTACTAAATGGTTCAATAAAACTTTTTATTCAAAATTCCCACAAGACAAGTAGTATGGCCATTTTACAAATGAGAAAGATTCAGAGAAGTTAAGTCCTGACTAGATTCCAGTTCCAGTGTTTATTCCATTGCCTTCATATTGCCTCTAAGCCTTATGGCAAACCTAAACTGAAAGAGGCTTATATTTTATTAAAAGACATATAAAAGGTGGACTGACAATCCCAATGGTGCAAATGACGGCAAAAATATTAAATCACTTGATTTTACCTTTTAAGTAACTTATGAACAGTGTCTACCAAGCAATTAGGACACATTCAGTCAAACCAGTATAACTGCATTCATTCAGAAATCTACTGAGTATCTAATATAAGACAGGCCCAAAAGATACAGTTACTTAAGCTTCTATTCTAATAGAGGGGTGTATAGTCTTGAGTAGAGATTCCTAACTAGATATATACCTGAAGAGCTTTTTAAAAAATACACATACCAAAGTTCCAAACTAGAAGTTCTGGTTTACAAGTCCGACAGTGGACCAAGCCTTTCATAATTTTTGAAGTTCCATAAGCAATTCTGGACTACTGATATAGAAGCTACATGTCTATATATTTATTCTAACTGCTGCAATTGCTCAAGAACACTATGAAGGAGGTTTTCCTCTTTTCTAACTACTATCTAAGGTTGCAATACATTTGAATTTTAATTACAGAAAATCTTAAATTCTTTAAGGGTGAATATGATTTTTGCAAAAAGTCAAATACCAGTAAGTAAAGAGGATAATCAGCCAAAAAAAAAATGGCATTTTCAATTAAGACTTATTTCATATAGAGAATAATATGAAATAAATGAGAAATAATTAAATATTATTTCATTAAGAAAGATTTTCACTAGGTTATAATCTACCATTTTAGATCTAAATATTTGAGAATTGCAACAGAATTCTGATCAACCCAGAAAGACATTAATTTGCCAAACACTGTGCTAGGTAGCATTTCTGCTCTTCACTCAAAAAGCTGTAACCTGAGTAGATTATTCCTTCAAGTGTTATTCGAAATCAAGTATTCTTTCTCATCTAAATTTAACTGTGCAGTCATCATTCTCACATAACTACCTAATGAATCAAGTCTCTGTCTGTCCCCTTTAAACCTTTATACCATTATCTTGCTTCAATGACTTTACCAAGGTAATTTCGCTATCTCCTTTAAACTTTTGTGCTAGTCAAAAATTCTTGCTCTACTGTACTTCAATATCATAAGCTTATTTTGACAGAGTTTCCCACTAATACACATTAATTTCATTCAAACTTTAACATTCAAACTTTTCTTTTAAGATGGGTCACTTATTTTTCATATCCAAACTAAACAATTTAATAGCAGTATTCCAACCTTACCAGTCAACTCTCACAGGCTATGGTATTAAACTTCACGGTTGGGTTTTTTTGTGGTTTTTTTTGTTTGTTTTTTTTTTGGAGAAGGTGGTGGACAGAAAGTGGGGAAGAAGCACACAAAAAAGGACAGTACAGAAGACTAAAGTATAGGCAAAAATTATTGTTTATGTGCAGACACTAAAAGCCCATAGCTTTCATCAGATTCTCAAAAGTATCCATCAACCACTTCCCTCCAAAAAAATCAGATTATAGGAATATATAAGACAGTGTCCCTACCATTCCATACAATTTACAGGAAACAAAGGGGAGATTGGAACACATTAAATGCCACCATGGGTATGTAAAATCCAGGCTATGATAAACAATAAACCATAATCACCCCCAGTTGCTTCAACAAACGAAAGAAGGATGAAGAGAGTGAGGGAAAGAAAACCTATAAATTAGAAAAAGACCTATGAGACAATAACCAATAGCAATGAAAGACCTTATATGGATCCCAACTCATACAAATTATAATTCTCATACAAATCTTAAATTCTTTAAGGGTGAATATGATTTTTGCAAAAAGTCAAATACCAATAAGTAGAGGATAATCAGCCTGAGAAATTATATACAAATTATAAAAGAAAAAAAATGAAAAACTTGAGACAAGGGAATTTGAACGAATGGGTAGGTAATGATTATAAAGAATTATTAATTTTACTAGGTATGACAATGGTATAGGGGCTAATTAAAATAATCCTTGCCTTTTAAAGACAAGTATTAAAATACTTAAGGAAAATATTGTAGATACTTCTAAAAAATTTTTTTAACATTTCTTTATTTTTGAGAGACAGAGCATGTATGGGGGAGGGGCAGAGAGAGAGAGGGAGACACAAAATCTGAAGCAGGCTCCAGGCTCTGAACTGTCAGCACAGAGCCCGATGCGGGGCTTAAACTCACAAACTGTGAGATCATGACCTGAGCAGAAGTTGGATGCTTAACCGACTGAGCCATCCAGGCACCCCTACTGTAGATACTTTAAAGGTTTCAATTTCAAACAAGATATTAACATGCATTGACACTAAAAAAGTTTTTTAAAAAAGTTTTGTCACTTAACTTATACAAAGTTAATTCTCTTTCTTTTTTTAAGTATTACAATTATCCAATAAAGCTATGTAGAAATTCTTCAGAATACAACATACCCGGACAGCTTGTTCCTTTTTAATGCCTTCTACAATATCAATAGGTTCTTTAACTATGGCCTCAGGAGTCTCAGCAGCAACATCTTCAATGTTGACACCACCTTGAGAACTTCCTATTAATACAGGACCCTGGCAAGAGGGGAAACAGCCAAAACATCTAGATTTTATTTTTGAACCCATCAATAAAATTTTAAAACCTATTTATGCACACTATTAGATTTATGTATCTATCACTCCCCACTCCTATCTTTAAATTTCCTTGAGAATTTATCCTTACATCTCCTGCACAGTACCCCTTTATAAATGTTCAACTGAAATAATGGAAAAGAAGCGAAAAAGTAGAGGAAGACAAGAGCTCACCTGTGAGACAAAAAGATTAAAAATATACACAAAACTTATACCAAATTAAGTTAATATAAATATGTACATATAAAATATAACCTACAAATTTTTCCTAAGAACTGAAGGACAACTATTGTTTAAAGGACATTTTTAAAAATCATTTAAAAAGATACTGATATTTTTAAAAAGTCTAATAAATAAAAGTCAATTTTGTAAGCTCTAGCCCTACTGCAAGTCAGTAAAAATTACTTACCTTGAAACAATAGTTCTGACTATGATCATGAATGATATAAGATAAAAATAATAAATAATTAACTTTTAAGTCTCTTAAAATCAATCAAGAAAAAAACCTTAAAGCAAAATAATCTAATAGATTTGTTAATTTATGCACAAAACTGGAAACATGCAAAAACAAGGAAATGGTAAAACTATATTACTGAAGATTATTTAAGGTATAGGAAAATGATCTCAGTAGTGTTATACAGGAAAAAATGATATAAAACTCTAGATTCTATTCTCAACTGTGTGAGTTTTTTTTTTCCTAGTAGATTTACATTTTTAGAGGTTTTATGTAAATCTTTTTTATTTTTATTTTTTTTATTTTATTTTTTATTTTTAAAAATTTACATCCAAATTAGTTAGCACGTAGTGCAACAATGATTTCAGGAGTAGATTCCTTAGTGCCCCCTTACCCATTTAGCCCATCCCCCCCACACAACCCCTCCAGTAACCCTCAGTTTGTTCTCCATATTTATGAGTCTCTTCTGTTTTGTTCCCCTCCCTGTTTTTATATTATTTTTGTTTCCCTTCCTTTATGTTCATCTGTTTTGTATCTGAAAAGTCCTCATATGAGTGAAGTCATATGATTTTTGTCTTTCTCTGACTAATGTCACTTAGCGTAATACCCTCCAGTTCCATCCATGCAGTTGCAAATGGCATGATTTCATTCTTTTTGATTGCCAAGTAATACTCCATTGTATATATATACCACATCTTCCTTATCCATTCATCCATCGAAGGACATTTGGGCTCTTTCCAAACTTTGGCTATTGTTGATAGTGCTGCTATAAACATGGGGGTGCATGTGTCCCTTCAAAACAGCACACCTGTATCCCATGGATAAATGCCTAGTAGTGCAATTGCTAGATCGTAGGGTAGTTCTATTTTTAGTTTTTTGAGGAACCTGCATACTGTTTTCCAAAACTATGTGAAGTTTTTTAACATAAAGTATGTTTAAATGTGCAACCACTCAATAATCACACAAACTGCAAAAAAGATGGGAAAACATTAAATGGTAAGGCTTTTGTTACCCTATGTGTCACTATTCTCCCCCCTCAAATTTTTTTACAATGAACATAGTATTCTTAATCCAGGAGAAAAGAAAGCATGACTTTCATGGGGAAAAAAACAAAAGCAAAAGATTATTTTCACTTTTCTATCCCAGGAACTAGTGTGTTTCAGTAACAAACTCATTTCAAGATTTAAAGTAAAGGATTCATTCACATAAATGTATTCATTACTGTTTGGAGAACAAAACAGTCCTTCAAATCCTCAAAATAAGCAATAGCCAAAGGGGGAAAAACCTACTACTTCTTATGGGAATTAACTGTTACTTAGGTGAAAAAAAAATGATTTAAAAAATAGTACCAGCCTCCATGGAGAAAAACTGGGGGGCTGAGAAACAGGGGTGGGTGGAAGACTGATATTTCCTTGTACATCTTCGCACCCTTTAAATTTTACATTATGTGATTAGATTTCAATATGCATGTGTAATAAAGAATTTGGCTGGCCTTTATCCCCAATGTCTGAAAAGCACCTTTAAACCATCCAGTACAACTTAGAGTTTATGCTAATGAGGTGACTCATGGTAGGCCCAAGTTAATACAAAGGAGATGACTCAGGTAGGCAGAAGGCATGCAAAGGACAGAAAGGCAAACACTGTGATTAGAGGTTTGGAGCTTTGAGCCACATGATATCAGCCCAACCTTCTGGAAGGAAAGGGGTCCTGGAGTTTCAGCTCAACAAAGTGGTCAATGATTTAATCCACCATACCTATTTACTAAAGCACCCCCAAAAAACTGTGGACATCAGATTCACCAAGATGGTAGAACAGGAAGCCCTAGACTCGTTCTCCCACAGAAACACTAACTTAATATTATATGATCTGAATTTTTTATTCCTTTTTAGGAGAGTAAATCTCTTTATAGGAATGCCAGAAACCAGTTAGGAAACTGTAGTACCTTAGGTTCAACTGCAATGAAACAGGTAAAAAAAAAAAAAAAAAAAAAAAAGCCATTTCATTTCATCCAAGTCAGCCCCTCCCCTAGATTGATTGACACAGCTTAAGATCAAGAGAAATAGCCCAATGCTCTGCTTCTCCCTTGGGAAGGAAAAGGGAAAGTCGAATATGCATCCAACATTCTTGCTTTTCAGGGGACTATTGAAGGAACTGATTTCTGTCTTACCTAACTTAGCAAACTGACTGGGAAAAGCATATTGTAATTGCCTGTGAGAGCTCAGCAGTTAGGGCACCACCACAGAACATATAACACTGAAGAAAGAAGCCAACATAGCTCTCAAAAATTGGGGAAAAGCAGCCAGCTCATGGATTTTTTTTAATAACTCAAGGAACTAGAAAAAGAACAAACTAAACCCGAAGTTAGCAGAAAGAGAGAAATAATAAAGATTAAAGCAGAAATAAATAAAAGAAAATAGAACAGAAATAACTAATAAAACTAAAATCTGGTTTGTTGAAGAGTTCAACAAAATTTACAAACCCTTAGGTAAACTAAGAAAAGAAAAAACACAGTAACAAAAATTAGAAGTGAAAAAGAAGACATTACAAATGGATGCCACAGAAACAAAAAGGATAAGAGACTACTATGAATAATTACATGCCAACCAATTGGATAACCTAGAAGAAATGGATAAATTCCTAGACACACAAAATAGACCAAAAATGAGTACTGAAGAAAAAAAAAATCTGGATATATTACAAGGAGATTAAATGAATAATTAAAAACTTCCCAACAAAGAAAAGCCCAGTACCAAATGACCTCACTAAAGAATTTCGCCAAATATTTAAAGAACTAATAGCAATCCTTCTCAAACTTTTCCAAAAAATTAAAGAGGGAGGAACACTTCCAAACCCATTCAGCGAGGTCAGCATTGATACCAAAACCAGACAAAGATACCACAAGAAAACTACTAACCAACATCCCTGATGAATATTGATGCAAAAACTCTCAACAAAACACTAGTAACCAATTTCAGTAACACACTGACAGGATTATATATCATGAGCAAATGGGATTTATTCCTGGAAAGCAATGATGTTTCAACCTATAAAAATCAAAATAATTCACCACACTAACAGAATCAAGTTCAAAAACCACATGATCATCTCCACTGATGCAGAAAAAGCATTTCAAAAACGTCAACATCCTTTTATAAAAACACTCAACAAACTAGGAATACAAAGAATTACCTCAACATAATAAAGGCCATATATAAACAACCCACAACCAACATACTCAATGGCAAACAACTAACTGAAAGCTGCCTTCTAAGATCAGGAAAAAGGCAAAGATGCTCATTCTTGTCACTTTATTCACTATGATATTTGGAAGTCTTGGCCAGAGCAATCAGGCAAGAAAAATAAATAAAAGGTATCCAAACAGGGAAGGAAGAAGTAAAATTACCTCTGTTTACAATGTGGTCTTGGATATACAAACTCTAAAGAACCTCCAAAAAACTGTTTAAGAACTAATAAATGAGATCAGCAAAGTCACAGGATACAAAATCAACATACAAATATATCTTGCATTTCTATACACTAACAATGAACAATCTGAAAAGGATCCCGGGGCTCCCGGGTGGCTCAGTCAGTTGGGCATCCAACTTCAGCCCAGGTCATGATCTCACAGTCTGTGAGTTCGAGCCCTGCGTCGGGCTCTGTGCTGACAGCTCAGGGCATGGAGCCTGCTTCAGATTCTGTGCCTCCCCCTCTCTCTGCCCCTCACATGCTCATGCTCTGTCTCTTAATAATAAATAAATGTTAAAAAAAAATTTTTTTAAGAAAATGATCCCATTTACAATAGCATCAAAAAGAATAAAATAGGATAAATTTAATCAGAAAGATAAAAGACTTGTACAAGGAAAACTGTATCACAGTGCTGAATGAAACTAAACAGGACACAATAAACAGAAAGATACTGACTGGAAGACTTAATATTATTAAAATGTCCAATACTACCCATGGCAATCTACAGATTAAATGCAATCCCTACTAGCACTTTCTCCCAATACGGTATTTTTCCATTGTCCCTTGTTTGAAAAAATAGAAAAAAAAAAGAAAGAAAGAAAGAAAGAAAAAAAAGAAAAGAAAGAAACTTAAAATTCATATGAACTCTGAGGATCCTGAATAACCAAAATAATCTTGAAAAAGAAAAACAAAGCTGGAGCCTCATAATTCCCAGTTTCAAACACATAACAAAGCTATAGTAATCAAAACAGTATGGTTCTGGCATAAAGACAGACATATAAACCAATGAAACAGAAAACACAGAAATAAATCCTCATATATAGTCAAACGGTCTCTGACAAATGTGCCACAGCTACACAAAGGGGAAAGGATAGTCTCTACAACAATGGTGTTGGAGAAATTGAATATCCACGTGCAAATTAATGAAGATGATCCTTACTTTACACTATAAACAAAAATTAACTCAAAATGGATTAAAGACCAAAATGGAAGATCTAAAACAGCAAAACTCCTAGAAGAAAACAGGGGGAAGACTTCATGACATTAGATTTGGCAATAATTTCTCGGATAAGACATCAAATCACAAGCAATAAAAGCAGAAAGAGACAAACTGGACTAAATCAAACTCAAAACTTCAACACTGTAAAAGAAACAATCAAGAGAGTGAAAAGGCAACCTACAGAGCAGGAGAATATCAGCAATCCATATGCACGATAAGAGATTAATATTCAGGATATATAAAGAACCACAATTCAAAAACTAAAACCCAAACAATCCAATTTAAAAATGTGCAAAGGACTTGAATAGACATTTCTTCAGAGAAGATGCAGATCTTCATCAGCTTATGGTAGCACAACAAAGTACAGTAAACTGGGTGATTTAAACAACAGGCATTTATTTCTCACAGTTCATGGTTCATACTCATACTAATCTCCTTATCAAATGGTTTTTCAGCCACATCCTTCATATTCTTTTCCAAATAGCTTTCTTAGTTTTTGGAGTTTAGGCAGGCTGAGAATTTTCCAAATCTTTAAATTCTGATATCTTTTTGCTTCACTTAACAATCCCTTGTTCAATTTGTTTCTCTCTTCTCAAAGTTTACTATAAGTAGTCAGAAGGAACCAAGCTGCTTCCTCAATACGATGCTTAAAAATCTCCTCAGCTAAACATTCATCACTCCCAAGTTCTACCTTCCACAAAACGCTAGAACATAAACACAATTCATCCAAGTTCTTTGCCACATTGTGAGAAGGATCACCTTTTTTCCATCATTCATCATTTCAGTCTGAGACCGCAAAAGAATGATCTTTCCATATCTATATCTACCCATATTTCTACCAACATTCTATTCGTGACTATTTATATATTCTCTAAGATGGAGGTTTTCTCTATAGCTCTTTTCTTTCTGAGTCCTCACCAGAATCACCTTCAAAAGTCCCTCCACAATAACCCCAGCTTTTTCTACCACATACCTCAAGACTCTTTCAGTTTCCATCCATTACCCAGTTCCAAAGCCACTTCAGCATTTTTATCTATTTGTTATAGCAGCATTCCACCTCATAGTCGCAACATGACCTCACATAAACCTAATTACCAAAGGCTCACTTCCATATATCATCACATTAGGGCTTAGGGCTTCAAAATATGAATTGGGGTGGGGGGAATAAACAGTCAGTTCATAACAATATACAAATGGCCAACAAGTATATGAAAGGGTGTTCATTATCAGTAATCATTAAAGAAATGCAAATCAAAACCACAGTGAGATATTACCTCACACCCATTAGAATAACTTCTGTCAAAAAAAAAAAAAGCATTTAGTGAGGATGTGGAAAAATTGAACTCCTGTGCCCTGTTGGTAGAAATGTACAATAGTAGAACCACTGTGAAAAACAGTATCAAGGTTCCTCAAAAAATTAAACACCATATTACCATATGATCCAGCAATCCCACTTTGAGGTATATATCCAATGGAACTGAAAATGGTATCTCAATAGACATCTGCATACCTACATTAACTGCAACATTATTCACAATAGTCAGGACGAAGAAACCTGAATATCCATCAAGAGATGAAAAATAAAGAAAATAAGAAAAACTATATATATGCACATACAATGGAATACATTCAGCCTTTAAAAAAACAGAAATCGTGAGGCACCAGGGTTGCTCAGTCAGTTAAGTATCCTGACTCTTGATTTCAGCTCTGGTCATGATCTCAGCAATTCATGGGACCGAGCCCCACATCAGGCTTGGCACTGACAGCATGAAGCCCACTTGGGATTCTCTCTCTCCTCTCTCTCTGCCCCTTCCCCACTCACACATGTACTCTTTTTTTTTTTTTTAATTTTTTTTTTTAATCTTTACTTATTTTTGAGAGAGAGACAGCATGTGAGCAGGGGAAGAGCAGAGAGAGAGGGAAATACAGAATCCGAAGCAGGATCCAGGCTCTGAGCTGTCAGCACAGAGCCTGACGTGAGGCTCGAACTCACAAACTGAGATCATGATCTGAGCCGAAGTCGGACACTCAACCGACTGAGCCACCCAGGTGCCCCACATGTGTACTCTTTCAAAATAAACTTGAAAAATATAAAAAATAATAATAAATAAATAAAAATTTAAAAAGGAAATCCTGACACATGCTGCAACATGGATGAACCTTGAAGACATTACACTAAGTAAAATTAACAAGCCACAAAAAAGACAAATACTGCATGATTCCACTTACATGAGGTTTGACTATATCTACAACAGTCAAACTCTTAAAAACAGAAAGTAGATCTCTAGCCAGCTAGTGGGCATTAAGAGTAACCCAAGGAACCCAAAACTTGAGGCTGGTGTCTGAAGAGAACACAGGCATGTGGAGGACTATACCCTTAACCTGTGAGGTTTGGCCCAATTCTGGGTACTTGGTGTCAGAACTCACTACAACATATACAGCAGACAAATTTTTAATGAAAGAATTAATTGTGCCTTCTCAGCCTCAAGAAAAGTAGTAAGCTTAAGTAAAGAGAAATGTTTGAAATTATACTCTAATTTTTAGTTCTTCTATAAGCTTCAAATGAAAAGGTATTCTTCATATCCTCTCTAGCAAGGCTAGAGCTTTTACAAAGATCTAAAGTGGGAGGGTGGAGGCGACTCATTTATGAAGAGCTTGTTCAACTAATAGCAAACTAACAGCATGCTACTGAAGTAGAACATAGGTAAATTTAACTATAGATAACCCTAAAATGTAATTTTTTTCAACAAAAGAGGTAGAAACCAACAAACATTTAAAATATTTGAACATTTTATTTTAGTTTTACTTTTCTTTAATATATACTGATAAGAGAAATAAAAAGCCACATAAAAGTCTGGGGGAAAAAAGATAATATTAAATCCTCATTAAAGTAATGATTAGGTCTCCAAGAGTTAGCTGTAAGTTGGGGGGCGGCAGGGGGAAGGCTAAAAAAAAAAAAAACCATATGAAATAACATAAAATAAAGTGAACAGCCCTTCTCTGTACTAATTCCCAACCAATTAGAAAGAAACCCCCAAACTGTAGACAGCTGGTCAGAAGAAAGCTTACAAAAGTAAATATAAATCAGTTAAAATAATGACTATAGTTTTGCATTTGGTCGTGACTGCTGAATGAATGCTGTTTGTTTAAGTGATTTGGTTTTAACTTTTAAATTTTAGTAATAAATGTTCAGAATAATTAAATTCTAGCAAATAGCTGTAATTTCAAATAAATGAATAATACTATTTTCTCCTTCTTAACCTAAATTCCTCTTCTCATTAGTACCACAAAAAAAAATTTGCCTTAAAATAGGTCAGAATTTTAAATAAGTCACTTAATAAAATAAAGACCTTTTTTAAAAACAATATAAGTATGCGAAATAAAATTTGGAATTCTTGTGGCACATTTTATATCTATTCCAAGTAAAGTAAAAACAACTTGACATAGTTAAATGTGCCATTCATTTACAGCAGATTCCAATATTTTACTAGAAAAATAAATGAAAATATTTTGCAAATGTGATTTGTTAAATTAGATTTGTCTCAGCCCAAAAGTACCCAACAGGCACTGGGTAAATGCTAAGAAATCTAATTTTTAACAAGTGCCAAAACAGAGGAGCTACTTAAATTGATTTTTTGGCATACCAAATCTGGGAAATATGATATATATCTGCCCAAGCTTCCTGATTTCACACATACTAAAGAAGACCAATAGAGCCTATGACTCACTCCTAAAAACAGATAAGGAACAAAATCAATATTTTATGATCAGTTGACTCCTATACACAGAATTTTAATTCAATCAAAAATGCTCTTCTCTTTTCAGTTTAAATAGCTGATTTTTTGTTATTTAATAGAGATTCCCACAAGAGCTTGTCATAACCCAAAAAGTAACACCAGCCAACTCTTACACTGGTCTAATATGACAGCATCAAAGAACATCTGACGAAATGGTTTACTGGTACTATCAAATTTTTAATCTGAATTATTACAACTATGTAATATAAATGAAAACATCTTTCTGAATGAGACTCAAATAATTCTCTAAAAATTCAAGTTCTTAAAATGAATTCAAATTTGGTTCTTTTCTCCAATGCTATATCTTTAATAAAATATAGTCAGTGTAGGGGCGCCTGGGTGGCGCAGTCGGTTAAGCGTCCGACTTCAGCCAGGTCACGATCTCACGGTCCGTGAGTTGGAGCCCCGCGTCGGGCTCTGGGCTGATGGCTCAGAGCCTGGAGCCTGTTTCCGATTCTGTGTCTCCCTCTCTCTCTCTGCCCCTCCCCCGGTCATGCTCTGTCTCTCTCTGTCCCAAAAATAAATAAACGTTGAAAAAAAAAAAATATATATATAGTCAGTGTATTATATTTAGATCTTTAATAACACATATTCAGTTTGCTATATTTACTCCAATCAAAATGAGGTACTCTGTGCAACGTTATAGGACTCCTATCTCTATAACAAAAAGTAAAAACAAAATAACAAAATGAAAGATGTTGATATAAAACATCAATGGAAAAGAAAACATAATGAAAATAACTGAATTTATAAGTGTAATTTTTATAAATGTGTAAAATATATTAGGTTATTGTCATGAGATTTCTAAAATAACTTACAAATCTAAATTCTACCATATAGAGAAACCTATAATGGTAAACATATTACTTACAAATAAAACAATGTCTTTTATCTTATATCCTGAGTGGGTTTTTACTACCATCTAGTGTTATACCTTAAGAAATACTTTCTTGTAAAAATTAAGTTATGAAAGACACTTTATAATATCACTCAAACATTACCAGAACATGTAATTAACTGTAAGAAAAAAAAATCACAGTATGGAAAATAGCTTTTTAAAAAGATGTTTTATATACAAAAACTAATTTCATTATTCTTAAAATTTTTGTTGTATTACTCATTGTGTGATTGTGTAATTTACATCAAATCCTTACTAGGACTTCCAAATACGTACTCAACTTGCCTGGAAAAACAAAGTATACAGCACAAAGATTCAGCCCATTGAGTGTAACTAATGTACTCAAAAAGCCAAATAATTAGAGTATAAAATGATTATCAATGCTCTCTCCATGGCAACGGGTCTATGAAAGGTCTTCTTCCTCGGATGCCTTAAATGCTAGCATTTTAGGTTCCATAAAGAGAGGAGAGCAGAGCTAGGGTTATGCTCCCTAGAATCATATTGTTTGCTAGTGAATGTCACCCTTCAACTTGACAAATACCAAATCAGCTAGTGAAATAAACCCCAAACTGTAAAAAAACACCAAAAGGTTGAAAAAGAAGATGAAGCCATGGAAACACATTCTTTTAATGGGTTCAGAAACTGTCTTTATTAGATTTTACTCTGCTGGAAATTATTTTCTCAGTCTAGGGAATCTGGAGATGAATCCGAGAGCATTTAAGTTGCTCTTAGCAAATTAACAATTTAGAAGTCCTGTGGATTCTATTTCAGCAAAGTTTTGCCTATAGCTTTTATTACCACAATATTATATCTTAAATTTTATGGCATTAACCATGCTTTTTTTTAATGACAAAAAATAAAAGTTGTGCTCATGACACATACAAATAGATTATGGATTATACCTTTTTTAATCCTTCCCATAGAAATAGCAATAATCAACTTTTGAAATTGAATGTAATAAAATCATCCTAAAGTATCATGTCTACAATTACTCACTTGAAATGACCTTTCCATTGTTATTGCAAAGTAGTATTCTCTCCGGGGATATCTTCGCTCACAAACCAACACTTGATTGCATATTCTGCCCTTTTCTCCCGTTTGCTTGGTAAACAACTTCTTCCCAATCATTTGTGAGGAAACAGCTTTTGCTTCTTCCGGACTGAAATAAGAAAAAGAACTCAAATTCTTTTCCCCTCCAACTGAGGAAAACAAAAGCACATGACAGCCAAAATTTTATCTCATTTAATATTTAAATTTCAGCATTTTCGGGGCGCCTGGGTGGCACAGTCGGTTAAGCGTCCGACTTCAGCCAGGTCACGATCTCACGGTCCGTGAGTTCGAGCCCGGCGTCGGGCTCTGGGCTGATGGCTCAGAGCCAGGAGCCTGCTTCCGATTCTGTGTCTCCCTCTCTCTCTGCCCCTCCCCCATTCATGCTCTGTCTCTCTCTGTCCCAAAAATAAATAAACGTTGGAAAAAAAAAAAAATTTAAATTTCAGCATTTTCATCAGTTCAATAATAAGGGGCAATTTTTACAATATATCTTTTTCTTTAATAATGATTTTGCTTTAAAAAACATGACTTATTGGGGCGCCTGGGTGGCGCAGTCGGTTAAGCGTCCGACTTCAGCCAGGTCACGATCTCGCGGTCCGTGAGTTCGAGCCTCGCGTCGGGCTCTGGGCTGATGGCTCAGAGCCTGGAGCCTGTTTCCGATTCTGTGTCTCCCTCTCTCTCTGCTCCTCCCCCGTTCATGCTCTGTCTCTCTCTGTCCCAAAAATAAATAAAAAAAATAAAAATAAAAAAAAAATAAACGTTGAAAAAAAATAAAAAACATGACTTACGAGAAAACTATCTTCACTCCTCCTTTGAGGCCACTCTCAAATGTTCCTTTTCCTCTACCACCAGCTAAAACCTGTGCCTTTATCACAACATCTTTTGAACCTAGAAGAAAAACACTTCTGTTAGATAAGCAGCACGTAACAGCATTCAAGACAGTATTTTGTTATTAAGCATACATATTAAGTGATATTATCAAATGTAGTAGTCTCATTTACCCACAGTGTCAAAAAATGAAGCATTCCACGTGTATAAATTTTCTAGATTAGAACATTAAAACATCCATCATCTAAAGATCCACAACCTAAACTAGCCACTCATATGACACCATTCCTTAAAGTACACCGAAAATAATTTTCCTTTTCTATAACACTTTAAGTATCCAGTGCTTTGGAAGGTATTAAAAGTACAAAATTGAGACTCAAATGTCTTCCCAACATTTCCTTCCCTTTCTATTCACATGCAAAATTGCTATTCTGTGAACATTTGAGTTAAAAATGCTACTTCGCGCAGAAATACACCATGACTTAAGGGGTGAGTGCCAATATTGATACCACACTGTTCCTCTAACAGAGAGACCTATTAATATACACATTCTTGAGCTATACTATTATGAGGAGTATTATCAGGAATTAAATTATATTTATCAAAAGATTCAGGGGTGTTATGTTTATAACATTAAAAAAATAAATAATCTTTTAAATAAATACTGTGAATTTTTCTTAACAGGTAGATTGATTTCTCTTCTATCTTCCTCTTTCTAAAGTGCTGAAGAAAATCAGCAAACCAGCTGTTTAGCCTAGGTACCACACTCATCATTCATGATCCAGAGCTATAGCTCTTGGAGGGGCATTCTCAGTCTCCCTGAGAATGAGGGAGAATTTCAGAACCTGCTCATTTTCCCTCGTACAGCATTTTGCCTATACTAGCAGTGAAACTCTAGTATTACATTATGGCAAAATAAGCCTTGAGGTCAGGGTTAGGGACACTTTTATCCTTATTCCTTATAAGCCCAAAGCAGTCTCTGGGATATAACTACCAATCCATGCCCACACCATGCAGAATGAGAGGGGACTCCCACCTAATCAGATAAAGCAACCAAATCAAAGAGGTAACAAATGCAGTTTGTGATAAGACCAGTAAGAAATGACTTAAAGTTTACACTTAAACTATTACAAAAGAATATTTAGAAAATTAATGATGTAAATGAGTGTACATTTAGAAGCCAGAAGATGGCTCTTTGAGTCAGTCAAGGCAGTATTTAAAAGAACCCTCTTTCTCACACTCCATATCCATTCAGTCAGGAAATCATACTGATTCTATCTTCAAAATTTATCCAGAATCTTGACCACTCCTCATCACCTCATTTGGATCCTGGTCCCAGGCACCATTATATCTCACCTAGATTACCCTTGTCCCTGACAGAGCATTCTCAAAGCAGCAAAGTGAGCACATCACTCCTCTATTTAAAACCTTGCAACGTCCTTTTTACTCAGAGTAAAATTCACACTCCTTACAATGGCCTAAAGGCCCTATAGAATCTCCCAGTTCTCTTCCTATAACCTCCTCATTGCTCACTCCACTCCAGCAACACTAGTCTCTGCTGTTTCCAGGCATGTTCCTGCCTACAGGACTTGGCTCTAATGCTCCTGCCACCTGGAATATTGGTCATCCAAGTACAAGAATCCCGTTTTTCAAAAGTTCGCATTACATCACTTTGCTTTTACAAAAGACCTACATCAGTATGTTTTCACTAACCAAAAGAAATCCGAAAATGATTTTCACTTCTATAAGAACAATGTTCAGTGCTTGTTTTGCAGAGCCATTACAGAGGCAGCATGCACCCCAAACAGCAAGAGTGGCCCCACCAAACTCCTTACCCAGGAACTAAATTCAGTGCCTCAGCATCAAGCCACCTTAGCCTTGAACTGTGTCTCTGAGCGTCTGTGCTTTATCTTGACTTATTTTGTGCATCTCTGTTAGCAAGATGTGTTCTAAGGAATCAGAAAAGCCTAGGAGGGGTCATCTGTTGGGTCTGGGAATGCTTGAAAACATTTCCATATAAATTGTTGGTAGGTGCTCTTTTGCTTTATGCCATTTTGGCTTATAAAATGTTTCACAAGAATGCTCTACTTTCAGATACAAGAAGATACCTATATCCACTTGAGAAAGGTCCTCATTCCCTTCAAGGTTTTTCTTCTTACATATCATTGTCCATGATGCTTACCCTGATCACTCTACTTAATACTACGATCTGCCTACCTGTGACCAATCCCCCTTACCCTGCCCTTTTTTTCCCCATAGAATTCATCACCTTCAAACATTATACATAATTTTCTCATGTTTATCATTTATTGTTTTGCTCGCCCACTAGAATATAGACCAGAAGGGCAAAATCTTGGTTGTGGTTATTGATGTTCTCAAGCTACTGGGAGGGTTCCTAGCATATTATTTTCTGAATGTTGAATAAAAGAACATTTAAAGATGGAACAAATTTGGGGCGCCTGGGTGGCTCAGTCAGTTAAGCATCCAACTTCAGCTCAGGTTCATGATCTCACAGTTCATGAGTTCAAGCCCTGCATGGGGCTCTCGGTTGTCAGCACAGACCCTGTTTCTGATCCTCTCTCTCTCTCTCTCTCTGCTCCTCCCCCAACTGTGCTCATACTCTCTCAAAAATAAACAAAAAAAAATGGAACGAATTCGTAAAAAATCTACATTTTCCACTGCTCTTTAAAAAACTCAAAACTGGGGGCGCCTTGGTGGCTCAGTCAGTTAAGTGACTGACTTTGGCTCAGGTCATGATCTCACAATTTTTGAGTTCAAGCCCCATATCAGGCTCTGTGCTGACAGCTCAGAGTCTAGAGCCTGCTTCAGATTCTATGTCTCCCTCTCTCTCTCTGCCCCTCCCCTGCTCGTGCTCTGTCTCTCATAAAATGAATAAACATTAAAAAATAAAAAACTAAAAAACTGAGAACTGGAAATACTGGGCCCTGCAACTAAAGCTGATTAGAAGTGCCTTGTTTACACAGATAGACCCTTTTCTATCTGCCACAGTCCCCACCATCCCCAAGTGAAAATAATTTAATATTAGATAAAAAACTAGAGAAAACTTAAGAAATTTCCTTAAAACTAACAATAATTTTCCTACGGGAAGACAACAGGTAGCCTCAGGGACAAAGGCAAATTACAGAGTTCATGCCCAAACTAAAAGAAGCAGCCACTAGTCATTTTACCTTTTTCTGGTTACCTGCCAAGTCCTGGTTTTCTGGTACTTTAGAAATATTCATTTATATCCAAAGAGGATAAATGTAATCCCAACAGTGTAAATATCATGTAAAAATGGTCAAGAGTTAAACTGATGCTTTGCTGGGCTAAATTCAAATATTCACACATTAAACTGAGGATTTAAAATATTGACCTATTTGAGTAGTAAAGCTCTACTTTTTCAAAAATATTTTATAAGACAGAAGACTCTTCCCCCAAGTGCCAACTTCCTTTCTTCCTTGGGGGAAGAGCCCTCTGTCTTATAAAATTTATAAGAATATAAATTCCTTAAGGGCAGAGATGAATCTTCAAAAGTTCCTTCTATAAAAGCCTTTCACAACAAAAGAAAAGCCAAAAAAAGTTAATGAATACAGTTTCATCAATTATCAAGAGAAGGAGAAGGATTACAAGAGACATCTGAGGACAATTGATTGAAACAAGATTTTATTCAATTCCATTAATTCATTTAAAAATTACATCTATATACCAGTTACTGTGCTGGAGTTGTAGACACAACAATGATCAAGAGGGACCTACCCTGCCCTTAGAGAGCTTACAGTCTTTATTTTATTAGATTTGGCCCTTTGCTCTAGTCAGACAAGAGGTTTTATGGATTCCAAGATTTATTTAAAATATATTCACTATCCCTGCTAGCTTCAGTTATTCACAAACGTTTTAAGCATTCTTCTATATAGTCATCCAATAAAACACTAGGAAGAAGAAAAAAGAAGGCAAAGCGCTATTGTCTGCCATTAGAAGTCTCCCTCCAGGCTGGCATTCATCAATTGGCAACCTTTGTACATGTTTATTCAACCAGACAGAAATTCCATCTTAATTATACTAGAATCCTAAACACTAGGACTAAGACATGGAGTGACTGAATAAATTAAAAAACAAGACTCATGCATGCTGCAAGAGACTCACTTTTAGATGGAAGGAAACAGAGTGAAAGTGAAAGGATGAAAAAAGATATTCCACACAAACAGAAACCAAAAGAAAGTCAGAGTAGCTATACTTATTTCAGACAAAATCAACTTCGTAACAAAGACTATAATAAGAGACAAGAGTGTTAAATAATGATAGAGGCATCAATCCAACAAGATGATATATCATTTGTAAATATTTATGCACCCAACATAGAAGCACCTAAATATATAAAGCAAATCTTAACAGACCAAAGGGGGAAAGAGACAGTAATAGAATAGTAGTAGGGGACTTTAACACTCACTTACATCAATGGATAGATCATCCAGACAGAAAATCAAAAAGCAAACATAGGCCTTAAATAACAAATTCAACCATGGTCTAAATATATATATACATATATATTTAAATATATATGAATATATATATTGAATGACATCCCATCCAAAATCAATAATATATATTTTTCTCAAGTGCATATGGAACATACTCCAGGACAGATGATATGATAAATCACAAAACAAGTCTTAATAATTTAAGAGGACTGAAATCATATCAAGCATCTTTTCCAAACACAGTGGTATGAAACTAGAAACCAATTAAAGAAAGAAAACTGAAAAATTCACAAATACGTGGAGATTAAACAACATGCTACCAATGGGTCAAAGAAAAAAATCAAAAAAGAAATTAAAAAATATATTGAGACAAACAAAATGGAAATACACCAAAATTTATGGGATGCAGAAAGAGCAGTTTGAATTCACAGTAACAAATGCCTATTTTAAGAAACAAGAAAAGTCTCAAACAAATTAACTATGCACCTCAAGGAACTATGAAAGAACAAAGCCCAAAGTTAGTAGAAGGAAGGAAATAATGAGGTTAGAACAGAAATAAAGGAAAAACAATGGAAAAGATCAATGAAAATAAGAGCTGCTTCTTCAAAATGACAAACTTTCAGCTAGGCTCACCAAAAAAAGAAAAAAGAGTGGACTCAAATAAATAAAATCAGACAAAAAGATATTACAACTGATAACTCAGAAATGCAAAACATAAGAGACTATTATAAGCAATTAATGACAACGAACTGGACAACCAAGAAGAAATGAATTCCTAGAAACATACAACCTACCAAGACTAGATCATGAACAAACAGAAAATCTGAACAGATTACTGGTAAGGATATTGAATCAGTAATCAAGAACCTTCCAATAAATTAAAGTCTAGGACCAGATGGCTTTATTGGTGAATTCTACCAACATTAAAAAAAGAATACCAATCCTTCTCAAACTCTTTGAAAAAAAAAAAAAATAGAAGAGAACATTTGCAGTTCACTTTACAGGGACAGAATTACCCTGAAACCCAAACCAGACAAGGATGCCAAAGGGAAAGAAAATTACAGGGTAATAACCCTGATCAACACACATGCAAACATCCTCAACAAAATATTAGGAAACTGCATGCAACAACACATTAAAAGAATCAATACCATAAAAAAAAAAAAATCATATACCAACATCAAATAGGATTTATTCCAGGAATCAAAGGCTACTTAAATATCCACAAATCAGTGAATGTGATATTAACAAAATGAAGGGTAAAAAAATCATATGATCATCTCAAAAAATGTAGAAAAAGCATATGGCAAAATTCAGCATCCAATTATGTAAAAAACTCCACAAAGCAGGTAGAGAAGGAACATACTTCAACATAATAAAGGCCATATATGATAAGCCCACAGTTAAGATCTTATTCAACAGTGAAAATTTGAAAGCTTTGGCCCTAAGATCAGCAAGACAAGGATGTCCACTCTTGCTAGTTTTATTCAATATAGTTCTACCCACAGCAATTAGGCAAGAAAAAGAAATAAAAAGCATCCAAATTAAAAAGGAAGAAGTAAAACTCTCACTGTTTGCATTTAACATAGTGTTATATACAGAAAACCCTAAAGACTCCATCAAAAAACTATTAGAACTAGGGGCACCTGGGTGGCTCAGTCAGTTAAGCATGAGTTCAAGCTCTGTGGCCTGCTCTGTGCTGACAGCTCAGAGCCTAGAGCCTGCTTCAGATTGTCTCCCTCCCTCCCTCCCCCCACCCCGTCCATCCCCAACTTGGGCTTTCTCCCTCTCAAAAATAAAAAAATAAACTTAAAAAAAATTAGAATAAATGAATTCACTAATGCTGCAGGATATAAAATCAATACAAAAATTGATTACATTTATATACATTCATAACTATCAGAGAAATTTTTTAAAAATCCCATTTACAACTGCCTCAAAAAGAACAAAATACCTACGAATAAATTTAACCAACGAGGTAAAAGACCTGTACACTGAACTATAAGGCACTGATTAAAGAAACTGAAGAAGACACAAACAAATGGAAAGATATTCTGGACTGTTATAATACAGTTAAAATGTCCATAGCAATCTAAAGATTCAATGCAACCCCTATCAACATTCTAATGGCATTTTTCACAGAAATAGAAAAAACAATTCTAAAATTTGTATGGAACCACAAAAACAATGCCAAGTAGCCAAAGCAAACTTACAAAAGAAGAAAAAAGCTGAAGGCATCACACTCCCGTATTTCAAACTATATTACAAAGCTAAAGTAATCAAAATAGTATAGTACTGACATACAAGTAGACACATAAAACAATAGAACAAATCTGGGAGGCCAGAAATAATCCATGTATATATGGTTAATTTATCAAAAAGAAACCAAGAATATACAATGGGGAAAGGACAGTCTCTTCAATAAATGGTGTTGGAAAACCTGGACAGCCATGTGCACAAGCATGAAACTTAACCACTATTTTATACCATACACAAAAATTAACTTGAAATGCTTTAAAGATGTGAACATAAGACTTAAAAAACCATAAAACTCCTATTAGAAAACATAGGCGACAAGATCTTTGACAAAGGTCTTGGTGATGATTTTTTTAATGTGACACCAAAAGTAAAAGCAACAAAAGCAAAAATAAAGAAGCAGGACTATATCAAATTGAAACACTTCTGCACAGCAAAGGAAACTTTTAACAAAATAAAAAGGAAACCTACTAAATGGGAGAAAATATTTGCAAACCATATATCTGATAAGGAGTTAATACCCAAAACATAAAGAACTCATAAAACTCAATTGTGAAAAAGAATCTGGTTAAACAACAAGCAGAAAATGTGAACACACATTTTTTCAAAGACATACAGATGGCCAATAAACACACAAAAAGATGCTCAAAATCACTATTCATCAGGGAAATGCAAATCAAAACCACAATGAGCTATCATCTCACACCTGTTAGAATGGCTATTAAAAAAAAACAAGGAATAACAAGTGTTGGTGAGGATGGAAGAAAAGGGAATGCTCATGCACTGTTGGAAATATAAACTGGTGCAGCCACTAGGGAAAATAGTAAAGGCATTTCTCAAAAAAATTAAAAATAGAACTACCAGGGGCGCCTGGGTGGCTCAGTCAGTTAAACGCCTGACTTTGGCTCAGATTGTGATCTCTCAGC